>NC_047055.1:94925658-95250635 GCF_011762595.2 Tursiops truncatus | reverse complement strand
ATGATAGAGAATCCTAAAGATGCTACCAGAAAACTACTAGAGCTAATCAATGAATTTGGTAAAGTAGCAGGATACAAAATTAATGCACAGAAATCTCTTGCATTCCTATACACTAACAATGACAAAAGTGAAAGGGAAATTAAGGAAACACTCCCATTTACCATTGCAACAAAAAGAATAAAATGCCTAGGAATAAACCTACCTAAGGACACAAAACACCTGTATGCTGAAAACTATAAGACACAGATGAAAGAAATTAAAGATGATACAAACAGATGGAGAGATATACCATGTTCTTGGATTGGAAGAATCAACATTGTGAAAATGACTCTACTACCCAAAGCAATCTACAGATTCAATGCAATCCCTATCAAACTACCAATGGCATTTTTCACAGAACTAGAACAAAAAATTTCACAATTTGTATGGAAACACAAAAGCCCCCGAACAGCCAAAGCAATCTTGAGAAAGAAAATGGAGCTGGAGGAATCAGGGTTCCGGACTTCAGACTATACTGCAAAGCTACAGTCATCAAGACAGTATGGTACTGGCACAAAAACAGACATATAGATCAATGGAACAGGATAGAAAGCCCAGAGATAAACTCACGCACATATGGTCACCTTATCTTTGATAAAGGAGGCAAGAATATACAATGGAGAAAAGACAGCCTCTTTAGTAAGTGGTGCTGGGAAAACTGGACAGCTATATGTAAAAGAATGAAATTAGAACCCTCCCTAACACCATACACAAAAATAAACTCAAAATGGATTAAAGACCTCAATGTAAGGCCAGAAACTATCAAACTCTTAGAGGAAAACAGGCAGAACACTCTATGACATAAATCACAGCAAGATCCTTTTTGACCCACTTCCTAGAGAAATGGAAATAAAAATTAACAAATGGGAGCTAATGAAACTTCAAAGCTTTTGCACAGCAAAGGAAACCATAAGCAAGACAAAAAGACAACCCTCAGAATGGGAGAAAATATTTGCAAACGAAGCAACTGAGAAAGAATTAAATCCAAAATTCACAAGCAGCTCATGCAGCTCAATAACAAAAAAACAAACAATCCAATCCAAAAATGGGCAGAAGACCTAAACAGACATTTCTCCAAAGAAGATATACAGACTGCCAACAAACACATGAAAGAATGCTCAACGTCACTAATCATTAGAGAAATGCAAATCAAAACTACAATGAGGTATCACCTCACACCAGCCAGAATGGCCATCATCAAAGATCTACAAACAATAAATGCTGGAGAGGTTGTGGAGAAAAGGGAATCCTCATACACTGTTGGTGGGAATGTAAATTGATACAGCCACTATGGAGAACAGTATGGAGGTTCCTTAAAAAGCTAAAAATAGAATTACCATACGACCCAGCACGCCCACTACTGGGCATATACCCTGAGAAAAGCATAATTCAAAACGGGTTATGTACCACAATGTTCATTGCAGCACTATTTACAATAGCCAGGACGTGGAAGCAACCTAAGTGTCCATTGACAGATGAATGGATACAGAAGATGTGGCACATATATACAATGGAATATTACTCAGCCATGAAAAGAAACAAAATTGAGTTATTTGTGGTGAGGTGGATGGACCTAGAGTCTGTCATACAGAGTGAAGTAAGTCAGAAAGAGGAAAGCAATTACCATATGCTAACACATATATATGGAATCTAAAAATAAAAATAAAAAAATTGTTCTGAAGAACCTCCGGGCAGGACAGGAATAAAGACACAGACGTAGAGAATGGACTTGAGGACACAGGGAGGGGGAAGGGTAAGCTGGGATGAAGTGAGAGAGTGGCATGGACATATATACACTACCAAATGTATAATAGATAGCTAGTGGGAAGCCGCCGCATAGCACAGGGAGATCAGCTCGGTGCTTTGTGACCACCTAGAGAGGTGGGATAGGGAGGGTGTGAGGGAGACGCAAGAGGGAGGAGATAAGGGGATATATGTATATGTATAGCTGATTCACTTTGTTATAAATCAGAAACCATACACCATTGTAAAGCAGTTATACTCCAATAAAGATGTTAAAAACAGAATGTTTTAAAAATGCTATAAAAATCCACAGATTTAATAAGGGAGGCAATTATACTGAAATATAGTTATCAAAATATTAGTAAACACATTTGTGATAATGTGTGTGTTCTGTTGGTATATTCAATGGAGAGGTGTAGTGACAGATCCCTAACTGCCATAGTTTTGAGGTGGAGATGAGCACAAATGATATATTGAGATATTCTGAACAACTGTAACGATACCAACGAACCTGTGATGCTTATTGGTAGCAAAGCCACAACAATTACTAATAAAACTGTGGTCTGTTTCCTACAGTCATAAACAAAGAAAATACTGTAGTTTAGTTAGAGGTTAGCGAGTATAAAAATGTCAAACTTTTCCCATCTGAGTTCACAGACCTATGAATGCTATCATCGAATCTCTCCATGGAGCCCATGTTTAAAACCCCTCCTCTAAATAACATTGACTTATACAAACATTTATACGCCTCTCACCTTCTCTGAAAGTTACTAAATAGAGCCTCTCTGTGATGGCTGAGGAACTTCCTGCCCTGCAGCTGCAGCTGGGTTTGTCTTCACCTGGGGATCCTGGAGGCAAGGCTTAAGGCCACCTGCGTCCCACTCCATTGTATGTTTGATGTGCCAGGGCGTGAGCCAGAGGAGCCTGTGTGTGCTTAGACCTTTGAAATGTCCAAAATAAGGTGCCTCTGCTTGCTGATCGAGGATGTGTGTATGGCCAGCATCCTTTACACTTTCTAATTCCCGTCTCTGACCATGCTGGCCAGGCTTGCTTCTGAGGAAACTCTAATGTAGCCATAGCCACTTGTGTTAAAAGCTATTTGTCCTCTGAACTTTATTTATAAACATCCCCGCGGTTAAGGCATCTGTTTCTTCATGTTAATTTCCCCGGCCCCGGCTTTCCTAGCCGGGAAGGAGAGTTTCAACCCATGGGTAGGCCAGGCGAGAGAAGCAGGTAGCCTGTGAACTAGGCTGGGAAAGAAAGGCTCACCACAGGCCCTATGGAACAGGCAGATGGGAATGCAGGGGAAGCGCTGTTTCATTCCTGACCTCCTCTGGAGGTTCGGGGGGACAGGAAAACTGAGTAGAAGCGTGATTTTTGTCTCTGCTCAGGCTGTAGAAACAAATGAGGTGGAGAAATGAAGAATCCAAGAAGAAAATAAAAGCCTAGTTCCTACATCAGGAAAAAAAAAAGGCACAAAAGTTGGAAGAAAATGTCTCCTTGCTTTTATCGTTGGTAAGGATAAAGAATACGTGTGGCCTTTCCTGCTTGGAAACTGGCCTCTCACGTTAGCACGGAAGAAATGATTAAGAAACAACACAGAACTTGCAACTTTGCAGTTACTGTTGTTATCATGTCCTCTTCTGTATCCACTGGCTGAAGTTTTCACGAGCTCCCTTGTGCCGCTTTTGGGAAAGAAGTGTGGAGGAAACTAGGTCGCTTGGGGTTGAAAACAGAGAAAGGAGAGAAGTGTAGTTTTGTGCTGGCTTTGGAGGTGAGCTGGAAATCACCAGCGAGAGGCCTGAGCAGGGACTCCCTGAGGTGGCTTCTTGATGTATCACATTAACAGTGGAAACTGTCCACTGAGAGAGCAGAGAGTGCTGTTGGCAGGTAGAGGAGGAAAAGATGGTGTGCTAGACAGCTTCAGTCTCTGTCTGAGGAAAGGATTTCCCCCCCTAAGGCACGGATCGTTAGTAGCAGTTCCAGGCCCCTGGGTAAACAGAGGACAGAAGGATGAGAGGTTTATTAATTAACAACACAGGTTGACCCTGAAATGATCAAATGAGTACTAATGAATCCCATCAGCCTCCTTGGTAGAAAAGAAAGTATGCTAAATGCTTAGAACCGGCATTAAGGTCCTTATCAGGCTACTTTTCTTACTTTTCTAGTTTGGCTGAAGTCTTATGCCTGATTTTTGCTATATAATGTAGTCAAATTTCAGGCCTTTGGGAATGTCAGTGTGTTTATCTGTAAAATAAGCTTTCTCTAACGATAATTAAAGCTATGCTTGGTCAAGGACATGTTATTGCAACCACAGTGGGGGCCTTCTGTGATAGAATGGAGGAGAAGATTCTGTACCCCTGACACTGGGATCTTTCCTCTACTTCTGAATCTTTAATTAACACTGTTATTTTCTGTGAACAAAAGCCGTACTTCCTCATTGTAGATCATTAAGTACATAAAAAAAAGAAGAGAGAAAGGGAAAATTTAGCCTCTAGATTTACCACCCAGAACTGCCCATAGTTATTAACAGTTTATCTTCCTTATTTCTTCTCTTTTCTTGATTTCAATTTTGTCTATAAAATTATAGATTGGATTAGATTTATTTGAAGCTATTTGTTGAAGGGAAGAGAAACTGATAGAGGTCAAGCCTTTGGCTTCAGGTTGCTCACGGTTCACTGTGTCACACAGTTGGTCTCTGGCCTGTCTTTCCCCACTGGATGATGAGTAACTTGATTGCCCTGCGCAGTTAGACCCTCCTGCTTGGTGCCCCTTGCCACTTTGGATGGCCGTCTCTTATCACACTGCCAGTTCTTTAAGTTGAGCACTCAGTACTATTTTTTTCAAAGATCATTCTTTTAACCAACAATTTTCAATTCCTACTTTAGGTCAGGTCCAATGCCGGGTGCTTTAACATACATTCTTTTATTTAGTTCTAATCATTTGTATATTCTTAGGGTGCGGGCAGTGCCTGGAACCCGGGAAGTTGAGGTAAAAAAATAAGGTATTTTGGAAGGAATGTGAGCACTGAAGTTAGACTGGGTTTGGATCCCAGCCCTTCTGTAAAGCTGTGTGAAACTCAGGCCAGGGATTTAACGTCTCTAAGCCTCAATGTCCTCTTTTATAAAATAGGTGTAATACAGTCTTCAACAGAGGCTCGTGGTGGAGATGAAATGATAAATGGAATATTCTGGCTCATACTATGTGTTCCATACATAGAAAATGAACGAAGGAATGAAGAAAGAATGAATGACTGATTAGAGTCCAAGAAATCAGTCCAAGGGCTACCGTGTGTGTTCATGTGGAAAACGAGGAAGAACTGAGGCTCAATCTTTGGGCCCCAGGGCCTTCATTCTCTCCCCTTCAAATCTGGTCTCAGGAGAGGTCCTAATGTTAGCCATTGAATTTTAGGTGTGAGTTTAAGTTGACATGCCCCCTCTCTGAGAAACATTTGCATTTTAAATCAAATTTCTAATTGTCCGGTTTAAGTAATGTTTTGTATAATTTCAGAGGGTTCACAGTTTTCCCCAGAGCCCATCTGTGAACTCTGTGCCACCCATTAAAAACCCCTTATGTCTCAACAAGTATTGACTGGGAGGTCACAGAGAAGTAGATGAGAGACTTGTCGGGTAGGATGCATTTTAACTGGGAGCAAATCAAGATACGATTTTAGTAATTGAGGCAGGAAGCAATAATCGCCCGAACTCTGGTGGTTCCCTTCTGTGTGGAAAGGAAAAACAGATTCCAGAGACCTTAAATGGTGAGAATTGAGCATCGTGAGGTCCAACTAGATGTAAGGAGAGACATAAAGAACAATTGAGAGAGGCTCTCAGCTCCGAAGCTGAGCAGCCGAGGTAATGGCACTTCCCTTGGGAACTGTAAGGTAGTGTAGAGGGGAGCTGGCTGTCTGGGGAATAGACGATAAATTTGGCTACAGCCATAGTGAATTTGGGGTGGCTGGGAAGCAGCCAGGATGGGGGGATGTCTACCAAGCAGTTAGACATGCAGAGTCCTGCAGGAAAACGGTTCCTTTCAACCCCAACATTGTGATTCTCTGATGACTAGGGGAAAAAATGGGGCCAGAGCTTTAATCCGGGAATCTTCGCCTTAAGTGGGAGGTTGGAGGAGTCAAGAAGGTGGATAAATTGCCTGAGAGAAACAACGTGGAAAAAATTCATACAGGACCAAGTACTGAATCTTGAAATAAACCCATTTTTAGGGTCTAAGCTACAAGAAATCAAGAGAGAGAGAGACAGAGGCAGAGACAGAGAGACAGAGAGATGGAGATGTAATGCCAAACAGGGGGACATCTCAGCAAAGAATGGACCACCCAGCCAGGAGAAGAATGAGGACATAGGCACATCTCAAAAGACTGAGACAGATGGAGACTGAGAGGGGGCTTCTCTTACTGCTGATGGTGAGACAGCATTTGGGTGAGGCATGAGCTGAGATCCAGCCCAGGAGAAGGAAAGGGGGCTGCACAGGGAATTCTGAGTTTGTTTGAGTTTTCATCTGGATGACTGAGAAAATCACTGAAATGTCTGACAGCCTATTAGTGATCAGCCTATGTTTTCTGCTTCAGACAGATGGGAGTACCAGGTAGAATTTAAGTCCAGTTTATAGGAAATTTTTAAAAGTTAAAATTTTGTGTACTTGAGTCAGTGACTATAAGATCCATACTGTCCAAACCATAATAGCTTGAATGCACAAAAACATTTATTGTCTTCTCTCTTGACAGGTGTATTGATAAAGCACCCCTCCGTTATCTGATTCTCCTCATGAGGCAGGTAAAGCAGGTATCAAAGTTCCCTTTTACAGATGAGGAAACTGAGGCTTGGAGAGAGGAAGGAATATTGCCAAAGTCACAGGGTTTGTAAGTGGCTATGCAAGAACCACAACCCAGGACTTAGGACTTCTGAGTCAGTGCTTCTTCTGTACCAGAACCTCTTCCGAGGATAAGGCAGTGGTTCTTACCAGCCCCCTGTGGGAGTCTGTTTAGTTTATATCTTTCAGGTTACATAACCCAAGTTATAGAATCTAATGGATCTTTTGGGTTAATGTGCTAACAATTCTGCTTATTAATTGTTGTGAAATAGAAGTGGTGTGTGTGTGTGTGTGTATGCATGCACTTTGGATAAGAGACAATTCAAAGATAATTTTGAACCATGGCCCTTTCAGCATCCCTCAAAGTGTAGGATAAGGTAGTAGCCAAAAGCATCGACTTACTATATGAATTTGGACATGTTCTCTCCCTTCCCTTTGCCTCAGCTCATTACCTGTAAAATGAGGATAATACCTATTTTGTAGGGAGGCTAAGAAGATTAGTATTTGATGATATTTTTGTGTATGGTGTTAGGGAGTGATCTAATCTCATACTTTTACATGTACCTGTCCAGTTTTCCCAGCACCACTTATTGAAGAGGCTGTCCTTTCTCCACTGTACATTCCTGCCTCCTTTATCAAAGATAAGGTGACCATATGTGCGTGGGTTTATCTCTGGGGTTTCTATCCTGTTCCATTGATCTATCTGTCTGTTTTTGTGCCAGTACCATACTGTCTTGATGACTGTAGCTTTGTAGTATAGTCTGAAGTCAGGGAGCCCGATTCCTCCAGCTCCGTTTTTCGTTCTCAAGATGGCTTTGGCTATTCGGGGTCTTTTGTGTATCCATACAAATTGTGCAATTTTTTGTTCTAGTTCTGTGAAAAATGCCAGTGGTAGTTTGATAGGGATTGCATTGAATCTGCAGATTGCTTTGGGTAGTAGAGTCATTTTCACAATGTTGATTCTTCCAATCCAAGAACATGGTATATCTCTCCATCTGTTTGTATCATCTTTACTTTCTTTCATCAGTGTCTTATAATTTTCTGCATACAGGTCATTTGTCTCCTTAGGTAGGTTTATTTCCAGATATTTTATTCTTTTTGTTGCAGTGGTAAATGGGAGTGCTTTCTTAATTTCACTTTCAAATTTTTCATCATTAATGTATAGGAATGCCAGAGATTTCTGTGCATTAATTTTGTATCCTGCTACTTTACCAAATTCATTGATGAGCTCTAGCAATTTTCTTGTAGCATCTTTAGGATTCTCTATGTATAGTACCATGTCATCTGCAAACAGTGACAGCTTTACTTCTTTTCTGATTTGGATTCCTTTTCTTTCCTTTTCTTCTCTGTTTGCAGTAGCTAAAACTTCCAAAACTATGTTGAATAAGAGTGGTGAGAGTGGGCAACCTTGTCTTGTTCCTGATTTTAGTGGAAATGCTTTCAGTTTTTCACCATTGAGGATGATGTTGGCTGTGGGTTTGTCATACATGGCCTTTATTATGTTGAGGTAGGTTCCCTCTATGCCTACTTTCTGGAGGGTTTTTATCATAAATGGGTGTTGAATTTTGTCGAAAGCTTTCTCTGCATCTATTGAGATGACCATATGGTTTTCTCCTTCAATTTGTTAATATGGTGTATCACATTTATTGATTTGCTTATACTGAAGAATCCTTGCATTCCTGGGATAAACCCCACTTGATCATGGTGTGTGATCCTTTTAATGTGCTGTTGGATTCTGTTTGCTAGTATTTTGTTGAGGATTTTTGCATCTGTGTTCATCAGTGATATTGGCCTGTAGTTTTCTTTCTTTGTGACATCCTTGTCTGGTTTTGGTATCAGGGTGATGGTGGCCTCTTAGAATGAGTTTGGGAGTGTTCCTCCCTCTGCTATATTTTGGAAGAGTTTGAGAAGGGTAGGTGTTAGCTCTTCTCTAAATGGTTGATAGAATTCGCCTGTGAAGGCATCTGGTCCTGGGCTTTTGTTTGTTGGAAGATTTTGAATCACAGTTTCAATTTCAGTGCTTGTGATTGGTCTGTTCATATTTTCTATTTCTTCCTGATTCAGTTTTGGCAGGTTGTGCATTTCTAAGAATTTGTCCATTTCTTCCAAGTTGTCCATTTTATTGGCATAGAGTTGCTTGTAGTAATCTCTCATGATCTCTTGTATTTCTGCCGTGTCAGTTGTTACTTCTTCTTTTTCATTTCTAATTCTATTGACTTGAGTCTTCTTCCTTTTTTTCTTGATGAGTCTGACTAATGGTTTATCAATTTTGTTTATCTTCTCAAAGAACCAGCTTTTAGTTTTATTGATCTTTGCTATCGTGTCCTTCACTTCTTTTTCATTTATTTCTGATCTGATCTGTATGATTTCTTTCCTTCTGCTAACTTTGGGGGTTTTTTGTTCTTCTTTCTCTAATTGCTTTAGGTTCAAGGTTATTCGAGATGTTTCCTGTTTCTTAAGGTAGGATTGTATTGCTATAAACTTCCCTCTTAGAACTGCTTTTGCTGCATCCCATAGGTTTTGGGTCGTCGTGTCTCCCTAGTCATTTGTTTCTAGGTAGTTTTTGATTTCCTCTTTCATTTCTTCAGTGATCACGTCGTTATTGAGTAGTGTATTGTTTAGCCTCCATGTGTTTGTATTTTTTACAGAACTTTTTCTGTAATTGATATCTAGTCTCATAGCATTGTGGTCAGAAAAGATACTTGATACGATTTCAGTTTTCTTAAATTTACCAAGGCTTGATTTGTGACCCAGGATATGATCTATCCTGGAGAATGTTCCATGAACAGTTGAGAAAAATGTGTATTTTGTTGGTTTTGGATGGAATGTCCTATAAATATCAATTAAGTCCATCTTGTTTAATGTATCATTTACAGCTTGTGTGTCCTTATTTATTTTCATTGTGGATGATCTGTCCATGGGTGAAAGTGGAGTGTTAAAGTCCCTACTATGAATGTGTTGCTGTCGATTTCCCCTTTTATGACTGTTAGTATTTGCCTTATGTATTGAGGTGCTCCTATGTTGGGTGCATAAACATTTACAATTGTTATATCTTCTTCTTGGATCGATCCCTTGATCATTATGTAGTGTCCTTCTTTGTCTCTTGTAATAGTCTTTATTTTAAAGTCTATTTTGTCTGATGTGAGAATTGCTACTCCAGCTTTCTTTTGGTTTCCATTTGCATGGAATATCTTTTTCCATCCCCTCACTTTCAGTCTGTATGTGTCTCTAGGTCTGAAGTGGGTCTCTTGTAGACAGCATATATATCGGTCTTGTTTTTGTATCCATTCAGCCAGTCTGTGTCTTTTGGTGGGAGCATTTAATCCATTTACCTTTAAGGTAATTATCGATATGTATGTTCCTATTCCCATTTTCTTAATTGTTTTGGGTTTGTTATTATAGTTCTTTTCCTTCTCTTGTGTTTCTTGCCTAGAGAAGTTCCTTTAGCATTTGTTGTAAAGCTGGTTTGGTGGTGCTGAACTCTCTCAGCTTTTGCTTGTCTGTAAAGGTTTTAATTTCTCCATCAAAACTTAATGAGATCCTTGCTGGTTGTACAATCTTGGTTGTAGGTTTTTCCCTCTCATCACTTTCAGTACGTCCTGCCACTCCCTTCTGGCTTGCAGAGTTTCTGCTGAAAGATCAGCTGTTAACCTTATGGGGATTCCCTTGTGTGGTATTTGTTGTTTTTCCCTTGCAGCTTTTAATATGTTTTCTTTGTATTTAATTTTTGATAGTTTGATTAATATGTGTCTTGGTGTGTTTCTCCTTGGATTTATCCTGTATGGGACTCTCTGTGCTTCCTGGATTTGATTAACTATTTCCTTTCCTATATTAGGGAAGTTTTCTACTATAATCTCTTCAAATATTTTCTCAGTCCCTTTCTTTTTCTCTTCTTCTCTGGAACCCCTATAATTCGATTGTTGGTGCGTTTAATGTTGTCCCAGAGGTCTCTGAGACTGTCCTCAGTTCTTTTCATTCTTTTTTCTTTCTTCTGCTCTGCAGTAGTTATTTCCACTATTTTATCTTCCAGGTCACTTATCCGTTCTTCTGCCTCAGTTATTCTGCTATTGATCCCTTCTAGAGTATTTTTAATTTCATTTATTGTGTTGTTCATCATTGCTTGTTTCATCTTTAGTTCTTCTAGGTCCTTGTTAAATGTTTCTTGCATTTTGTCTATTCTATTTCCAAGATTTTGGATCATCTTCGCTATCATTATTCTGAGTTCTTTTTCAGGTCGACTGCCTGTTTCCTCTTCATTTGTTAAGTCTGGTGTGTTTTTATCTTGCTCCTTCATCTGCTGTTTTTCTGCCTTCTCATTTTGCTTATCTTACTGTGTTTGGGGTCTCCTTTTTGCAGGCTGCATGTTCCTAGTTCCCATTGTTTTTGGTGTCTGTCCCCAGTGGCTAAAGTTGGTTCAGTGGGTTGTGTAGGCTTCCTGGTGGAGGGGACTAGTGCCTGTGTTCTGGTGGATGAGGCTGGATCTTGTCTTTCTGGTGGGCAGGTGCACATCTGGTGGTGTGTTTTGGGGTGTCTGTGAACTTATTATGATTTTAGGCAGCCTCTCTGCTAATGGGTGGGGTTGTGTTCCTGTTTTGCTAGTTGTTTGGTATAGGGTGTCCAGCACTGTAGCTTGCTGGTCATTTAGTGAAATGGGTGTTGGTGTTGAGATGGAGCTCTCTGGGAGATTTTCACCATTTGATATTACGTGGAGCTGGGAGGTCTCTTGTGGACCAGTGTCCTGAAGTTGGCTCTCCTACCTCAGAGGCACAGCACTGAGTCCTGGCTGGAGCACCAAGAGCCTTTCATCCCCATGGCTCAGAATAAAAGGGAGAAAAAGTAGAAAGAAAGAAAGAAAGAAAGAAAGAGGATAAAAGAAAATAAAATAAAGTAAGGTAAAATAAAATAAAGTTATCAAAATAAAAAAAGTAATTATTAAGAAAAAAATTTAAAAAAACAAAAAACAGACGAATAGAACCCTAGGACAAATGGTGAAAGCAAAGCTATACAGACAAAATCTCACACAGAAGCATACACATACACACTCACAAAAAGAGGAAAAGGGGAAAAAATCATAAATCTTGCTCTCAAAGTCCACCTCCTCAATTTGGGATGATTCGTTGTCTATTCATGTATTCCACAGATGCAGGGTACATCAAGTTGATTGTGGAGATTTAATCCGCTGCTTCTGAGGCTGCTGGGAGAGATTTCCCTTTCTCTTCTTTGTTCTCACAGGTCCGGGGGTTCAGCTTCGGATTTGGCCCCGCCTCTGTGTGTAGGTCGCCTGAAGGCGTCTGTTCTTTGCTCAGACAGGACGGGGTTAAAGGAGCAGCTGATTCGGGGGCTCTGGCTCACTCAGGCCGGGAGGAGGGAGGGGCACGGAGTGTGGGGCGGGCCTGGGGCAGCAGAGGCCAACGTGACATTGCACCAGCCTGAGGCGCGCCATGCGTTCTCCCAGGGAAGTTGTCCCTGGATCCCAGGACCCTGGCAGTGGCGGACTGCACAGGCTCCCCGGAAGAGAGGTATGGATAGTGACCTGTGCTCGCACACAGGCTTCTTGGTGGCGGCAGCAGCAGCCTTAGCGTCTCATGCATGTCCCTGGGGTCCACGCTTTTAGCCACAGCTCGCGCCCGTCTCTGGAGCTCCTTTAAGCAGTGCTCTTAATCCACTCTCCTCGCGCACCAGGAAACAAAGAGGGAAGAAAAAGTCTCTTGCTTCTTCGCAGCTCCGGATTTTTCCCCGGACTCCCTCTCGGCTAGCTGTGGTGCACTAGCCCCCTTCAGGCTGTGTTCAGGCCGCCAACCCCAGTCCTCTCCCTGCGCTCCGACCGAAGCCCGAGCCTCAGCTCCCAGCCCCGCCCGCCCCGGTGGGTGAGCAGACAAGCCTCTCGGGCTGGTGAGTGCCGGTCGGCACCGATCCTCTGTGCGGGAATCTCCCCGCTTTGACCTCCGCACCCCTGGTGCTGTGCTCTCCTCCGCGGCTCTGAAGCTCCCCGCCTCCGCCACCCGCAGTGTCCGCCCGCAAAGGGGCTTCCTAGTGTATGGAAACTTTTCCTCCTTCACGGCTCCCTCCCACTGCTGCAGGGCCCGTCCCTATCCTTTTGTCTTTGTTTATTCTTTTTTCTTTTGCCCTACCCAGGTACGTGGGGAGTTTCTTGCCTTTTGGGAGGTCTGAGGTCTTCTGCCAGCGTTCAGTAGGTGCTCCGAAGGAGTTGTTCCACGCGTAGATGTATTTCTGATGTATCTGTGGGGAGGAAGGTGATCTCCACGTCTTGCTCTTCCTCCATCTTCCTAGATCACCCGACTAAGCTTTTCTGATCAAACGTGTTGTCACTTTACATCTGTGCTTCTTGGGGAGGTGTTTCCATTTTAAGCATGCTAATCAGGGAGCAGGTTGGGAAGGTTTTTGTGAGGAGCATGAGGAAGGAGTCTTGGAGGATGGGCTGTTGCTGCCTACTGTACCCCATTGCAGCTGGGCCTGATCAGTACCCCTGCGAGAGTCTCTAGGCCCTAGCAGCCCTGAGTACAGCACATGGGTCTTTCTATCACCAGCTTTGGTTAGAGAAGACAAATCATCTGCCTTTGAACTGATTAGCTGGCTAAGAATAACCAACTAGAATAGAATTCAGAAAGGGCTGATTCCTCTCTGCCAGTCTCAGAGTTCCTGAGTGCCCTCAGGAGAGCGTGGTGCCTGTCTTGTGATCCGCTCAATCCTTGTCACCTTTCAGAAACCAGCCAGTGTGTGCCTTCTGGTTTCTTCTCAAGCCCTGGCTTGCCCTACTCCTCATTGAAATCTCCTTTCTCTCGCATGCAGTGGTGTCACATACAGTCTATATCAGCAATTTTCATACCTGGCTATATTCCTGAATCACCCAAGAAACTTACACAATGTTGGTGATAATAGTTCCTGCTTATTACATGCTGGGCATTGTTCTAAGGAGCTTATGTATATTCATTAATTCTCACAGCAACCCTGTGAAATAGGATTCCTCTTATTGTCACTACTTTGCAGATGAGAAAACTGAAGCTCAGAGTGGTACAGTCACCTGCCCAAGGTTCTATAGCTATGATGGCGTCAGGATTCAAAATGGAGACTTCAGTGTTCCTGCTCTAGATCTCTCCACTCCACTCTCAAGAGTCTGCCTTTCAGAGTCCTGATACTGACCTCCCAATCAAGAGCTCCTTGGAGTGGAGCAAGAAACATTTATTTTTAAAACTTCACGGGAGACTCTAATGTGAACCAAAAGATCAGGGTCTTCATAAATAATGAGAACTAATTCTTATACTTGGCCAGCAAAGAATGTGTAGAATTTTCCAGGGAGCTGGTAAATGCCCTGTAAGTGTCAAGTTTCTAGGACAGAGAGGAGCCCACCCTTACTTTCTCCTTCTGGGGGACAGAGAATATACCTTTGTTCATTCATTTATTCATTCACTCAACAAAATGTTACTGGAAGTGTGCTATGTGCCAGGTGCTGTTCTAGATCCTGGGGAACACGGAGCTTATATTCTATATGAGGGAGGCAGACGCTAAGCAAAAAAATATATAACAGGCTGAGTAGTGATAAGTGCTGTGAAAAACAATAATGCAGGTGAAAGGATAGATGGTGGGGTGGGATGGAGTGGTGAATGTGTGGATGACTTTAGATAGACGGATTGTGAAAGACCGCTCTGGTAAGGTGACATTTGAGGAGAGACCTGAATGAAGACAGGAAGGAAGAAATGTAGATATAGGGGAAGAACATTCTAAGCAGCGAAAATAGCAAGTGCAAAGATCCTGAGGTGGGAGCAGCTTGGGCAGGTTTAAGGGCCATCAAGGAGGCCAGAGCAGCTGAAGTGTTCTGGGACATTCCAAAGTTTAGGATAGGGAGAAGTGAGGGGGATTCAGGGAGGTGAGATTGAGCCAGGGAGGTGAGAACTATATCAGAGGCTGCCGAGGCTGAGCCAGATGAGATGGGGCATGGGTCACTGTGTTTGACAACACAGAAGTCACTGGTAGCCTGGAGGAGGATAATTTCAGTGGTGTGGATAAGGCCGGAAGCCTGATTGGAGAGGGATCCGGAAAAACTAGGAGAAGAGAAAGTGGAGACAGCAAACTTAGACTGATTTCATTTTAGTTTAACTATAAAATGGAATAGGGAAATTAAGTGGTAGCTGGCAGTGACAATGGGATCAAGAGAGCTTGTTAAAGGTGGGCCGCACTTTAGAATGTTTATGCGCAGATGGTACGACCCAGTCAGGAGGGGAAATTGGTGATTGCAGGAGGCGCATCTTTGATGAGCTGAGAGCCGGTGGGATTCCAGGGCACAACAGAAGGAGTTGGCCTTAGAGCATTGTGAGAAGACCCCGTACAAGGGAATGTGGAGCAGAGCGTAGAGTTGCAGGGAGGTGGGGCTAGTTGGTGGTCAGCTCATGTGGGATTTCAGTTCTGATGACTTCAATTTTCTCAGTAAATAAGAAAGCCCTGAGCTGAGAGCAAGGAGGGAGTCTTCTATCTTATTCTACTATATGGAACAGCCAAGAATTATAATTTAAAAGTTGTCCTTGTAGGTTTATCCTTTAGAAACATCAGTAATCACGATAACATATTTTTATAACTTTTCAAGCACAGTTTTTGGGGGTACTCAGCAATTTCAGGTATGCATGGTCTTTGGGGATGTTCTCTTCATAATCAAAACCCAGTACACTGGTCCCAACTGACTAGTTTTTCAATGGAAAATTCACCCCCATCTTCCTCAAGGAAACATCAGATAAGGTCTTGTTAACATTATAACATGAATTTGAAAGAGTTATTTTTTTCTCTGGTTTATGGCCATTTTGCTTTTCTTAGATATTGATAACATTCATTTCATTCATTTTGTTTCATTTCAGAGGTCATATGAGAAGCACCTATGAATCCTAATGTTTCTATCTCATTCTGTGACACAGAAAAATTGCTCCTTCAGTTGACTCCTTAGTAGATAACCCTGCCTTGTTTTTCCTAATACAGTGGTTGTCAAACTTGAATGCGCATCAGAATCCCCGGGAGGGTTAGTTAAAACAGATTGCTGGGGGCTTCCCTGGTGGCTCAGTGGTTAAGAATCCACCTGCCAATGCAGGGGACACGGGTTTGAGCCCTGGTCTGGGAAGATCCCACATGCCGCGGAGCAACTAAGTCCGTGCGCCACAACTACTGAGCCTGTGTGCCACAACTACTGAAGCCTGAGCACCTAGAGCCCGTGCTCCGCAACAAGAGAAGCCAGTGCAATGAGAAGCCTGCGCACCGCAACGAAGAGTAGCCCCCACTCGTTGCAACTAGAGAAAGCCCACGCACAGCAACGAAGACCCAACGCAGCCAAAAAATACCCCCAAAAAACAGAGTGCTGGGCCCCACCCCCAGAGTTTCTGATTCTGTAGGTCTTGGGTGGGGCTCCCGAGATTCTGCATTTCTGGCAAGTTCCCAGGTGCTGCTGGGGCCGCCAGTCTGCGGACACACTTTGAGAACCGCCACCCTAAGAGATTCTATTTGTAGTCTCTTCCAATAGATTTTGAGGAGGGCCGGGCAGCTACAGGGCCTCTTTCTGTACCTGCAGGAGTGATGGGGAGGATGATAGAAAGGAGGACGGCTCACAAGCTTGCTCCACCCCTCTCTCTTCCCCATAGAAACTCTGGAGCTACCCCTGACAGAGGAGACCCTGGGTTGGGTGGACCTTGGGTCGCCCCCGCAAGCATCTCCAATGATTCTCACGTCTGTCCTTGCCTGAAAGCAGTCGTGACTACAGCATCCCCAGGATGCTTTCATCTTTCAAGTCCTGATCCCTAGTGCCCCTTCCCACCCTCCTCTCACCCAAATCACCTGGCCCTGCTCAGATCCCTGATCTCTGGCTTCCCCCTGTCTGCTGCTAGTTGCTCCCAGTGAGCTCTCGGTACAGGATGGATGGGCCTTCATAATAACCCTGGCAGGCAGCCGTTGGGCCAGGGCCTCCCCTTTGAGGCTGGTGTCTTTGATTTCTTGACAGATTAGCGGCACACAGAAGCGAAGCCTGCGTAAGAGGCTGGAGTGAAAGGACCAGCTCTCCACATGACACACGCCTGTAGTACACTGTGACTGGCAGGTAAGGGGAAAAGCTATTTGCAGAGCCCAGCAAGCGAGACGCTAGTTCTGAAGAGCCTGCACGGCCTAAAAATAACACAAAGGGTGGGAGGGGGAGAAAGGAAACTTTAGCATGGAATATTTAAAAAAAATTAAAAATAGAAAAGCTTTGGTAAATGAGAGTCGCCAGTTGCTGTGCCGCTCACCACCTACAGGGCTTTTAGGATTCCCAGCAGACAGCCAGTAGCCGGCGTGACAGGAACAGTGAAATTATTTCGGGGAACGGAGTCAGGCCACCAATGGATGGTGGAAGCAAGTGCGGAGAGACAAAAGTGCCACGTGGCGGGCTGAACTGCTTGGGATTGACGATAAGCCGGTCTGGGAATTAATGAGATCCAATAGATGTGGGGGTTTGCCTCCAATTTGATGAACCACTTTGTCAGGCTTGCTTAACCTCGATCTCAAATCAGTGGAATTGTAAGTCGGCAATAGGACTCTGATTCTGCTCCTCTTCTTGTTAGGATGCTAGGATGCCGCCTTAGATCTTGCACTGCCTCCTCTGCCTTCTCCCCTCCCCGCCCCTCCCCTCCCTGCAGCCTCTTCATTCATTCTGAGCTCCGGCAGATAAATGATCTGGTTTAGTTTCATCCTGATTGTCTTTCTTGGGAAATGCATGGATTAGCAAGGTAAACGAATGTCCTCCCCATGAATGAGTTGCCCTGATCAAGGACCTCATAGGTAGATAGACCTGGCCCAGCATGAACAAGATACGAGGGGACCAAAGCTGTCGTGTGTTAACAGAGTCCAGGTTTACCTTGTACCTCTGTCCAGTTCTAGGAGAAAAATGGCACCTGAAAAAAGACCAGAATTGTACAGAGGAGGAAACCGGATTTCTGCTCTCTAAGGAGTTCAGTAATTCAACCCATGGTGGGGGGCAGGGGGGCAGGTGGGAGGGGTTGGAAAAGGGGACACATGCTTTTAAAAAGACACTTCCATGAGGAGGCCCAGAGTGGAAATTCAGACTGCAGGCTCTAGAGACAATCTGATTTATTTTCCAGTTCCCATATAAGAGATGAAGCAGAGAGGCCCCTCAGTAAATGTTGGCTGATTTCAAATAAATGAGTGATGAGCTGAGCTGGCATTCATGCCAAACTCTGGGACTTACCATCAAGGTGGTTGCATTTGACTAGAGTTTTTTTTCAGTGAGGGGTGCAGTGAACTGTCTTAGGGTACTCTGAGGACTGGCTGATTATCACCCCAGCAGTGCCTGGGTCACACATTCCCAGATCTCAAATTACCAACTGCATGCCAGGGGTCAGGGCCAGCTCCACACAGGGAGACAGTTGGCAGGGCCTCTGTGTCAGCAGCGTGGGGCGAACATGACCTTAAGCTGCCCTCACAGTTCAGCCCCATTCCGCTCAGCTCTTGAGCACGGTTATCAGGCCTGTGTGTATATGAAAGCCCCTCCTCCCATGAATGAATTCAGTTGACAGGTATTAAAGATTGCTGAATCTCCATGGCACTCTCTGAGGATTTCAGAAGGCTCCATATCATGGATATTCTTAAGATGTAAAATGCTGTATCATATAAGATGCATCAAAAGCCACTAGGGGTGTACTAGGAGACACTTACATAAACAGATAAACTGGGCAAAAAAATGGTCTCTTATGGAGTTGATAGTTTAGGCCTTACAGGGTTAAAATTAGCAACCTGGGCTTAGAGTGGAAGACACTTTCACAGGTCTTTCCATGGTACCACATGACAGTTCCTTTTCATGACTGGATATTCATGATTTCAAAAGCAGCAGTGGGAGGAAGATGAGGGAAGAGAATGTTATTGAGCATCTTTTGTATGCTTTGCATGGGGCCAGGTACTTCGTATACATGAGCATATCTAATTCTTAATGTTCCCTTGAGGCGGGTATAAAAGCTAGATTTTGCAGTAAAGGAAACAAAGATTCAAAGAAGTGGCTAGACCAGCACACTGATTTTTGGCATATGCATTCGACTATAAAGACTATAGTTAGTCTACATTACCACACACCAGACTGCCAACCAGATTAGCCCAGAGGGCTCAGTAGATAGGCCAGAGCTGCTCTGGTCAACTGCCAGAGGACAAAGGTACTGAGTTATGAGATGGGAGGTATCACCATGGCCTTGATACATAATAGAAGCCTGCACATTCCTTCTTTGGTGAGCAGTGAAGCCATAGCAAAACTAAAAATAGAAAAGTTACTATTAAAGAATAACAAATTATAAAACCTAAGACATGAAACAGTGTTTGCCTCATCCTAAGGCCCTAGCTGCTGTTTCCATCCTTCTTCAGTTCACCTACTAAATGATGACAGTTTGCTCCAATATTGAAGGAGCTCCTATAATCTTTGCAGAATGGCTGAATGAGAAAAACAAACTTGTTTTCAAGAGTCTCAGAGTTCAAAACAAGGACCAGTAGGTGGGAATTAAAAGAAGGTAGCTTCAAAGCTAACAGGAAGAACTTTCTAGCAAATGGGTCCGTGTGACTATGGGATGGGTTGCTTTGGAATGAGCTAAGTTCTCTGCCTTGGACATGCTTAAACAGAGGTTTGGAAATACCTTGTAGATTTGGCATTGGCTAAATGGCCACAAAGGTCTCTGAGAGCCTTTAAGGATCTGAGAATCCATGACATATGGTACCAATTTTCAGTTTGAAACAAATTTCACTCTTATCTGAGTCAACTCTGGTCTACTCTTCGGTGCCAAAAAAAGGGTTTGGGGGGTAAGACCCAAGCCAAAGGAGTATGTGTGGTTCTACTTGAGGCATGGGAGATTTAAAGGGAAGAGTGGATGGTTGTCACAGGTGGCAGGGCTGTCCGAGTCCTTTGCAGGTAGTGACTTCTGCTTACTGAGGGTGGCCCAGGTGAGGGCAGCTAAGACTGGAGCTAGAGAAGGAGTCGATATTGTGTGGGAGGCCAGGTCATTGCCTTTAGGGTCTCTTCTAATCAAAGAATCTATGGTTTTTTAATGAGGAGCCATTTAGGAACAGGAGCTCTGCTCCCTGCCAGCTTTTCCAGGTGAGGGAAACCTTCGCACTTTGGGCCAAAGCAATGCATCTAACAAAGCGAACTATACGCCAGTCCTGTAGTTTAGCGATCCACTTCTGGGTATATAGCCAATAGAATATATCTGGGCTTTTATATTCTCCAAAAGACATCATTAAGAACGTTCATAGCAGCTTTATTCATAATGTCCCCAAGCTAGAAACAACTTACAATGTACATCAGCAGTAAAATGGGCAAGAAAACTGTACTGTATTCATACAGTGGGACACCATGCAGCAATGAAAAAGTGGTGGCTCCAGATACATGCAACGCTGATGTGTCTCATAGACATAAGATTGGGTGAAAGAAGTTAGACGTCAACAACACAGACTGTAGGGCTTCCCTGGTGGCGCAGTGGTTGAGAGTCCGCCTGCCGATGCAGGGGACGCGGGTTCGTGCCCCGGTCCGGGAAGAGCCCACATGCCGCGTAGCGGCTGGGCCCGTGAGCCATGGCCGCTGAGCCTGCACGTCTGGAGCCTGTGCTCTGCAACGGGAGAGGCCACAGCGGTGAGAGGCCCGCGTACCGCAAAAAAGAAAAAAAAAAATACAGACTGTATAATTTCATATATATGAAGTCCCAACATAGGCAAAAAAATTATAGTGAGAGAAGTCTGAACAGTAGTTATCTTTGGCAGGGTTAGGGGTGGTAATTAAATAAGATGGAGAATGAAGACATTTTGGGGATAGACAGCTGGAAATGTTCTATATCTTAATCTGATGGTGAATGGGTACAAAAATTCATGTAACTGTGATCTTTCCATTTTGCTTTATATAAGTGCCCTCTCTCTCAATATATAGATATAGATAAGATATAGATAAGATACAGATATAGATGAGATATAGATATAGATATATCTGGAAAAGAAAAAAAAGAGAGCAGTTTCTTTCCCATGGAGACTCGGTTATATTCTGGATTCTTTTGGCATTCCATGTTAAAGGAAAATATCCAATCTTGTGGCTTTGGTATACTGATCCTTGAACAAAAGGAAGTATTGGGGCTTCCCTGGTGGTGCAGTGGTTAAGAATCTGCCTGCCAATGCAGGGGACATGGGTTCGAGCCCTGGTCCGGGAAGATCCCACATGCCGTGGAGCAACTAAGCCCGTGCGCCACACTACTGAGCCTGCACTCTAGAGCCCGCGAGCCACAACTACTGAGCCAGCATGCCACAATTACTGAAGCCCGTGTGCCTAGAGCCCGTGCTCTGCAACAAGAGAAGCCACAGCAATGAGAGGCCCGCACACCACGACCACGAGTAGCCCCGACTCGCCGCAACTAGAGAAAGCCCGTGCGGAGCAACGAAGACCCAATGCAGCCAAAAATAAGTAAGTAAATAAATAAATAAAATTTAAAAAAAGATTATTCACTAAAACATTAAAAAAGAAAGGGAAGTATTGGACTGGTACTACTGTAACCACTAATTATGGAAGATAATATAATGTTATTACACAGATTTCAAAATGCTTTGAATCAAATTTTGGCTCCTAGACTTGGGTTTTACTCCTAGGTCCACCACTAACTTGCTGTGTGTACTCAATGTTTTTATCTTTGGAAGACTCAGTATTCTTGTGAATAAAATGGTGAGTCATTCAATAAATATTTATCAAATGCCTACCATGGGCAAGGGTAGACGTGTGGGAGAAACAGATAAATCAGACTCAGAGTTGAGAGACTCAACTGAGACACTTCATGTAAAATCACATTATAAAGAGAAAGAGTTACAGCAGCGTAAGAATTTATTAAGACATGACAATTATGGTGAATGCCTGATTCAATGCAATAAGGTAATTCTTTACCCCAGGAAAGTAATACTTTTGCCAAAGTATTATTCTCAGCCTTCTGTGTATGCAAACATTTGCATCTAACTGGAAAATTTACTGAGATTTTTCAAGCTCAGCAGCACCTTTAGATGTTAATGTGATGTGAATTGAGAAAGATTTTACATAGAGTTTAGTGTGTTGGGTATAATAGAATTGCTCAACATTTGGAAACGAAGTGTGTTTTGTGTCTAGTTGCCTTTCCATGTTCTGGAGAGCTACAGAATGCATAAGTAAGTCACAAAGACAAAAAGCAAGTATAATATGATACCATTTATATAGAATTCAAAAAGGTGCAAAAAATGCTATCCATTGTCTCAGAATGCATGCAAGCACGTCAGTGATAGAACCATACCTGCCTGTAAGCAGTAGACAATTACAAGAGAGCCATGTCTTAGATTACGTTCCCCTCCAACAGAGCCTGAGACCAGGACTTGGGTGCAGGGCATTTACTGAGGGGCGATCCCAGGGAGTAGGAGTGAAGGAGCAGGGAGGGTGAGACAAGAAAAGGGGGCAAGCCAGGAAAGGGTGTGTTATTGAGGTCACTGCTTTAGGGAAAAGGGCTCAACCCCACCTCTGAGAATTGTCTGTCCTAAGGGCATTTATAAAATGCTCTGTCCCCCTGGGTTGATGGTTCTCCTGGGGGTGCTAATTCCCCCATGCATTTGTGATGTGCCTGTGAGGGTTGAGTGCACTCTTGAGGGTTTGGAGGAAAGCCTTGGAGTAAAGAAACAGAGACTCGAGGTGGGCCCTGGAAGTGGGATACTGCCAGTATGGCTGACGGCTGAAGCCAGAAGTGGGCTGAGGGCATGCTATTTTAAGTTCTTACCCCTGGGAAAAGAGGGGAAGGAATGGGATGAGAAAGGGATATACAGGGAGCTTCAACTGGCTCTTTGATGTGTTATTTCTTAAGAAAATAGGGCAAAATGTGAGTCTTCCAAAAAGCTGGATGGTAGGTGTACGGGTGCTCGTTATATTATTCTTGATACTTTTCTGTATTCTTGAACTATTTCAAAAAAAAATTGGGTTGCATCAGCATTAATTTGTTTCAGGGGAGCTCTGATTGAATAATTATGCAGAGCAATAATGTGTCAAATAGTAATATAATTTACCACTAGTTCTTAAATTAAGTTAATGTACCTAAGTATAATTTTGATGGAACTTGACTAACAAAATATTGAGTTTTACCCAAAATGTCATGGTCTAATTTTTATTCTAGTTGAGAGATCTCCCTTGATAAACTTTTGATTGTATTTCCAGTTGTCTTACCAGGGCACTTTGTAAACGGGGTGATTTATCCATTTTCTGGTTGGGAAAATCACAACTCAGAGGAATTTAGTAATTCATTCAAGATCACTCAGCAACAGAAAGGCAGGAGAATAATGCAGGAGCTCTGCCCTTTTGATTGCGATTCCCTCCTTGTTTTACCCAAGTCTTTGCAAAATGATCAACAGAGTCATCTAGGTGGTGTGGGCACAGTGGTGTGGGCACTGTGTAATTGGAGTATACACGTATGTGATTCGGTCAACACAAGGGAGTTTGGTGGGGATGAGCATAGGGATTACAGTCTCCGCATTCAAGGGTTTTATAAGTTAGTGAAGATATGGATAAGCATAGCTGTATCATCTCTCTCAAGTGTGAGGACTGTTGACTGGGCGTCCACTGTGCACAGGAGCTGTTGTTAGCATTGCTCGTTTCCAGACTATCCCAAGGTTACCAAGTTCCTCTTAACCTTTCCTTAGCTTTGTGTACACTGTGTTTTGTCCCCTGGGTCCACAGCACCTTGTCCAAGGGCAATTTGTTTGTAGCAGGAGGTGTTCTGAGGAGCAAGCAAACTCAAACCCCAACTGCAAAAACAACCACAAAACCCAATACAGCCCAGCCTTGAGGAGACCCGTTGTAAGGCCTTCATGGCTCCACTCAAGTCAAACACTTCAAGTGGTTGAACTAGGAACGTGGACTCAGAACCTTCTTTTCTGGAAGGAACTTGATCGGCTGTTTAAATGGTCACTGGGTAATACTGCACAATAACAGCTGCACACCTCTGGGCTTTTTGACACTTATCACTGATAGAAAATGCCACTTGCACCCCTTGATTTACAGAAAAAAAACCGGTGCGCAATTACAGCTGAGGGGTTTGTTTTTCTTTCTGCCTCTTCTAACTGAATGGCATCTTAATTGAGGCATTCTTGTGGCACAAAGGGGAGTGGCTTGGCCTCCTCTGTATACTTTCTAGACCTGTCACTGAACTCGCAAATGATTAAATATCCCCTTCAATCCTGGCCCCCTGAGAGCCGCACCCTAATTTCCCAGGCTGCTCTCCGACAGTTGGCAATCCCAGCCTTCCATTTGGTCTTTGAGTTGTCAGGGCAGGCAGTGTCAGAACTGGGGAGCTCAGAGTTACAACAGAAAAACCAAGCTCACTGACAGCAGTACGTTCTCCAGTGGCTCCAGTGGGGACCCAGTTGGAGGAAGCTGTGTACCCTCGATGTCTCCGTCACTTCCCGCTGTTGACGTGGCACCATACTGTTTTGATTTTTTTTCCCCCTACTTCGCTGGCTATGCCTTCTGCTTCCTCGGTGTTCCTCAGTCCTCTCTGGCAAAAATTCTCAACGAGGAATATACGAGTCCTGTGGCAGATACTGTTGGTGCCCTAGCTGTGTCTTCTGGCTCTCAAACCATTAGCGGCAATCTAATGGTTTCTTACTGTAAGCATCTGCACCCTCTCTGCCTGAGGGTGTTCTCTAGCCACTGAACCAAGTTGTTCTTAGTCCCACAGGGGGTGGGACAGGGTGGAGAATGGGTACTAGGTGACTAGATAGGCCGGAGAGTTAATGCCCCTGGGGCGATCCTCAATCCATGAGAGATGGGAGATGATAGACAAACTCCCCAGCTTCCTTGCTGGGTGGGTGGGACAATTCTAGGTTGTGTCCCTCAGGGTTTCTCAGAGGGGCTCCAGCAAGATTGAGCCCCAGTTGGCCACCTCCCATTAATGTACCTTTATTGGCTTTTCTCCCTTCCCTGCTCATTTCTCTACTCCCTCTCCAAGTTTCCTGAGATCACCTCCCAAATGAACCTCTTGAACCAACATCTTTGTCCCAGGGTCTGCTGGTAGAGGAACCCAAACTACGACAAGTTCCTGAAATTTTATGCAAATTTTTGTTTGGAGTTGTGACTATTAAGGGCCTTCATCAACTTTTCGAAAGGGTCTATGACCCTAAAGAGGCCAAGAACCAACACCTAACCCTTCTTCTCGAGATCGGCTCATCCACTCCTGATATCCAGTCACAAAGAACCAGGTGCTTTCTGTATATATCCCACTGCAGGTCTCACAAGTACCTCACACTTACATGTCAGTTGTGGATGCTGTGCTATGCTGCCCAGCACCCCTGCTAGGACAGAAGGACCTACCTCCTCAGCTGCTGGGAAGGTTGTTAGCTGACGGCTCAGCTGTCAACCCTCTCCAGGAATTGCCTTCAGCTGAAGGGAGCCATACCACCCAAGGTTCCATGCTGTCCCCCAGGGTAATCTGCATCCAGTGGCTGGGTGATGTGGGTGGACAGGGGCCTGGATCCCTTGTCCCAACTTAGGACAACTCTTGCAGGGCTCTCCCACCTCCAGGGCCCCCCCATGAGTTTGGCTGAGGCCTTTGTGGAGACTTCATCACAGTCCAAGTTCCTTCCCTTTCTACCAACAAGGGTCAATCCTGAGAGCACTTTCCAATAGACTTCCTGCATTCCAATTTCCAAATAAGAGTCTGATTCCTAGGGACCCAGACCTGTGATAACCCAGGAAACATCTCTGTGTCCTCTCTTTCCTTATCCATCCCTATATGATCAATCACTCACTCAATCAAAACTTGAGTCTTATTGAATGTGACTTTGGAACATCTCTTGAGTGCACCCATGTTCTCCCACTCCATTCCGATGACCTCTTTCCAGTTATGGCCTGGATGTCTGAGACAGCCTCCTAACTGCTCCCAGACTCTCATTTTGCCCCTCTCAAACAAAGCCATCTTTCTAAAGAGTAAATCTGGTCTCATCACCATAACCTTTCAATGGTTCACTATTACCCTGAAGATCAAGTTCTTAATGGGACTTACACTTTTATGACCTCCATCCCTATGGGCCCCTCCAGCCTCACTTCTCCCCGTGACCTGTCATATATGCGCTGCGCTCCAGCCAAACTGGACTGCTTGCTGTTTCCCAAGTTCACCACAACTTGGGGCCTTGGTTCAGACTCCTCCCCCACTTACAGTTTTGTTTTCCCAACCCCACCCAACATACATGCACACACACAGGCACATACCAATGTTGCTCCTTCTTAGAAGATTTCTCTGATCCCAGTGCCCCTCCCAGGGGCCTCCACAGCCCAACTTTGGTATTCTACAATTGGTGCATGTCTTAGGTTGGAATTCCCAGAAGTAAATCCTGAAGTAAGGATTCCTGGGAAAGCAACTTACTAGGAAGTGTTTCTGGGAATAACCAGTAGGGAATTGGGGAAGCAGGAGATAGAGCAAAGGAAGCTGAGCCAGGGTGAATTATTACGTCAAGTCCTCCAGAGGGTGGGTAAGATGATTCTAGTACCAATTCCAATGTGTGGTTTTCCCCCCACACCACCAAGCAGTCCTCCAGCACCAGCTGAAGGTCCTACAGTTCAACTCTATTCCAAAACTATCTACCTGGAGGTAGCATCAGATCCCACAGGTTAAGGGCTCAGCCCTGCAAGACTGTCCAGACTTAAGGTGCCAATTGCAAGTCCAGGTTGTCACCTGTGCTTCTGATAACTGGCTATAAATCGGAGATTCTCACGACCCTCTCCTTGGGTTCAGTTAATTTGCTAGAGCAACTCCCAGAACTCAGAAACATTTTACTTACTAGATCACCAGTTTATGATAAAAGGATATAACTCAGGAACAGCCAGATGGAAGAGAGGCATAGGGCAAGGTGTGGGGAAAGGGCACAGAGCTTCCATGCCCTCTCTGGGCTCACCACTCTCCCCACATCTCCACGTGTTCACCAGCCCAGAAGCTTTCCAAACCCTGTCCTTTTGGGTGTTCATAGGGGCTTTGTTACACAGGCATGAGTGGTTAAATCTCCAGCCCTTTCCCCCTTCTCAGAGATCCAGGGGGTGGGAATGAAAGTTCTAACCCTCCACTCACAGGGTTCATTCCCCTGGCAACTAGCCCCCATCCTTAGGAGCCTTCTAAAAGTCACCTCATTGCACAGCAAAGGAAACCATAAACAAGATGAAAAACAAGATGAAAAGACAACCCTAGAATGGGAGAAAATATTTGCAAATGAAGCAACTGACAAAGGATTAATCTCCAAAATATACAAACAGCTCATGCAGCTCAATATCAAAAAAACAAAAGACCCAATCCAAACATGGGCAGAAGACCTAAATAGACACTTCGCCAAAGAAGACATACAAATGGCCAACAAATACACGAAAAGTGCTCAACATCACTAATTATTAGAGAAATGCAAATCAAACCTACAATGAGGTATCACCTCACACCATCAGAATGGCCATCATTAAAAAATCTACAAACAATAAATGCTGGAGAGGGTGTGGAGAAAAGGGAACCCTCCTGCACTGGTGGTGGGAATGTAAATTGATACAGCCACTATGGAGAACAGTATGAAGGTTCCTTAAAAAACTAAAAACAGAACTACCATATGACCCAGCAAGCCCACTCCTGGGCATATACCCAGAGAAAACCATAATTCAAAAAGACACATGCACCCCTATGTTCATTGCAGTACTATTTACGATAGCCAGGACATGGAAGCAACCTAAATGCCCATCAACAGACGAATGGATAAAGGAGATGTGGCACATATATACAATGGAATATTACTCAGCCATAAAAAGGAATGAAATTGGGTCATTTGTAGAGACGTGGATGGACCTAGAGACTGTCATACAGAGTGAAGTAAGTCAGAAAGAGAAAAACAAATATCGTATATTAATGCATATATGTGGAGTCTAGAGAAATGGTACAGATGAACTGGTTTGCAAGGCAGAAATAGAGACACAGATGTAGAGAACAAACATATGGACACCAAAGGGGGAAGCAGGGGGTGGAGGTGGTGGGATGAATTGGGAGATTGACATATGTACACTATTGATACTATGTATAAAATAGCTAACTAATGAGAACCTACTGTATAGCTCAGGGAACTCTACTCAGTGCTCTGTGGTGACCTAAATGGGAAGGAAATCCAAAAAAGAGGGGATATATGTATACGTATAACTGATTCACTTTGCTGCACAGTAGAAACCAACTCAACATTGTAAAGAAATTATACTCCAATAAAAATTATTTTAAAAGTCACCTCATTAACATAACGAAAGACAAATTCTAAGGGCTTTAGGAGCTCTGTGCCAGAAATGAGAACAAAGACCAAATATTTATGTCTTATTATAAATCACAATATCACAGTAGGTGACTTTGGCTTGGTCCTGGAGGGGAGCTCTGGACACAGTGAAGACCACAGCTCACTACTGTCCCAAACAGGGGACGAGGAAGCTGGAGTAATTATGTTTATCAATACTTTATACTTATGGAATATTTATACACCCCTCAGTCATTGGTTAAGGGGACGGGAGAGGAAAGTTCCCAGGTAGTTCTAGCCTTCTTTGATGCAGGCAAATCTGGCTCCAGCAGCCTGGGGGAAGTCCTTTTACAAAGGGGCATGGATGATCTCCGTAGGCTGAAAGTACCTTTCGAGCAGGCATACACAGAACTGGCAAAGAGGTCCAAGGGCATGAGGTGAAGCGGTCCAAGGGACAGAGACTGGCAGCATCTGCTATGGGGCTCTTACCTCACTGGGCTGTAATGGCCTGTTAACTACCTGTAGCCCCCTGCCCCACCCCGCCAGGCAGTGAGCTCCTTGCTCTCAGGGCCTATGTGTTCACCATGGTTGGCCTAGCACATGGCAGGTGCTCACTAGATGGTTGTTGAATGAGCGAATGAGTGGATGAATGACTAAACGGGTGGCTGAATAACATCTATCTCTGAGGGAGCTTCTGCAGTGAGAGCAGCAGCACATAGGTACAGTTTTCCTGCATTTGGAAATAATTTATCCTTCTTGTGAGAGAAATGTGCTTATGTACTTAGACAAAGAAGATCTTTTTTTGCAGGGACCCGGGAGGAATGAGATTTATGTTCCATGCCGACCACATGTTTCACAGAAGTCTCACTTTCCCAGCTAGAGAGGTGTGGTGCCAGCAGGCAGCAGGAGCGTCAGGCCTCACGACGAGAAAGCAGCAGATAGCTCTAGAGGTCTTCAGGTCTCAGGGCAGCCAGGAACCAGGTCTGTCAGCCCTGGAAATAAAGCCACCACACTCATTGTTGCACTTAACAATGAGGGTGAAAGGAGTTAATTTCCTTGCCCTACACCTCACAGACTGGCTGAAGCTCTCCGGGTGACAAATGGCAGGGCCGGGTTCTCATTCACGATTGGAAACTCTCACCTTTTCCCCTCCCTGCCCCATCACTAACTGCCACCCATTCGCCGAACCTCTTTCCTTGTCCTCTGAATTTCCTGTCCTTTCTCCAAGCACGTTTTTTCAGTATTTTTTTTCAAAATCAACTTTACTGAGGAGTAATAAACATGAAGAAAAATGTGCCAATTTTAAACATCCAGTTAATCAGATTTATATACTCACGTGTGGTATGTGTACTCACTGCACTCAAGATGTAGAACATTTCTAATGCCCCCAGATTTCCCTTGTGTCCATTTGCAGCCAAACCCACCCTAACCCTCAGTACCAGACAGACACTGATCTGCTTTCTGTCAGTATAGATTCATTTTGCATGTACTCAAATATCATATAAATAGACTCACACAGAGATTTTTATATTATTTTATTGCTTAGTTTCCTTCTTTTAGCATAATTATTTTGAGATTCATCCATGGCATTGTATGCATTATTAGTTTACTCTTTTTTCATGGCTAGTAGCATTTCATTGTATGGATGTACCAAAATGTGTTCATCCATTCCCCTGTTGTTGGACATTTGGGTTGTCACTAGTTTTCGGTTATTATGAAGAAAGCTGCTATGTATGTTCTTGTACAAGTCTTTGTGTGGGCATATGTCTTCATTTCTTTTGGGTAAATACTTAGAAGTGGAATGGCTGAGTCATATGGTGAATGTATGTTTAACTTTATAAGAAACTGCTAAACTGGTTTAGTGGCTAGACTATTTCACAGTCTCAGCATCAATGTAGGCCAGTTCTACTTCCTCTGCATTCTTGTCAACACTTGATATTGTCAGACTTTTCATTTTTAGCCATTCTATTCTAGTGGGTATGTACTAACATCTCATGTTTTAATTTCCATTTCAACTAATGATGTTGAGTACTTTTTCATACACTTCTTGGCCATTTGTACTTGTCTTTGGGGAAGTGTCTGTTAAAATATTTTGTCCATTTTTTAATTGACTTGTTTGTTTTATTATTAAGTTGTAAGAGTTCTACATTCTGGATGCCAGTTCTCTGTCAAGTATATATCAACTTTTTTCTCCCAGTTTGTGGCTTGCTTTTTCATTTTCTTAAAGGTGTCCTTTGAAGAGCCTAAGTTTTACATTTCAATGAAGTCCATTATCTAGTTTTTCTCTTATGGTCCATGCTTGTTTATCTAGGAATTTTTTGCCTACCCCAATGTCACAAAATGTTTTTATTTTTCTCTAGACATTTTATCATTTTTGCTCTTATGCTTAGGTCTATGATCCATTCTTGAAGCTCTCTAACCTTTCAAAACTTGAAGGGCATTTCCACGCTGATAGCTGAGGGTCTGACCGTTAGGTGCAGGGGCAACAACATGCCACTAGGTTTTGTCTCCTCTTAGGTCCTCGGTACATCTGGGGTCAATCAACCTCCAGTAGCACAAGTGTCACACGCCTGGGAATGTACAACTGCAAGTGGTATTTAATGAGGTGTCTCAGAAACGGTGTGGAGTGCTGGCTAGGTGAATGCAGGGCAGTCATTTGACCTTTCTGAGACTGTACTTTCATCTGTAAAATGGGGATAATAAAACCTGTCATGCAGGGCAGCTACCAGCATGAAGTGAGAGTGGATATAAGAGAGTGCTTAGAGGGGTCTGACCCGTGGAGGCCCTCACTGAGCAGGAGCTACTCACTCTCATGGCTGCTGCTGCTGTTGTGGCTGTATTGCCTCAGCATTATTTGAATGCCGCGCAGATGGCCTGGCCCGGGTTTTTATAAAACTACGCTGATGGCATGCGTTGATGGCTCTCTGCTAGCTCATTTGAACCTTTTTAAAAATAGGGCGCTTGCTATATTTGGCAGGTCGCTGTTCTGGTATGAAGGGACTTTTAGGGCCATGCTGATGAAGCAGCTGAGCATGGCTCAGGGGTGGCCACCCGTGAGCAATGAGTCAGGACACCTTTGGCATGCTCCTCGCAATATTTAAAAAATGAGTTCATGTGGGAACTTTCTGTTTATTCTCGGGAGCAGGAACAGATGGGAATTGTGGGAAGGCCTTAGTCTTTGCTCTGACAGATCATGTAGTCACATCATCTCCTCTCCAGTCTTCCGCAAAGTCAGAGACTGTGCCCCTAACTGTAATTGAATAGAGGCAACAGGACAGAAGTGCTTATGAATATATTTTCAGGCTTGTAGTTTTATGCATTGGACTGACTTTCCTCTTAAGCTTTACCTGTGTAGCTGAGTACTCTTTCTTGAACTGCTCTGAAGACTGATGTTTTAATTCTAAGAATTCTGACTCGCTGCCTGGTTTAGTTAGTTCTATGTACACGATGACAGCACAGAAAAAGTTACGTCATCCTCTGTGCCTCAGTTTTCTCATCTGTAAAATGGGGATAACAGTAATGCCTTATAGATTTGTGTGAGGATTAAATCGGTTACTACAAATAAAATGTTTCGAAGGGTGACAGGCACATGGTAATAGACAACCTAAGTGCTGTCTATTAGTATTATTCTTTTATTCTACTTGAAGTTGCCTTCTTTCCCCTCTGTGAGTATGTGTGCACACACATTGAGTGTCTGGGTGAGTGTTTGGGAGAGTCTTATCTGCACTTACATTTTTCCTTTGATCAACTGAGTGTCTGTTTTGGAAGTCCTTAAGTAGTAGGCAATTAGCAATTAACAATAGCCAAGATCCCTCTTAACCTTTAATGTACTGAAATTCTCCTTGCTTGGGTGACATTGTGTGGCTCCCCTCCCCACCCCAAGCAATTTCCTGAGAGCTGCAGGAAGTTTGGCTTGAGTAGAGCATAGAAACATAAATTCCCGACATATCGTGGTGAAAAGTACCTCTTCAGCATTCTCAGCACTGTATGTCCTCCCATGGAGGGCCCCTCCTTCCCTTGCCTCATTCTTTCCATCTGGTCGCCCAAACCTAGTCCTCCCCTTCAGTCTCTAAAATGTTGGGCAAGCCATCATCCCATCAAAGTAGTTGGAGAGGCGGGAAAAGTTGAAGTGTGTGATGGGGGTGGGGTGTAGGGAGGAGGCCGCTGGTTCAGTTCCAAAGTGTCGGAGAGAAGCAAGAGTGGATAAGCTCCACTGGAGAGGGCTGGGGGGGGGGTCAAAGCTCTTGCTGCACATGTCATGCGGGAACAGGCTCACAGTGAGGAGGAGGGCAAAAAAGGCTGAGGGCTGTGTTCTGAGCCTCAACCAGGGTCCTCCTACCCTAGGATGGTGAACGCGAACGCTGCCAACCCATCCTGGCTCAGAAGCCGCAGATCTCTCACCGAATACAAAGAGGGCCAGCAGCCCTGGCTTCATGGTCCTGTGGCCAGTACAGGAGGACCACAGAGCCCCGTGCTCAGAAGGGTCTCACGCTTGGAGTTTAATGCTCTGCGGTTGTTATCTTGAAATTCTTCATAATTTTGTCCTTGAGTTTGTATTTTGTAAATGGAGTCCAAAGGCATCATGCAGCCCAACGGTGCCGGGGTGTGGAGCGTCAGCTCACTGTGCTCCTGCCTCTGCTGCCTCCCTGCTTCCCCAGGTTGGCTTCTTGGCTGGTTGCTGCCCTGCCCACACCCTGTGACCACTGCCACCTTCTGCCCTCTGCCTTTATAGGGTGCCTGGGTACAGGTGTAGGAAGGGTCGGGGCCGGGAGCATGTGCCCTGCACATCTTGCCGTGGGGCATCGCTATAGCCGCCTCTGCTCTGAGATTAGTGTCATGGCACGTTTGGAGGGTAGGGGTAGGCTATGGGTCGGGGTGACAGGTTCACAGGAAGACCGGTTCCTTGCCCCTGGCTGGGGCGTAGCGTGTCGGTTGCGCGTTTGGCGGGATGGGGGAACTTAGCAGCTGGTGGGCCGTGCACTTTCACTCTTACCCTCGCCTCGCTCATCTCATTTCTTCCCTGCATGCATCCATACACAAGGAGTTATTGAGAGACCGCTGTGTGCCAGACACTGTTCTTGGCGATGGAGTATATAAGACTGAGAAAGTTCCTGCCCACTTGGAGCTTATCCTAGGGAGGTGGTTGGGAAACAGAGATAAACAAAATAAATATGTCAGCTACGGGTGAGTGCCCCGAAAAATAAATAAAGCAGGGAAAGGGGATAGAGAGTGACTAGGGGTAAGGGTGGCAGGGTGCTATTTTAGAAAAGGCTTTGCTGATGAGGTGACATTTGAGTCCCAAATGAGTTGAGATTGAGAGCCACACGGCAATCTGGGAAGACGGAGGGAACAGTAAGTGCAAGTACTCTGCGGTGGAGACACGCTCGGTTGGGGCCCGGAATAGCCAGGAGACCAGTGGGCTGGAGCAGATCGAGCAAGGGCCAGGCAGGGGCCGCTTCCTGAAGGACCTTGTAGACCATGGTGCAGACTCTGTATCGGGTTCTGAGGATGATGGGTAGACACTGGAGGGGTTGGAGCAGAGGGAGGGCATGACCAGTCCTACACTTTGGGAGGATCGCTGTAGCTGTTGTTTGGAGAACAGGCTATAGGGGGAGGGGCAGGTGAGGAAACATGAAGGCCACTTGGAAAGTGATTTCAGAGATCAAGTGAGAAGTGGTGATACGTTGGAACAGGCTGGCGGCAGTCAGGGTGGGGAAGTGGTCAGATTTGAGTTGTATTTTGAGGGTAGGGTTAATTCTGTTAATGTCTCCTTCATACTCAAACACTTTGGTGGCTTCCTAGCGCCCTCACTCTTGCGATAAACTCCAAAATATGAACAAGGTCTATAGGACTCCCCAGCGCCTACCCACCTCTCCACCTGGTACAGTGTTCCTCCTCAGGTTCTCTATTCCAGCCCCTATTTTTATTGTTCAGTCCACATTCTGGTCCCTCCACCTGGGGTAGTCTCCCCCTCCCCCTAGTTAACTGGTACTCTTTCAGATCCCACCTCAATCACAAGTCCCTCAGAGGACAGTCTTCTGACCTCCCTCACTATTAGGTGGGACTCTATTGTTTTTGTTATTGTACCTCTTGCCCCGATACATACTAAACTCAATGACTCTTGTGGCATAAAGATGCAAATGAGGACGTGTGAATGGAAGGAACAGAGAGGCTGCTTCTGGAACATCCACAAGTCAGTGCCATGGGGAACTCGCCTAAAGAGCTTGGGAAAGGGGGAGCCCTTTCAAGGGCACTCGTGGTAGCAATTGGATTGATACAGGCCTGTGCCTTAATATTGAGTACCAGGCGGGGCGGCAATCTCATTTGAAGTCACCAGCTAACAAAGGCCTGTGGCGTACATTACAACTTGTGTTTTACTTGTATCCGACTTGTGTGGGGATGTAAGAAGAAAATTATTCATTCTTCCTTCCACCGCCTTATCAAACGTAATTTCTCAGGTAGCTCTTTCTCACTCCTGGATGAAATCTTAGGCGGGTGCCAGAGGTTTTCAATCCCCTTCAGTCTCAAGCATGATCTCGTTTCAGTAAATAAAACGTCCCATCCAGTCTAACCTGAAAACTTCAATCTTTTATTCAATTTGAAGCACTTTCTGCTCCCCACGCCCTGCACCCACACTCTAGCCTGCCTCTGACTGGGACCTGTGCAAAGGGGCTGGGAGGGATGCATAGTGATGTCCTCTGTTCTCTCTTTTCCACCTTTCACTGTCTCCCCCAGTCTCTGGCTACCCTTTCCAGTCCTTCCACAGTTGGTGCAGAGGAAGGGGTTGAGGACAGGACAGGGCACCCCTCAGTAGACAGGTGCAGCTGTTACTGGCCAGGGAACTTCCCAGGTGTGGAGAATGTTCAGTGTTGACTCTTATTTTGGCAGCTCTCATGGTCCCAAAGGGGACTTTGCATTGCTGGGAATCTCTCCCCAGCAAGGCCTCTGGTGAGGGTGAGCATCCTCTGGCTGGCTTCTCCCTCAGCCCCCTGGCTTTGGTACAGTCCATCCCTTGATGGGATCAACTGATCAAGTGCCTTATAAGTGGTCCTCCTGGGCAGAGCCCTCTCAGGATCACTCAGTCCAGATCCCTTCCAAGGGCCACGTCTGGCTCAGGGGAAATATGCATGCATCTCAGACCCTTTTGACACAGCAAGTGCTGGTGGTTCCGAGGGCAGTCAGCTCTCCTTACGCTGCTTCCAGGGCAGCTGGTCGGCCACAGGCTCACCTTAGTACTTCCCCAGGAGGGAGTCAGATGGCTGCCTTTATGTCCCTCAAGCTCCAGGGAGCATAGGTCAGGCTCTCCACGGTTCTCATAAAGCCCTTATCACCTGGTTTAAGACAAAGAGAAAAAGCCCCATTCCTCTCACTCATGACGGCAAGGCACTGACAGGCACAGGCACGGCGAGGCTCATGACAGCACTCCAGCCACTCTCTCCCCACCTTTAACTTCTAATGAGTCACTTGGCTTTTCTCATATGGCCTGGAGTTGGGTAGTGGGCAGGATGACCTTATAATTTATCATCTAGAAAGGGTCAGCTTTTTTTGATTTGTGGTTGTTTTTTTCACCTTCTGTAAACTTTTTTTAAATTGAAGTGTAACAGTCACCCAGCAAAATGGACAAATCACAAGTGTACAGCTTGAAGAATTTTCACAAAATGAGCATACCTGTGTAACTAACACATAGATAAAACAAAAACAGAACAAGCACTAGCCCCTTCGGGTTCTTGCCAGTCACTCCCCTTCCCTCAGGGGTAACCACTATCCTGACTTCTAGGACTACAGATTTATTTTGCAAACCAAGAAAAATTTGAGAGTGGAAGGACAATGTGGTACCTTGTCCCCCAAATGGCTGCCGTCAACTCCTTCTCTTCCTGTAAAGAAGTGCTATGTTTCCATTAAGAGGAATTAATCGTTCTTACATTCCCTTCAATCTGGGCTTGTCTGTGACTACTCAGACCAACAGAATATGGCAGGTATGATGCTTTGCCAGTGGTAGGCTGAGTCTTTAAGAGGACTGGTACTTTCTAATTCTAGCCTTGACCCTGAGTGTCCATAAAAGAAGTCCAGGCTACTCTGCTGAAGAGACAGGCCATGTAGAGGAGCACTGGGATGCCAGACATGTGAGTGAAGAAGCTGATCTTGGATGTTCAGCCCAGTGAAACCTTCAGATGACTCCTGCTTCAGCTGCCATCTGACTACAAATGAGATTCTCACCCTTGGATCTTTAAGCAAAGAATCTCTTTGGTCCCCAGCTCCTTTAACCCATCTAAGTGCAGGAAATGTGACTCCCTAGAGCTGAATTACTCACTAACTCCTTTCTCATTTCCCCCAGATGTCTTCTGCCTCCTCAAATAAGCCTTGACTCTCATTTTATCTACAGAGCTTTGGCATGGAGGCCATTCTCTGTTTCTCTGATGAAGCAAAGAGGCAAGTCTTATTGATTGATAGGAATTAACCATAATAAGGATGTTTTGATTGTAATATGGACACCAAACATATCATCTGCTCAGAGGCAGACAAAAATCATTCAAATGACAGACTGTGGTATAAAGCTCAGTGATGCCAGGCTTCTGCACAGAGACTCAGGGGCAACTCTTATGAGGTTAAGTGTAATGGCGTGGGAGAAGGGCAAATAACAGAGTACCTGTTGGCTCCACCCTGGTCCCACCCTACTTCCCCTCCACCCTTCCAAGGCAAATAGCTGATGGGCTGCCAGACAAACGCCCCTAGAGTACTCAAGGACAGAGGAAACTAAGGTAGACTTAGCCAAGCCTGGATGGGAACCAATGGTAGAATCATTTGTACTCATCCTTTGGAGAAGAGCCATTTTTCCTTTCTGCAAACTAAGGGTGTGTCTTTTTCTTTTAGGCTTTGATGTGAGGTAGCAATATCTCTAGGTTTCACTGTCACCTTTTCTCTTGGAATTGAGACTTCTTCTTATGTAATTTTTTTTTCAAAATTGTGTAAAAAAGTGCTGGTTAATTGTAGGAGAAATATGCAAATAGAAACAGGATATCAGCACTTATTGGAATCTGTCTTTCCATACTGTCAGGCATGGGCTGGCATATCAATCCCTATTCACTTTCACTATTGACATTTTGAATCCATGACCATATCGCTTGGAACTTTCTTTTATTTGAACTACAGAACTTATCACTCGTCAGTATTTACATGCCAGCAGAATGTGGCTGTAACAGGTCATATCCTAGGAGGGGAGCAATTCGCATCCAAAGTTCATTTGGCATTTTTTCACAGGTTACACTTTCTACAAGGCAAATAAATACTCTGCCCACACTGTATCAATGATTTGAAGTAGCGTGATTGCTCAGGGTTCCTGTGGTATCCTGTGTATTTGTACCCCGTGATATGTTTCACCTGTTTTCTATTATCTGAAGTAATTTCTTCTAACATTATCTGGAAGACATGCTAGAAATGTGAAGAACATGGAAGAAAGGAAAGAAAAATGAATAAAATATGTTTCAATTATCTTTTGCTATGTAGTAAACCACTACGAAATTTAGTGGCTTAAACAACAATGATTTATTATATTTTGTGATTCTGTGGGTTGGCTCGACTTAGCTGGGCAGTTCTCCTCTACATGATGTTGGCTGAAGTCACTCATGTGGCTGCATTCAGCTAATGGCAGGGTGGGAGCTGTCAGTTGGATGCCTTGGTTCTTCTCCACATGGCCTCTTCATGGTATTAACTTGGACTTTCTTGCAGAAGGTGGTCTCAGGGTTCCAAGAGCAGGAAAGTAGAAGGTGCCAGCCTCATAAGGCCTCAGCCCAGTACTGTGAAATTAAACTGTACCAAGTCCACAGCATGTTAGTGGCCACGACAGGTCACCGAGTCAGCATAAGATTCAAGGGGAGGGAAATAGATTCTAGTTCTAAATAAAAGGAACAGCGTGTACGTAAAGGGTGGGAGGAATTTTTGGTAGCCATCTTTAGTGATAGTTTACCAGCAAGGAGGGCGAAATATAAGGGAATGGTGAAGGAAAAAAAAAAACACACAGAAATTGAAGAAAGAAAATTCAAGAATATAATAGGAATACTCTACAAATATGCATACATTCATGTGTATATTACCAACATTTAGGATAGAGTCTTGCACAAAGAGGCTCCTAGTTAATGTTTGTTAAATGAATGAATTTGATAAAGTTTCTGTGGCAGAGCCTGGCTAGTTACTCATCAAAATGATTCATATTCTTCCTGGGCACGTAGACAGACCTCACTCCCCAGCCTCCCTGTGCTTAGGAATAGCCTGTGAGTTCTATCTGATGGAAATTCCGTGGAAGCACCATTTCCAAGTTAGATGCACAGAGACTTCTCAGACGGTATCCTTCATGCCCTTTCCCCCTTCTAGATTCCTGGAATGGAGACAATCTCCAGGGTGACGTTTTGAAGACAGTTAGCAACAAGATGGAAGGAGCCTAGGTCTCTGAATCACCACTTTCAGAAGACCCACCTGATCAGGAACCCCCAATTTACATGGTTATAGTAACAATAAATAACCTAGTTTGTGTTAAGCCAGTGACATTTTAGGGTTTATTTGTTATAGAAGCCAGTGTTATCTGAACTAACACATCTCTATCTCCCAACCCTCCTACCATTTCAAGGGCTACAATGAAGTTCAAATTCCTTATAACTGATGTTCTTAAGCTCTAGTTGGTATAGTGACAAGTATATTTGGAATCACACTGGGGTAGGCAGACTTCTAAATGGCCCCCAATGATTCCCACCTCTTGAAACTCACATCTTCATATAATCTTCTTCCCCTGGATGTGGACAGACCTAATGACTTGTTTATATTTGGTAGAATAGTTCAAAGATGATGGAGGGTCACTTCCATGATTAGATTACAAAAGATTGTGCCTTCCCTTATGCTAGCAGATTTCCTCCCTGGCTTTGATGAAGCAAACTGCCATATTGGAGAGGCCCATGTGACAAGGCATCGAGGGTGGGTTCCACCCAACAGCCAGTGAGGAACTGAGGCCCTCAGTCCAGCAGCCTCAAGGAACTGGAGCCTCCCAAGAACTCCATAAATGTGTTTGGAAATGGATCCTTCTACAGTTGAACCTTGAGATGAGACTATAGCCTCAGTCAATATCTTAGTTGCAGCCTTGTGAGAGACCCTGAGACAGAGGACTCAGCTAAGGTTTGTCCAGATTCCTGACCTACAGAAACTGGGAAATATGAATGTGTATGTATTGTTTTAAGTTTCTAAAATTTGGGGTAATTTGTTGTGTAGCAATAGACAATTAATACACTCAGATATTTGGGTTTTAATCTGGGGTTTACCCACAATCTGTTAACACTGGTAACCTTCTAATTTCAAGTAGGCAATCTTAGAGATAAATATATGTTGAAGTGTTTCTGGCTCCTGTTTGCATTTTTAAACCATGAACTTCTGGAAAAATTGCCCTATCATACTGCTCTGGTTACCTAATCCATTATGTACTATGAAGAAACTTCTACATGATTGTTTAAAATCTGTTTGGTTTGGTGTTTGAAATTGTTGCAGAAAAAAGTCTGTAGGAAGAGAGACAGGGAGAGGCAGACAGAAATGAAACATGAGTGCTGTGTACCAAATGACCTAGGCTGAAGAAATTTGGAACGTTCTACCATTTGAAACACAGGACGTTCTCCCATTTGAAACACAGGAAAACCAACAGGTGCCCCCAAAATAACAGGGAAACTCTAGGAAAGTTATTTATGCTTTCATCCTGGTCAACAGCCTATTTTCAGGAGATGAGTTAAGGTCTGTGGAAAGAGCATGGAGCAGCCTGTAGGCGAAAGAGAGAAAAAGAAAAGTAAACACATTTAGAAGGTCCGGCAGCAATTGCTTCACAGTCTTGAAGACAACCATTTAAAACAAAGTAAATTTATTTATTTACTTATTTATTTATTTTTGGCTGTGCTGGGTCTTCGTTGCTGCACACGGGATTTCTCTAGTTGCGGTGAGCGGGGGCTACTCTTTGTTGTGGTGCACGGGCTTCTCTTTGCGGTGGCTTCTCTTGGTGTGGAGCACGGGCTCTAGGTGTGTGGGCTTCAGTAGTTGTGGCACGCAGGCTCAGTAGTTGTGGCTCGCAGGCTGTAGAGCGCAGGCTCAGTAGCTGTGGCACACGGGCTTAGTTGCTCTGAGGCACATGGGATCCTCCCGGCCCAGGGCTCAAACCCGTGTCCCCTGCATTCTTAACCACTGTGCCACCAGGGAAGCCCTGAAGACAACTATTGACTGAAGCTGGGGAGAATCTGACCCTTCTGGATGGAACTTGTCCAGTTAGTTGTCCAGTTAGCTCCGTACTGAGCCTGACACTGAAGTCATATCTCTTATCCTGCTCATAATGGGTGCTGCTTTTCCCTGTAGCTAGAAATATTTGTTTCCATATTGCTATTGAAAATGTTGGGGGGAGGGGAGCTAGAACATGAAGGTCACATGATTTCAAGAAAAACAAAAGAGGGGCGTATTTCATATTGGTGAAAATTAGGTGTTTAAAAAGCAGATTCAAGGCCTGCTGTACTCACTGATGTTATCTACCTCATCCCGGAAGGCATTTGATTGGGAATTTGATTTAACCTCTCTGCACTTAACTAACATCATCTAAATAAAGAGATTAGGCTAGTTGGACCTTATGGTCTCTGACTGCCCTAAAGTTTTATGACTTAATGACTCATATGGTGGAAATTTCAGGCCAGAAGGAAAACCCATTTAGAAGGTTTCTTTAAAAGGAAAGAGGGCTGACTGGAGAACAACTTCATAATTAACTTGAATGATGATGCTACAGGGTAAGTTGAAATTATACTAGATGATGAGGATTCACCCCAACTGTGCTTTTAATACAACCCTGATATCATTCTTGTTTGGCTTAGCGAAAGGGAACTTTCCCTGTTCTGACAGCTGAGCCTGGTCCTAAGAAAAGATTAACTGGAATCAGCCTCTCCCCAGTGACTCTGCATTTCTCAAGTGCTGAGTCACTTGGAAGAGACTGATGGTGCTGAAAATATCCAGTCCACCAGGCTTTGAGATATCAAAGCATCTTCTTAATTTGACTCTAATCTATGAGCAGATCTCAACATGAGCTGTCCTTCCACAGGGATTGTGTGGAAGTGTCTGTTGAACCTCTTTATATTATATTTATAATACATTATCCATGCTCCTTTATAAAACCAACTCATGATCATACTATTTTACTTTCCCCCTCAATTTTTTGACCTCACTACATACAGCCCATACTCACCTGATATTTAGATGTATAAAAGCCTTTCAGTGTCTATATTCAGTTGGTTAACAGATATCAAACTATTAACATTACTCCAGGACTCATTCTTGTTTCTCTTCTCTCTTCACTCAGCATACTTCCATGACTTGTTTTATCCCAAGGTTTCATTTATAATCTATATGTAGATATCTTCTAAATGTATCTCTTCTGTCATAAACTGTACCTCCACCTTAACCAGCTCCATGCTCCTGAAATCCAACATGTCCCAGAGCAGAATTCATCATCTTTCCATTCAAGCTCCTCTTCCTCACTTCTCTATTTTGGTTAATGGCTCCGTCATTGACCAGGATGTCACCTAAGGCTCTTCCTTTTCCCTTACTCTCTACACCCAGTTACCATATCCTGGCAATTTTCCTTTTAACCATTTCTTTTAGCTGTCACCTCCCCTTAGCTCCCACTATTCCTTCTTTTTTTTCAACCCTTATAATCTCTGACCTATACCACTGCAGGGGACCCTTGGACTTCCCCAGGCCACACAGTCCCAGTATGAGGGTAAAAATCAGGGCCAGAATATCTATCACAACACGGTCTTTCTTTTGCTCCACCCCTAACCATCTACTGGAATTCCAGATCCCCTCAGATGGGTTCTAAATACTTTTGGTATCCAGGGAGTGTTTCACATGCACCTTGGGAACCAGTCTTCTTGGCTACTCCCCAGGAGTTGCCATGTTCCTATTTTCCTACTTTAGCTTGCTCTAGTGATATGCATTACCGTCATTGTCAAAAACAGCAAAAAATTCACTGCTGCTGGTGTCTACCAACCAATGCCCAAGGCCTTGCCCACTGAGCTCACTGAGGTGTTGTGGTCATTGCTACTGATGCCAGAACCCAGGGCATTGTTTCCCATCCCTGTGGAGACTGTGGAAACTGATGCTGCCGAAGGACAAGTTTTTGCTGCCTCATGGGTATTTATGTTAGGGAACTGCATCCCTTTTAAAAATACTTTAGTTGTTCTTTATTGTAGCCCTCTCACCTTAGGACTTGGGTATGAATCCATGAAGCCTGAGACAGAAGGCAATCTTAGTGATAAACAGATCTTTTTAAGAATCATTACCCTTCCCTTACAGCTTTATCCTATTGCCCTTGAATAAACATGGCACGTCTATTCTTTTTCCCTCAGAGAGAGTTATTTCCCAGGATGCACTTCAATCCCTCAGACATATCCTATGTCAAGCAGTCCCACCCCATCCATGACCTGAGCCATGAACACCATGTATGCTCAGGAGTGGGCTGCTGAGAGCTAATAAACCAAATCACAATTTTCTATGAAGATTTTTTTTCAGCTAAAGACAATAAACTTATTGACCAAGCAGAAAAAAAAAAAAAGTTTGTGTGGCTTTGAGATACCAGTCCACTTTCCACAGTGTTGTCATTGTTCCAAAAAACAAAACAGCTCATGTTTAAAACTTCCCTGATTAAAATCTCCCCTGCTTAAAATCTTTAGTGATTTCCTAAAACCTAAAGCACAATCTTAAGTCTTCAACAAACATGTAAAACTCTTCAGAATCCAGTCATAGCTTCCTTCTCCAGCTTTGCTCAAGGAACCAGAAAAATTCCCCCAGATCAGCAGGTTCCTGATCATTGTGTGTGGGCATGAACCACCTGCAGTATAGCAAAGAGATTAAGAGCATGGACTACAGGTTCAGGCAGGTCAGGAGTCAAGTCCTGCTTCTGCCTTTACCAGCTGTGTGATTTTAAGAAAGTTAACCTCTCTAAGCCTCAATTTACATATCTGAAAATGAGAATAATAATAGTGCCCATGTTGTGGAATTGTGGTCAGGAATAAATGAATTATAGGTATTTTCAACATGCCTCCTTTAGTGTCTCCTGGCCGTGGCGGGGAGAGAGGGGGGTTCTCCATTGCTTCTTTGGCTTTTGAGGTCTTTACTGGCTACTCAGGGTAAGGAGGGATGGAAAGAAGAATGGTAGCACTATTTGTGAACACAGATGAGGTAGAAGAACGGGGAGAAAGAGAGTAAGACAAACCAGCAATGGGACAGGGACTGGAAGACTGGGGGAGAGAGAAAAGACAAAAAGACAGATTTTGGAAAGGACAGCGTGTAAATTAGATTTTAATTAGTGTTCCTGTATGTTTCATGATAAAATCCCCCCCCACTGTCATCTCAAGAGATCTTCAGTGTTTTTAAAGGCTTTTGGTAATTGGATTTTTGTTTCTTTTGGATATGCTGAGACAGGGGCTGGCCTCAAGGCAACCCAATTTTATTTGGGTTACACTTAAAACAATCAGGTTACTCAGGGCTACAGGGTAAATGACCAGTTTCTCTCCAGGGGAGACAAACTATGATGGAGGTGAATATAATTCATGTAATTTTCTTATTCAGCAATTTCAAAAGTTGTCTCTATCTTTCAATTTAAGAATTGCAGGATTAGAGACAGCCTACCTGTAGGTTCAATTTTTTTTTTTTTTTTTTTTTTTTTTGCGGCACGCAGGCCTCTCACTGTTGTGGCCTCTCCCGTTGCGGAGCACAGGCTCCGGACGTGCAGGCTCAGCGGCCATGGCGCACAGGCCCAGCCGCTCCGCGGCATGTGGGATCTTCCCGGACCGGGGCACAAACTCGTGTCCCCTGCATCGGCAGGTGGACTCTCAACCACTGCGCCACCAGGGAAGCCCTACCTGTAGGTTTAGATCCTCACTCTTCAACTTAGTAGCTGTGAAAACTTGAGCAAAGTATTCAAACTCTCTGTGTTTCAATTTCTTTACCTGTCAAATGGAAAAATGATAGCTTACTCCACAAAGGGTTGTTGTGGGAATTAAGTGAGCTAAAATATTTAAAGAGCTTAGAACAGTTACAACAGTTAGAACAGTTCTTGGTACATGGTAAGCACACCACAAAAGTTAGCTATTATAGTATTTTTAGTTATCTTCCAAAATAGATAAGTTAGTTCAGAGCATATGAAAAGCATTGAAAGTTAACATACACACATACATGTTTATATTTATATAACTATATCTATATATTTGTTAATACATATAGGTATACATATATATGCATATATGTATATATATATGAGAGAGAGGAAAGGAGATGAATGATACTTTAGTAATTAACCCCAAGAGACTTTCCAACACTTATTTATCCATTCATTCAACAGATTTGTAGCTCCCCTACTATGATCCCTGCTAAAAAGGCAAGACGTGCACACCAAATGTGGCAATTGCTGAGGCCAGCACCATCTCAGACTCTAGAAAACACTTGATGATGTTAACAGAAAAACGAAGAATGATCTGGAGAGAGGATGAAGTGAAATGATTTGTCCAGAGCCATGTGTTTACCAGCACACTTTTGAATAGAGCAGGTCAATCTGCTAATCCCTTATTCTCTCTGCTTCTCCACCTGTGCAATGGAAATGATCCCAGCAGCTTTATAAAGGGATTGTGAGGATTTGTGAGTTAAATATGAACTCTTTCTGGCTCAAGGATCATCCTCTGCATTGCATGAAACAACTTTTGGTTTTAAGGCAGAGGGATAATGACAGATGGCACATTTTCTATGTGCCTTGCATCGGTGTTACAGTCACGTCTTGTTTTCTATTAGCACTCATTCAGGGGTGCCCTTGGAACTCCTGTGGCTGGTTCTGTAGTTGAGGTGGGCTCTGTTAAGGGATGAGAAGCTTCCATTAAAACTCAAGGGTGAGGACAGGAAAGCAGGGCAGAGAGTTCTGCAAACGATTGATGCATTGAGGACCAGCCACTTTATTAACGTATATGTGGAAGAAAGCCAATCAGATAGTCCTCTGGTACATGAGCCCTTTGTTTATCAGCATCCTGACTCTCAGCGTGTTTGTGAAAATATATGTGAGAGCCATGTGTACTCAGAATTCTTGCTTCTGCACTGTGAGATCTGTGTCAACTCCCAGCCCTGTTTCGTTGGGAATCAGGTTCCACCCTATGAGAGCAAAGATGGGGAATGAAAAAGGAGAACTATCTTTGTAAAATCTTGACCGTGGCGTCCTCCTGAAGAGATTGCATCCAGGAGAGCACAATCAATACTGCCTTTGCAATTTCACACCTGTAATGGGTGTGTTGTATCAGAAAGAGTAGCAGGGGCAGTGTTGGGTTTTGAGTGGTGTTGCTAGTGGAACAAACTATGGTCCATTCCTGTTTTCAATCCATCCTCCCACACTTGCCACTTGACTTCTTAAAATGAAGATCTCATCTGTGTCTTTGCATTGCATATGAACCTTCGATTGGCTCCCTTTTGCTTTTGGATCTGGAATTTCTTCATATGGCTCAGCACAGCCTACCCTTCCAATGTCATCTCCTGGCATGGCCCCTTCCACACTCCACAATCTAACCAGCCAGGACGATTTGGGATTAAATGAGGCAGTCCTCATGGTGGCTCAGATCATAGGTTTTAGATGCAGACTCTTGGTTTAAATCCAGGATCTCACTATTGTGTAGCCTCAGACAGGTTACATACCTCTCTGTACTTCCATTTCCCCATCTATAAAATGGGGGGAATAATAGTATGATAAGGCCACTGTGGAAAGTAGATGCGATAATATAAAAAAAGTGTTTAGAGTAGTACTTGACACATAGCAAATACCAGGAAAGATTACGTAACATTATTATTATTTACAGTGATCTGAATGTGGCCTTCTGTCTGACACCTCTGTGCCTTTGCACATGCAGTTTCCAAAGCCTTTCACACCCTCTCTGCCTTCTGTGCCTAAGGGCTAACTGGCTTTCAACACCTCTCTCAAGTGTCATAACTTCTTTGCCTCTCTTTGCACAGCCCACTGTTCGGCACTTATCACAGCAGATTATTGCAGCTTTTGAAAAGCAAACTTTTCTTTCCCTGTAAGATTGTGACGTCCTTGAGGGCAATGGTTGTCTTCATGTTTGCATCTCAAAGTCCTAGAAGTTCTGGCGTGAAACAGACCTCAAAAATTACTGATGGATCCACCAAAGAAACTTGTATAAAAATGTCCGTATCACCATTATTGATAAGAGCCCAGAAGTGGAAACAACCCAAATATCCACCAGATGATGAATGAATAGACAAATGTATTCTCTCTATACAGTAGAATTATTACTCACTCATGAAAAGGAATGAAGGACTGATACATGCTACCACACGGATGAACTTTGAAGACATTATGCTAAATTAAAGAAGCCAGACACAAAAGACCACATACTGTATGATTCCATTCACATAGTATATGAAATGACAAGAACAGGCAAATCTAGAAATCAAGGAGATTAGTGATTGCCTAGAGCTCGGGGAGGGGATGGCAGGATTGGGGGGGTATAGCTAAAGGCCATGGAGTTTCTTTTGGGGGTGACGAAAGTGTTCTAAAATTGACTATGGTGGTGATTGCACAAGTCTGAATACATGAAAAACTATCGAATTGTATACTTTAAATGGATGGCTTGTGTGGTGTGTGAATTATATCTCAATGAAGCTGTTACCAAAAAAAAAAAAGAAAAAAGTATTGATGGAATGCAGAATGAGTGGGTGAATGAAGGGTGGGCATTTTGCTTTAGTGTTTAAAGATAAACACATCCAGGAACAAAATCTCAAGTCCCCCCGGCCCCCGCCCCGAGCAGGGGCCAGTGTTAAGGCTCCTCGCCATCCCATCTTCTTGCTGCCAAATCCCCTTTCTCGAGCACCTGCTTCCCTGCTTGCTGCCCCAGCTCCTCCTTGCTCCCTTTCAGTTTCCCCTCTTCCCTCCTACTGAGATCTTCTTCTCCTCCTTCACATTCAGCCAGCCCTTTAAGATAGTTTATGCGAGACCATGAAGGGGATGGGACCTTCTTGGGAAAACTGGAATATGAGAGCCCAAAGGGACCCTGGACACATCCTTTTGTGGGAACACGGCTTTACAGATAAAGAAGCGGAGGCACAGAGGTGTCAAGGATGATGCCTAACCTCACACATTGGCGCTGGAGCTGAAGTTAAAATCCAGGTCTTCTGTTCACCTGCTCAGTGCCATGCTTAGCACATGGCCTGCCTTCTTCACCTCCTCCATACCTACCTCCAGGCCAGAATGCTCTGGAAGCCAAAACAGGTGGAACCAAACTACATAATGAATGGCTCACTACATATCAGTCATTTTCTGTTCATTCTCTTCCAAGAATATTTCAGATAAAGATAACATCTCATCACATTGAGTTCCAAGAGGTTTTAAAAATTTCTTTTTTGGCTCTTTTTCAGTTTTATTTAATTAGTGTGGAATGAATGATATAGTAGAGAGACTGAAGGATTGGGAGTCCAGAGATCTAGACCCCAGTTCTCACGCTGTCAGTAACTAGCTGTGTGACTGCAGCAGGACCTTTAACTGCTCTGGACCTCCCTTCCCTCACTGTAAAACTCGAGGTTGGATGAGATTCCTCCTTTGTTCTCTCCTTCTCCCCTCTCTCTATGGCTCTATAATTTGATAACTCAAGGTTGAAATAAAGAGACTGTCAGCTGAGACTTAGAGCTCTTTTCTATGTAGAGATTTTCTTCCAGAGGTACTTGTGGTAACTGAATCTGACCAGTATGAACAGTTCTTCAACAGCGTATGAACACAGGAATAATTGAAGAAGTATTTTTTGTTCATTCTGAGTATCATTATGCTAATTCGGGACATGACTGCTATGATAATAAAGAAATTAGCACCAAGCTATACTGAAATGAAGGCAAGAGATGTACCAGGCACCTTTATTTCCCAAACTCCCACAGCAACCTTATAAGGAAAAGAATATTCACCCACTGTACAGATGTGAAAAGTGAGGTTTGGAGAGAGAGCCTAACTTGCCAGGGCCACAGCAAATTATGGGTGCCACGGGGATATGGCACTAGGCCTGTCCTACTCTCTGAATTACGTTTTTCTCCACCCGATTGGCTTCCCAGAACAGCAACTTTCTTAATATTAAAAAAAAAACAACCCTAAAACTCCTATTTTGGAGTCTAGATCCCTGCCACTGTCGTTACTTCTAATGCTTCAGTCCTTTCTATAAGATACTTTATCGACTAGGTATGTTACTTGGTTCCAGCTAATTTGTACTTTGCAATAACCTCTCTGTGGCATTGATTGACCTAGTTTGGCTAGGCAGAGTTTGTGGTTTAAATGGACTTTGGAAGAAACCTACTAGATCCAATCATGAATTAGCATCTGGAATCCTTCCTGCTACTTGAGGCTGCTGGGCTTGCGGCAATTGTAGACCTAATATGAGAACTGCCAGCGGGAGACAGATAATCTTAGTAAGAGGAGACCTTTTCCTGGGGAATGTTCTAAAATTTGAAAATTCTTTCTGAAAGTGCCCCAAATCATAACACACATAATTTGAGTCATTCCTGTTACCTTGTAGCTTAATCCGGAACCCACAGAGGGGTTTCAGGTGACGGTGAGGCTCTGAAAATAATATGCACTGTTTTGTGCGTATGAGTTTGTTTTGTTGGGGAGAGAATCCATGCTTTCATCAGACTCTTAAAGGGCTCCATCAACCAAGAAGGGTTAAAACCCCTGGCTGGTTTCAAAAAGCCTTCCCTGATCCCTATCTCTTAGGGCTATTCCTCTTGCAGAATTTGTGACTTCTTTCCCCTTGGGGGATGTAAACCGGGGCCTGCATCAGCCTCAGCCCTCCCAGAGGCAACCTGGAGTAGAACGATGTTTGAAGTCAGCAGATGTGTGCTCTGATCTCCACCGCACCACTGTCTTGTGTGTCTGTGCATATAAATTGCTTAACTCAGGACTGATGGTTAGCAGATAAGCACAGGTACAGCCTTCCTGGCTGTTAAAACTTTGAACTACCTGGTGCTGGTTGTAAATAGTTGCTTTCCCATCCTCCTGGACTACCTTGGCTCAAAACTAAGAAGTTGTTGTAATTGATGTCTGATTCTAAGTGTGGTTCAAAAGAACATACTGGTGGGCTAGACGATTGGCTGTCTTTGTAAGATGTAACCCAATGTGTAACTCTTCTCATTGACGCATGGATTTAAAATATGCACTTTATAGTACACTGTTGGTGGCTGGTCCACGTCCCCTTAGCACTCACCATCCTGTCCAAGCCAATAATAACCTATGGCGGGTGCCAGAGGGTCTCCACCTGATAGTTTTCTCTCAGGCCCTTCTGGTGGGGCTGACTGAAAGTGCTCAGGGGTTAACGCCCTTGGGAGCATCCCTCAGCCAATGTTCGATAGGAGTACTCTATCTTCCCCCCTCTTGGGTAGGACAATTATCCCTGGTGGCTCAGTGGTTAAGAATCCGCCTGCCAATGCAGGGGACACGGGTTCGAGCCCTGGTCCGGTAAGATCCCACATGCCACGCAGCGACTAAGCCCGTGCGCCACAACTACTGACCCTGCGCTCTAGAGCCCGCGAGCCACAACTACTGAGCCCGCGTGCCACAACCACTGAAGCCCTGAGTGCCTAGAGCCCGTGCTCCACAACAAGAGAAGCCACCGCAATGAGAAGCCCACGCACCGCAACAAAGAGTAGCCACTGCTCGCCACAACTAGAGAAAAACCTGCGCGCAGCAGCAAAGACCCAACGCAGCCAAAAAAAAAAAAAAAAAACAACAGGGCTAACAGGGCTGAGCCCTGACTCCCCACTGTGATCATTAATGAGCCCTGCCTTGGCTCTTTCCCCCTACCTGTGTCATTCCCCACTTCCCAAATAAACTACCTGCACCCAAATCCTTGTCTCAGGTCAGCGTCCAGGGGAACTCGGCCAAAGACACACTTAAAAATAAATATTTACGCATATGTTAATGCATACATAATATTTTATAAATGTTGGGAGAAGAAAATTTTTCATATACAATCTTCTCCCCAACATCAATAAAAAGGCAAATTGAGAAATGTGAGATTTAATATTCCACAGTGGGCTGTCAGCATTTTCAAAGCCCGAAGATGTCTGATAAAACATGTAATTTATTCAACCTCATTTCCTATGATCGTCCAATATTTGCTTAACTGTATTAATACTGTGGGACTCATCTGCCTTAGTTGGAAACCCTCTCCTTAAATTCTTTTTTAAATTAACTAACAAAAACTTCTAACAAAAACCCCTGCTTCTGAGACGTATATCATCTGATATTGTTCTATGCTCTGGAAGGAACGTGTGAAAGGAATAGTCCTGTATTTCTCATAGCGTGAGATAGATTTTCCTTACCACTTTTCTCACTCCCCTGCCTGCCCTTCATGAGCTCTCCCCAGCCTTTCCTTAGCATCTATCTACTTGCCAGGAGAGATAAATTAGTTAACGTTTTTCATCCGGGACTTAAGTTCTGCATTACCCATGGTTGCAGTATACTTTTCAAGATTCGGCCCCAGCTACCCAAACTAGCTCACCACTCCTTGGAAATCCATCTGTAGCTTTATATGGATGGTGGGCTGCTCTGACTACATTAGAATTAGTGCTAGGCATGTGCTTTTCTGAAGGAGCCGCCGATATTGAGAAAGAGCAACAAGAAAGGGAGATGTGGATTAGATGGCTCTAGTCTTCGTTCTTTTTACAGTGGAGGTACCCAGGAATGGTTAATGTAAGGGCCCTGCTTTGCTATAACACAGTCCAAACAGAAGTCTTGTTTATAAGACTCTAAGTCAGCTCCAGCAAGAATTCCCACAGGTCTTCTTTGGGATCCATGCTTATGTGTTCGGTGGAGGGAATGAAGGGAGAGAAATGGGTAGTTAGTGGGCAGAGAAGGGCCACAATATAGCTCTGTTCCTGTCCATCCCTGTCATAGCTACCATGGCCTATCTCAGACAGCCGTTGCCATGTGCTGTGTAACAAATCACCCTAAAACTCCATGGCTTAAAACAATCATTTGTTTCTTGCTTGAGCGTCTGTGCATTGGCTTGAGGTTAGCTGATTCCAGGCTGGGTTCCACTGGGTTTGTTTCCAGGCTGCAGGTTGGATCTGGGTCTGCTCCTCTGATCTCTCATTCTCCTTGGATGGGCAGAATATACGTGGTATGTTTTTTTCATGACAATGAGCAGTACAAAAGGGAAAGCTCATTTTAAGCCTCTGCACATGTCACATCTGTTAAACTCATTGGTCCAGATGAGTCACAGAGTGAAGCCCAAAGTCAAAGGGCAGGGAAGTATTCCACCCACGCTGAGGCCACGGCAAGGTAGTATGTGTAGGTATATAATAACAGAGTAGTGAAAAATTGGGGTCAATGATTCAGTCTACCAGATAGTCTCATCTGGACACCCAGCACTTTAGACAGGCTGTCTCAGGGCATCACTGCAGTGCTTCAGCATTACGTGTTCATATTCCTGAATCTGCTACCAGACTGAGAGCCAGGGCTGGGCTTTTTTATCTTTCAATCCCCAGGACCTAGCAAAGTACTGAGCACACAGGACCAAAGCAGTCCAGGGTGAGCACATGGACACTCAGTAAATAGGGTCTTCAGAATAGAACAGAATTGAATTGAAATGACTTGAGGAAAGCCTTACAAAATGTGCCCTTTATGCACCCATTAGACATTTTCCCCTTAACACAGTATGCATAAAGCACGTCCGAGTTGCATTTGAATCTTCTTACATTCACAGTAAGATGCAAGTTGAAGTCCTCTATCAACTAATCTTTCTTCTAAACATGAGATATTTGAATGGCAACATACAAAAGTCATTGTGGATTTTTAAAAATTAGTTAATTAATTAATTTATTTTTGGCTGTGTTGGGTCTTCGTTTCTCATTGTGGATTTTAACTTTCCCAGTCTAATCTCATTGTTCAATTTGGCCCCCAATTCTCTCTTTATTCCCCTTTGATAAGAACTATCATTCCTCACTCTTTAATAGGCAAAATTCTATGGTTTATCTTTTTGTTGTTGTTAAAGTATTTTATTATGTCAAATTTGATTCTAAACCACGCATCCTTATCTATCCCAGAATGTATCTAGTACAATGATTACGTTTAATTGATCCACTCTCATCTATATTGATTCGCATAATCCATATACCCTTCAAACTGTAATGGCTGCATTTTTTAAGAGCTGACTATGTGCCAGATACTGAGCTCCATCATGTGTATGATCTCACTGTGTGACAACGAGGCTGAGGATGGGGTATACCAAGTACCTACCCCAGCCAGGCTGTCTGGTTCCAAGCCCACACACTTAACCACTAAGCAGTATTGCCTCAATATCTTGATCTCCGGAGTGTTAGCCAGAGCATGGAGCATGGGCAGGAGACCTCAGCTCAGGTCCATCTCCCTTTGTGAGCATTGGAAAAGCGTTAGACTTTTGTGAGCCTTGGTGTCTTATTTCGTAAAAGTGGGAACTCACAGTTAACCTTACTTACCACGCATGGGAGTTGTATGTGGAAATACTCTAGAAATGTAGCATCTGGCTCAAATTCTAAGGAATCTTTATTGTATTCTCTTCTAGTGTCCCCTAGATTCCTTCACTGACCATGCTTCCATCAGAAGTGATCTTGCTTCTCTGTTTCCTCTCCACATTTGCTGACAAGGCACATTTGGTCATCTAGCCTGAGAAATTTCATTTCCCTTGAGCCTTCCTATTTGTTTGTTGAACAAACCACACATGGCTAGCAATGTCATATTCCCAGGCTTTCTTGATATTTCTTGATTAATTTCCCCCTTGTCCTTGTGGTTTCACTGTTTTCCCAGTGTCTTCCCTCAGAGGAGCTGCAGACTGTGTCTGTACTTGCCAAAGGCCAAATGGGAATTTGAGAGCTTCAGGTTTGGTTTTGTTTTTTTAAGTTGGTATTTTCTCTGATTGGCTCCAAATATTTGATTATTTTCAAAAGATAAGTCTCATTTAAAAAAATCTTTGACCTAATTATTCAACCTTATAGTTTCTCTTTGGGACTTTCATCCCTTTCTCCATCTCTCAATTCCTGGGTTTGTAATGGTGAGACCAAAAACAACACAGTCCCTGCTTCCTATATTTCACAGTCTCCGTGTGTGTGTGTGTGTGTGTGTGTGTGCGTGTGTGCGTGTGTGCGTGTGTGTGTGTGTGCGTGTGTTTGTGATCGACTTGGTGCTAAGTATTTCCACTTAACTTGTGTTGGCCTAATAAGAAAACCACAAAGGCAGACCTTATACGTTAATGAAGCATTTGTGCCGAATGCACATTGCTTGAGCCAAGGTTTCCTAGTAATTTGAAAATAATTTGCAAAGCACTGGGAAAATTGAGCCATTGTTTGACCTGTAGTTGTGTAGGCATAATGTCCCCTCTCATACTCTTGGAGCCAGTTGCAGTTTAGTTTCAGCAAAACAATATTATCCATTGTTTTAAATCAACGTTGTTAATTAGAATTGCACTGCCCTTATAGTTCTAGTTACATTATTTGTAAATGTTTAAGGGCTTCAAATATGTAGACAAGCTAAAATATAAGGCATCTATATTATGTTTGCACATAATGAGCAATATTTTAATTACTTTTATTTGAGTCAACATCTAAGACAAATTTTTCTTCAAAAAGATCTGTATATCATTCAAATTTGAAAAACACAAAAGCTTCAGATCTTTCTCTGAACCATCACCAATAGCAGAAAACAGTGAAGATATATCCCTCCCTCACCTCTGCCATCCCTATCTTTTGCTATATAGAATTATATTGTATATGATAGTTACCTATTACTATAAATAAAACATATATACTCATGCATATTACTGAATATACAATATGCATGCACACCCGTGTGTTACAGTACAGTCACATACCCCAAAGTATGTGTACGGTACTTTGGGGAATGCCTTAAGAAATTTTTCATGGGAAATTGACTATGGATTACATACTGAATTTAGAACCCCCATATTTGATGTCTCTCAACTCTATTTACGTTTGTTTTAATATAAATTATTGCTAATGGGAATGTAAAATGGTAGAACCACTTTGGAAAAGTTTAGCACTTTCTTATAAAATTAAGTGCTGACTTACCATAAGATCTGGCAATCCTGCTCCTAGATATTTACCCAAAAGAAATGGAAATGTGTCCACACAAAGACTTGTACACAAATGTTCATAACAGCTTTTTTCATAAGAGTCAAAACTTGAAAGAGCCTAAAGTTTCACCAACAGAAGAATGGTTAAAAAAATTCTGCACTGTTCATACAATGGAATACTATCTAGCAATAAAGAGGAATGACTTGATGCACAAAAACAGCATGAATGAATCTCAAAGCCATTTTGCTGAGTGAAAGAAACCAGACAAACACACACACACACACACACACACACACTGTGTGATTCCATTTCTATGAACCTCTAAAAAAAGACAAATCTTAACTTGTAGCAACAGAAAACAATCAGTGGTTTCCTGGGGCTAGGGGAGTATTAACTGAAAGAACACAAGGAAAATTTAGAAGATGATGAAAATGCTCTATATCTTGATTGTGGTGTATATATTTGCTAAAACTCATGAACTGTAACTTAAAATTTTGTTTTATGTTGCTTACATTTCCCAAGGTTGATTGTAAAAATGGAAAGCAGTTTCTAAATTAAAAAAAAAAACAATATTGAAAGTACTCATCATCAATTTCAATGCCTTTGAAAGAAATGCTATGCTTATCCCCATGGTCCAGGCACTGCTGACATTCCACTGCCCTCCCTTGTCTCAGAAGCACAGACCTGGTGCTTACCTGTCTTTTCTCAGGTGACAAAACCAGTGGCCAAGGTCAATCTAGGACCCCTGCCACTTTGCCTCCAGTCTGGTTCCTGTATTTCTTTCTTTCTTTCTTTTTCTTAAATTTGTTTTTTTATTTATTATTTATCTTTGGCTGGGTTGGGTCTTTGTTGCTGCACGTGGGCCTTCTCTAGCCATGGCGAGCAGGGGCTACTCTTCACTGCGGTGCACAGGCCCCCCCATTGCGGTGGCCTCTCCTGTTGCAGAGCACGGGCTCTAAGTGCGCACTTCCGTAGTTGTGGCTCGCTCACAGGCTCCAGAGCAGAGGCTCAGCAGCTGTGACGCATGGGCTCAGTTGCTTCGCGGCATGTGGGATCTTCCCGGACCAGGGCTCGAACCCATGTTCCCAGCATTGGCAGGCGGATTCCTAACGTCTGCGCCACCAGGGAAGTCCCTGTTTCCTGTATTTCTCACCACTATCTTTGTAAATGGTTCCCCTGCTTTCTCAACTAATGTCAAAACATACCTTCAGCTGGCTGCCCTTGAGACTTAGGTTGAAGCGTTCCCCCATTTCAGTTCAGAGCTGGCACTCAAAAGGTGCTTGTATATATGTGTATGTTTAAGCCTAGATTTTTCATAAGACTAATAATTAATCTTAATTAATTTCCTAGAATCGCCATTCTATACCTGCCTTGTTTTGTGGGACTCCTTAGACCCAGGGTAACTTAATCCAGCGCTCCTTGTTGCTGTTTTTCTCTGGGAGCCCAGCTATAATGGAAGCTGTTCTGATGCTCATGTCCCTGGTATGGAAAGATAAACTGCTTGGAGCGTCACGCCATCTTTTTCCTTGCTTGCTGTCTTCTTCAGCAGGGAGGGCTGCTGACAGCTGAACAGCCTGCCTCATTAGAATTCACTGGGTGAGCTGATTCTCTGTTTAACTGATGAGGGAATTCTTACGCCAAGCGGGTGGAAGAGAGGTTCGTTCTATCAGAAAGCTGCTTTCTTCCTGCTTTGCTATTGGGGGGCAGGGAACGGCTGGTAGACAATCTCAAATGGCCTGTACAGGAGATACCAGGAAACACCAAACCACTCTTCCACGAAGAAACAGTGAAAATCATTTCCAAAGATCTGCTTATTGTATCATGTCACACACACCATATCTTCCTTTTGAAAAATGGTGACTACACTTTATTCCCCTCAGAGAATAGAAAGCCTATGCAAGTTGACATTCCTTTACTCCTAAACATTCCTTATGCACAGGAACTTTGGGCCTTCACCGAAGTGGATGGAGGAAGGAGAGGCTGTCCTCTTAGGTCACACTGAGGCTTTAACATTCTGCCTGTGATCACACTGTGGGGAACTCCTTTCCACCAGACTTGTCTGACATGTTGCATAGCAAGACCTGGGTTTCTACATTAGCTTCAAGCACTAACCTTCATACTACAAGCGGTCTTCAAGACCACGTCTAACCCATTTGTTTCATGAAGAAAGAAGCCAAAAGGTGACATGAATATTCCCCCAGTTACAGAAGACTTTCTGAGGTCCCTGCTGATCCAAGATCCTAAAGACCACATTCTTAACAGGGAAGGCTGGCCCTCTTCAAAGTCGCGTCACAGTGATTCCAGCATATAGACTCTAAAGCAATTGCTCTTCTTTGTTTTCAGCTAGACTTGAGCCAAGTCATTTTATGGTATGGCAAACTGAAGAGTGTGGGGACGCGTGCAAAATGATTTATCAATCCCGAAGGAGTTTGAGCCCTTGTCTCTGAATCTCTGGAGGGCTTTGCCCTGTGCTTGCAGCTGTTTGAAACAGGATCTGTTTTCCATGAGATGACAGGAGGCATCAAATGGTGGTTTTCTTCAGAAGAGGGAGCTGAATAGCCCATGACAATCTAAGTTAAGTGTGCCATAAGGGAAGGTTGTTGGAGAGGCTAGTGATATGAAAAGTGTACCGATTTCCTCTCTTTTTTAAAAAAGACTTTCTTTTCCTTCAACTTCCTCTTTTATTTCTCCCTTTAATTTTCAAACTAAAAAAGAAACACGTGTTGGTTGTAAAAAAATTCACACAATACAGAAGTACATTTTTTTTTACCAGTTAGGTATTGCTACAGAACAAACCACCCCAGAAATTAGTGGCTTAAAAAAAAAACCCAGCATGTATTTTGCTTTTGAATCTGCAATTTAGGAAGAGATGGTCAGATTCTCCACCCCAGGATGACTGGGACCTCAGCTGGGAATGCCTGGAAGGCCTAGGGGCTGGTTGGGCCTTTCTCTCTCTTTCCTCATGTAGTCTCAAGGCCTCTCCATGTGGTCATTTCCTGTGCCCTTTCAGTGCGGTAGCCTCCTTCCATGGCAACTGGCAAGCAGCCTAAGAGACCTAGCAGAAGCTGCAAGCCTTCTCATGACTTAGCTTTGGAAGGCCCAGAACATCACTTCCCCTGAATGCTCTCTGTCAAGTAAGCCACAAAAGTGAGCCCAGTGCAGCAAGTGGGGCATTGATGCCACCTCTTGATGGGAGGAGTAGCAAAGAATTTTTGACCATCTTCAATCCCTGACGTGCTCATACTTACAAACGCTGAATCACACACCCTAGAGGTAACTTCTGTTAACACTTTGGTATGCATTTGAGCATGTGTATTCTTTGAAAGTGTAAATACCACTATTCTGCATGTGATATCTATGCATTGGGATCTGGGTTCGATTTTTTTTTTTTTTTTTTTGCGGTACGTGGGCCTCTCACTGTCGCGGCCTCTCCCGTTGCGGAGCACAGGCTCCGGACGCGCAGGCTCAGCGGCCATGGCTCACGGGCCCAGCTGCTCCGCGGCATGTGGGATCTTCCCGGACCAGGGCACGAACCCGTGTCCCCTGCATCGGCAGGCGGACTCTCAACCACTGCGCCACCAGGGAAGCCCTAGATTTTTTTTTTTTTTGTAGGGTTGTGGCGAGGAGTGGGAGGGGGCCATGTACTGTAAGTTCTACAATTCTGTCATGGGCTTTTGCTTTTCCAAACCCTAAAGCCCTGCTTCAACAGTGCGGTTCTCTCAGGAGTTTTATCTGTGGTTGAGCACCAGATCATCTACGATAAACATTCTTAGTGGTCCTTGTGGTGCTTTGAGTAACTCAGAATGGTATAATCACGTATATCATCTCGCTTTGTCTTCCCAGCTGCCCCATGAGGTCAGTACCGTGGAATTGCATTGTACCTACTATTATCAACTGCTCATACTTCTAGCCCCATTTTTCAGATGAGTTCAGAGAAGTTAAGTAACTCACCAATGTCACTTAATTAGTAACTGGCAAAGCTCGGCTTCAAATTCTAGTCAGCCTCATACCCAAACCCATGCCCCGAACCCTTTCCATTCATTCTAATTTTATAGAATAAATAAGGTCAGAAAGTCATTTGACAAGTTTCATTTCCCAGAGTGGATGTAACAGGCACAGAAATATGACCATCAGATTCCGATATTCTGGAGTGTTAACCTCTCATGAAGTGTGTTTTGTGTTGCCTATAGCAACAGTCTATTGCTTCCACTTGAGGGAACTACTTCCATGGGCTTAGCATCTTGAATAATCTAAGAACAGTGGGAACATTACTGAGTGGAGGAGGCTAGGAAAATCTAAAAGATAAACCTGAGGACGACTGGATCCTAAATTAGAAGTGGAACATATATAATTTAGGGAACAGTTAAATTAATCACAGACACAAACACAATTTCAAGCCATCACGACAGGGTGGTTTTTTGTATTGATTGTGACTTCTCTCCTGTTAGAGCTGTGAGGAAGCTCTGGATGCATCATTGGGCTGATTCTGGAACAGGTCCCCTTTATCTTTTGTCCCCTGTTTCTTCATTGTGTTTTGACTTGATTCAACATTCACACGCCACCAGTTTCATCCAGATAGAAGCTGGACTGGTCACATCCCTACTGACAAGTCGAGCCATTGCTGCCAGGGGGCTTTCTGGCCCTCTGTAGGCAACCGTGCAGTGTTCAGACCAGAGACTTTCTCCTTTGTTCTGCGTGGACTTCCCCAGCTGTGTTTCTATTGCCCTAGCTCTTTCTGTCCCCACGCACTCTTTCTTAAATCTGTGCGGGGCTGGAGTGTAGCTCTCAGTGCAGCCGCAGTCCACGAAGTAATGAACTCAGCTGGGGCCTGCTGCAAAATGCTTTCTACAAAAACGCCTGCTGCCTCTGGATGTCTGTAAATGTCCTTGGCCCATGAATGTCTGCCATTGCTAAGATGGGATGAGTCTGGGTAGCTATCTCAGGCTTTAAGAGAGAAAAGAAAAAGTTTAGTCGGGAATGCTGCCTAGAAGACTTTCCCTCCATTATTCATTAATCCTTTTACCTATAGCTTGTTCGTTTGTTACTGCATTCATTCAACAAGCATTTTTTGAGGTCTTCTATGCCAGACACTGGATGAATAGATATTGGACGTGTAAGTTTAAATAGAAAATGGTCCTGAGACCCATGCCGTGGGAGCTTACAGCGCAGTGGTGAGGCTCTATACTCCTGCTTTTAAGTGTTCCTTGTTCCTTTCCCTTTTTCTCTCCTAATCTCTTCCTGCTGCCCATTTTAATAGAAGTTACCTCACTTAGGTTTTGCTGTTAAATTATTAAATTCATTCTAAATTTCCATGACTATTCTTAGAAGTTTTTATTATTATTCTTACAAGTTATTATTATTATTTCAAATCAAGGTGATTTTTATTCATAGTATCTTTTAATTTCATGATTATGTCTATTCTTTTATTTCTTTAATCATTTTCAGGATCTTTATTTTATGTTCTCCTTCAGATCTTTCTGTTATTTGCTGTGGTCAAGTTACAGTCTTTCTCTTTGTTGCATCTGTCTACCATTCCTTATGGTAGTTCATTTCCTTGTGCAACTAGTCATTTTCTTTATTGTGAGTATATCTTTAGATCTTGTTTCCCTCCGTGGGGATCTCTGGAGTCTTCAGAGCAATTTCACACTTACTTTTGCCAAGGCTCCAGGGTCTCCTAGGCCCTGGACCAGTTTTAATGTTAATGTCTCAGCTTGAGTTTTCTATACGCACAGGTAGCATTGACTCACACTTCACATCTACAAGGAACAGAGGCTTAGCTTCTTGATTTTGTCATAGATGTCTTTTTTGATTTACCTGCTTAAAGCCCAAACAGACAGCAAGGATCCTTATTGCTTTAGTGAGCTGGTGAACAGTATCATTGTGTGCCCTTTTCATGAACAGGAAAGATTTCTAAGGCTCTAAGCTCTATGAGCATGCCTCAGTTTGAGCTCTCACTTTGCATGGGCCTGAGGCCACAGTTTCTGTGTGTGGGGAGGGTATTGAAGCCTCTGTGGCAGTCACTGTGCTGAAGCTCTTATGGGACTCCATGGCACCAGCGTGTATTCACTGCCCTGGCTTTCATTTCCCTCTTCTCATCTGGAATTTGGGGGTTTCTCTTTCTTTCAAGGCCAGCTTTGTGCTTTTATAAAATTTGGGGAGGGATAGTACTGTATTTTATCTAGACTTCCTTTGTGTTGTAGCAGGAAAGTTTTCTTCGGTTCATAATATTTAAAAACATATTTTGAGTACCTATGTTATTCCAGGCACTATGCCCACTGATACACTGTCATCACTCAGAGCCTATGTACTGTCTCCAACATGTTTCATTTGAAATAACAAATTAGAATATGGGGTGGCCAGCAGCACTGGCTGAAAGCTGATAATAGCAAAGAGATGAGGAAAGAAGCTATTAAAAGCAAACACATAGCCAAAGAAACCATGATGTTCTGGATCCAAATAGTGTGAACAAACCGAGTTAGATGTCTGTATCACATGATAGCATCATCTTATCACATCATAGGACAATAGCTGGTGTTCACAATGGTGTCCCTGCAGAGTTGTCACCGTATGTTTAAAGCATACTGAGATTGTATATCAGCCACTTAAGGAGTGTGAAAGCTCACACAACTAAGGGTGTGGGGTTGGGGATCGTGTGTGGCAGTGGTGGAGAAACTTGAATCGGTTACCAGGGAGAAAGTGGGTGGGAGGACTTGGGTTGTGTTAATCTTATCTGTCCCACAAAGAAACTTCAGAGGCAGCCTCGTGGATTTCAGGGAACATGGCAAAGCTGCCTTAAAGTCTCAGGCTGCCAGGAAGCCTGGGTTGGTAGCTTAAAATAATAGGCAAGAAGCCCAGCTTCACCTGAGTCCAGAACAGCCTTGGCAATTTGCAAGTGAACTCTCTTCAGGCGATTGGAACGAGACAGACAGAAGGAGTCAAGAGGGAAGGGAAGAATTCCAGAGACCGGAGGATGATTGACCTCAAGGGAGCAAAGGTGATACCTGCCAAGGCATTGGCAGCCAGCTAGGACAGTGCCTTCCTTGGCTGGGGCAAGGACCAGAGGAGGACACTCCAGGTCCAGGCTGCTGCGGGAGACATGGGTGGTGCTCTTATGAGACTGAGTGGCGTCTGGGGAGAGTGCCGAGCTCCTTACCCAGAGGGAAGTGAAGAGGAAACAGCCCTGAGACCTAAGTTGGTGACCAGGCTGGGTTGGCTCCAGGTGAACTTTGAAAGTAGGTGAAGATTATTTCCAGCAACTTCCTTTGCTGCACCAGCTCCTGTCTCATAGGGTCCTCTCTTCCTATCCTTAGCTCAGTTCTCTCCTCCTCTCTCTGGCTGTACTCAAGTCCTCCCCGTCTCCACCACTTCACTGAAACTGTCCTCTCTAACATCACCAATGGATGGCAAATCCAGTGGAAACGTCTCAGCGCTCATCTTATTTGACACGGCGTTGGACAGTGGAACTGTAGTGGGTTGAGGAGAGAATGGGAGGTGAGGGTGTGGAGATGATAGAGGTATTTTATGTATTTTCCTCTGAGAAGACACGAGAGAAACTTCTACCAGCATATGGAAAATTGGGACACGAACACTAGGGTCTTGAGTTTAGCTTGGCTTTAGGTGGGGCTGCTTCCTTCCCTAAAACTGGTCCTGGTGGGAGAACTGAGAAAGACAGTGGTGGGGAACTCTTCCTTCTGGTGAGGACAGGACTCAGAGACTACAAAGATGTTTACTCTGCCCTCCCGGGCCTCGGGTGACATTAAATAATGATTTCTATTTATGTCAATTACTTCTCATTTTTGTGTGTTACCTTATGAGGCAATAAAATGGATATACATTGTTGAATGTAAGTCATTTGAAGTTGTGAGTTGTTTTGGATTTCAACTCTAAACTCTCACTTAACAAGGTAAGCCACAAGGTTAACCACAGGATCTGTGAGTTGACAGATCTATTCCACTTAGACCTGTCAACTTATATATTTCCGTCATTCCAAAATTATTCATAATAAGTGGGAATTCCCTGGTGGTCCAGTGGTTAGGACGCTGCACTTTCACTGCTGACGGCCCAGGTTCAGTCCCTGGTCGGGAAACTAAGATCCCACAAGCTGCAGGATGCAGCCAAATAAAACAAACAAACAGAAAACCTCAAAACAAACCAAAAACACAAAATTATTCCTAATAGCCATAAAAACTGGAAACAATTGAAATATCCATCAGCAAGTGCATGGATAAACAAAATGTGATAATTCATACAATGGAAGTTACTCAGCGACGAAAAGGAATGAGCTACTGATACACGAGCTACATAACAGCACGGTTTCTATCACTGGGTAGATCGTAAAAATGTTGTTACACTGAGTGATAGAAAACTTGCCCAAGTAAATACAGTATGATTCCATTTACCTGACTCTCTAGAATATATAAAACTAATCTATGATGGTAAAAAATCAAGATGATGATTGTCTCTGATTGTTAGGGTTAGGGTTAGGAAAGGAAAGGTATGTGAGGGAACTTTCTAGATGACGGCCATGTTCTTTATCTTGATAAGGGTTTGGGTTACACTGTTTTATGCCTTCGTCAGAATTCATCAGATAGCAATTTAAGGGGTGTGTGTGTGTGTGTGTGTGTGTGTGTGTGTGTGTGTGTGTCACTGTATAGAAATTTAACCTCAAGAGGCAAAAAACCCCAAATATTGAACTTCAGTTAATGATATGCTTATGGATATACTGGGGGGAAGTGAACTGGCATTTGCAACTCACTTTAAAATGTATTTTTTTAAAAAGACGGGCTAATGGGTGAATAAAGGGATAGATATGTAATAAAGCAACTGTAGCGAAAGGTTAATTGTAGAATCTAGGTATTGATATGGGTATTCACTATAAAATTCCTTAAATTTTTCTCTGTTTGAAACATTTTCATATTAAAGAAGAAAAAAAAAAGCAAACCAATTCAAAACGAGCCTCACTTGGGGGCACTTTGTGTCTGGAAGCCTGAGCCCACCCCTGGCTGAGTTGCCATCATTGCCAGACTCAGTGGTGCATGGATCTTCTGCCCCCTCTTCTGTCATCATTATAGTCTAGGTTATTCTTTCCAACCACCTAGGCAACCTCTTTAAGCCAGTTTTTATTCCTGAACTTGCCTGGGGGTCATCTGTCCTGCCTACCCTTCTTCCATTGGAGTGGTGGATAACTTACAAATGTACAATTGTTGAATGGAAAATATTGGGAAGCACAATATTTCCTTACAAGCTGCCAATGATTACTCTTGATTGCATGGGGAGAGAGATGCAGGGACTTAGAGCTTGATAAATTGGCAAACATTACTCCCACCTCTCTCCTTCCTTGCCCCCTCCTCTGAACTCTATAGAATTTGTAATGATGCGATCTTTCACCTCCCCAAATTGTATTGTAAAACCAGAAAACATACATTCTCTGGAATTGACATTCCCATCTCATGACCTCATGTGGCCAGGGGTTCAGCTACGATTTGCCTGGAGGTTCACATCCCCCTGTGTGGGGTTGAGCTGACACCGCATAACCCATGACCTTCCCACCATTGCAATCTCTCGCACATGGATATTACACAGAATGCCAAGTGTAGGTCAAAAGAGGCTGCTGGGAAAACATTTTTTTAAAAGCTTCCTTCTTCTCCATGCTTGTCTGCTTGCAAACAGAATGCTGCATTTAATATTTTTCCATTGTTATCTCAAACCTTTTGTGCAGGAAAATGAGGTATAAATAAATGAACACATAAGTAAATCTTTATTTTGAGGCAGAGAATTGCAAGTTAACCCCTGCCTTAGCATGTAAAGTTGTTTCTATCAAAAGATATAGTTGAGCTAGATGGAGGACGCTCATTTATTTGATCTAAAATCACTAGAAGAGAAAGCTGTTGGCCCACGTCTCAGTTTCTAAGGTAATCAGAAAGCATTTATGCTGACAGTTAAGATGTAGCCTGGAGTGCCTCTCCAAGGGTCAGAGTTGGCCTTTGAAGGAAAGCCAGGTTTCAGCAAGGAGGGCCAAATGCATTTGCAGTAAGACCAGAGAACAGACATGAAGCCCTGTTTCTGTGGCTGGGCTGATTTGTATTCATTCATTTGATAAATATTTCTTGAGCACCTACTTTGTACCAGGCATTGTTCTTGGGCTCTCAGGTCCTTGTGTATGGTCTGTTATGTGGCACTGTTAATTCTGTGTAGTTCAACTCTTCTGCCAGACTTCGACCCTTCTGGTTGTGTTTTGTTCTATTCATCCCAGCAGTTTTTTTCCACCTCTGTTGTTTCACTGGGTGAATCATCAGGCCCCTCATGGTTGGTTAAATGCTGATGTTCTGTGACTACGAGCAAAGCTTAGAAATGGCCCAGTGGCAGACCATGGGAAGGTGGCAGGAACAGCAGCCGGGGCTCAGGCTCCTGACAGTTGGCAGCTGCTAACTCCTCCTTAAAAAGCCAGGCAGGACCTGATGGTGCCAAGCTCTGGAAAGAGATGAACTTTCTTTGCTGTAGCCTTGGATTTTGAATAACTACCTACAGTTGGCTAGTCTGCTGGCATCCCCGTGTGCATATATTGATGGCTTACTCAGGTGGTGGGCTGTGCCCTTTATGCCTGCTGGCCTGGGTGAAATGTCTCAAGTTGACTTGTTGATAGGAGTTTGTTGGCAGAGGCTGTGAGACTGTGGCCCTGTGTTCAAATCTGGGGTTGGCTAATGGCCACGCTCCCCAGATGAAAACCCTTTACTCATCCTTATTACTTTGCCATCTCCTTCCTCTGCTTATCTACTCCAGACTGCCCTACAAAAGCCAGTCAAAAATAATACAGGGCTTCCCTGGTGGCGCAGTGGTTGAGGGTCCGCCTGCCGATGCAGGGGACACGGGTTCGTGCCCCGGTCCGGGAGGATCCCACATGCCGCGGAGCGGTTGGGCCCGTGGGCCGTGGCCGCTGGGCCTGCGCGTCCGGAGCCTGTGCTCCGCAACGGGAGAGGCCACAGCAGTGAGAGGCCCGCGTACAGCAAAAAAAAAAAAAAAAAAAAACAGAAAAAAAAAAATAATACAAAGGGCAACCATGAACTGGCTGTAAATTACAGCCAGAGTAATGTTTGAAATTCTTCCTTGAGGACCTAGCTCCTCTTGAAGCCCACTTCATGTGCTTTAAAAAAGTTTTGTAAAAGCTGGTGCCCTTTCTTTTCCCTGAGTTTGTTGAGTCTAAGGATGTATCTGCAACTGTGTACATTTGCGTGTGTTCTAGTGTGAGCATACTAGAGTATGAGGAGTGACTTTTCAAGGTTGTAAGTGTGAAAAAGAGAGGTAGTTCAGCATAAAATAATAGTAACCGTTTGTATCAGTTAGCTTTGGTGTGTAACAAATCAACCCCAAATTTAGTGGATTAAAGCAACAATCATTGATTTGCTTAAGATTTTGTGGCTTCTGCTTTGAGCTGGCTTGACTGGGACTGGATGGTCTAGGATGACCTAACTCATATGTCTGGAGCCTCAGTGGGGATGGCTGAGACAGTGGGGATTGCTGGGGCTTCTCTGTTCACAGGGTCTCTCATTCTCCAGTAGCCTATGCTGAAATTCTTCACATGGTAATGAAAATATTCCCAGCAATAAGAAAAAGAAAACCTCAAACTTTTGTTTACATCATTATTTACCAATATCCCAGTAGCCAAAGCAAGTCAAGTGACAAGCTTGGACTCCAGTAGGTGGGTTAAAAGACTCAGTTTCTTGATGGGAGGAGCTGCAAAGAATTTGTGGCCATTCTGTATAATCTCTACCACACTGTGGATGATGATATGGGAATAAGCACAGGTTTTAGAGATGGAAGACACAGTCAAATCACAGTTCATCTGCTTAATAGCTAAGTGACCTTTGACAATCAGCTACCTCTGCTGAGTCTGCTTTCTTATCTAAGTATGGGGGAAATCACATCTACCTCAGTGGATGAAATGAGATCTTTCATTTATCCATTTTTACAATAAGCATGTCCTGAGCCTCTGTGCCAGGGCCAGGCTATGCCAGGCTCACCCTCAAAATATCAATGCTTTTACAAATATTGGTAATATTCATTATAATGTCATCTCCATGAAGGTGAGATCTTTGGGGAAGTCATTTAGCTTCTTTCTCACTTTTTTCCTCATCTTCAATAAGAGATAATATTAGCAAATTTTATAGGGCTCTTGGAAGAATCAAATGAGAAAATCCTTGCAAAGTAAGTTGGCACTATGCCTGACCCATAGTAAATGTTTAATAAATGTTAACTTTTGGTATTGCTGTTATTACAACTGCAAGATTACCTTCCTTCTCCAACCGTAAAGCCTTTCTCAAATTAAAAAGACAAAGGTGGATGCCCTCCGTCTGCCAGTATCACTCTCTCCCCACTGCCTTTCCTCAACGCCAACCTCCAGGCACGTGGAGAGATAGAACTGGGCTATCAGGAACGTCCCCCTCACCCGTCCCCAATCCCCAGCCCAGCAAAACAGAGATCAGTGGGGGAAGTTCTGAAAGGCTCTCTCTCCTCCAGTCTCTCTCTCTCCTGGATGGATCTACAATATAATAATCAGGGCATGAGATCCCAGCAGAGGTCTGACGGGAGGTTACCCAGCATCTCAAACCGTAGGGCCCATCGGAATCCCCTGGAGGGCTTGTTAAAACACAGAGTGCTGGGTCCCACCCCCGAGTTTCTGGTTCGGTGGCTCTAGTGTAGGGCTTGAGAATTTGCATGTCTGACAAGGTCCCAGGTTTTGTGGCTGCTGCCGGTCTGGATCACACTATGAGTAGCTTTATATCGGTTTGTTTGAGAGCCTTTCAGATAATTAAGGACAGTGAGTGGGTCCTGCATTCTTTCCTCAGTCACCTCTTCTCCAGGTTAAACATGTTAGGCTCCTTGCTTCTCCTTATTCTGTGTCAGGCTCTGTCCCTAGTCCTGAGTATCCAAAGATGGAAAATATTTAGACCCTGTCCTCAGGGAGCTTACACTTAAGTGGAAAAGAGAGAGAAAAAGAATTCGCAGCAATGTGACCACAATAAATATTTCCTCTGTGCCTACTGTGTGTTGTGATTGTCCCCAAAGGCTGGTGATTCAGCAGTGAGCAAGGTGGCAGAGTCCTTGCCTCACAGAGTCTTCAGGCCAGTGGTGGAGACCGACCAGTGAATAGGAATTATGTCCAAAGTGGTAAGAGTGTGGAGAGAAAAGGTCAGAAAGCTCTGGAAGCACAGCAAGGACCCCAAAGTCCAACATGTGGCCAGAGTGTTGGGGAAGGCTTCCGGGGGCAGGTGATGCTAAGATGAAACATGGAAGATAAATAGGAATGACGCAGGTATGGGATGGGGTGGGTGATTCAGGCAGAGGGATGTACAGGAGCCTGGTGCAATTCAGGACTGCTGAGAAGTGCTGTGTGGCCCCAAAGAGGCTGTGCATGGGGTCCTGCGAGATAAGGTGGGCTGGAGGAGGGATGGTGAGAAGTGAGGGTAGAGCAGGAGAGACTGCCACTTCCCAGGTGGACGTTGATAATCCCTGCCTTCACTAAGAGCATCTGGTTTCTTCCCTGAGGGTGGCATTTGACATTATAGAGCCAGACTCCACACCCATTCCACTCTCCATCTGGAAGATGGAAGACAGTTTTGTTCCTCGTGTTATCTGGACACCTGGAAGCATGACACATGTTGGGGGGAGAGTTGGCCCAGGACTAAACATTGTCTAGCGCCCCAGTAGGAAATGTCTGGCCCGGGGACCTCATGCCTGCATCAGGGCCAAGTGTGCTATAGTGGAGCATGTATGCACCATAGTGTGTAAGGGGATGCTGGAGTGAGACAGTTAGGAGGAGCTTAAGGGGAATTCTATGGACAAAATCTAGAAGGGAGTAGAAAAGACGAAGTAAATGCAGAATTCAAGACATCTCATGACGCTGTAGTCTAAATTAAAAACTGGAGGATCTGAGCTCCATCTTTGACACTGACTTACTGTGTGACCTTGGACAAGTTGCTTAAATTTTCTGTATCTCAGAATCCTCAGCTATGAGAAGAAATAATAAACCCCAATTCACAGGGTCGTTAAGAGACTTAAATGAGGGGCAGCTCCTGGCAGAGTCGGCAGTCAGGAAACCTGTGCTTCTGTGCTGTGTTTGCCTGCCCCCGGAATCCAAAGAGAAGGTGGCCCCCATCAGGCTGCGATGCCCAGCTGAAAGAATTGAAATTCCAAGGCTGAAAGAGCATTGATGGCAGGAATGGTTTTCTGCTTTAAACTTCTGCCAGGCTGAGAGTGGCCATGTTCAGTTGCTCTGTGAGCTGGGCTCAGAGGCACGTGGGCGCTAGAAGTCCTGGGGAAGAAGGCTGGTGCTGAGAGCAATGATCTTTGATGGAGACAGTGCCCCCATTTTCAGAGCAAAGAGCAAAGCTAAGAGTCACTAATAGGAAGACGGAGCCCTGAGCCTTGTACTCAGCAAGAATGTGAAAGGCTTTCTCTTGTCATCTTTAGTGGACTATACCTCGAAGGGCAGTGTGGTACAGTACATTGCAAACTGAGGATAATGATTTGTGCCTCTCTTTATACTTTGAAATTACTTCATTGACATCATTTGCTCAGTCATTCAAACCAACATTTATTGAGTGCCTAGGTTGGTGTCAGACTCTCATCATCTTGGGTATTCACCAATAGTCCTTTTAAATTGACTCCCTTTGGGGATTCTCCTTGCCTTCCATTGATATAAATAACCAGGAGTGACCTTATTTTTCTTTCTACTTTAGCCAGGCCTGGGGAAACTTCCATTTGCATTCCTTCCCCTTTGGTGATGCCTGAATGGTTAGCTCGCTGTGGTTAGTCCATTTGGTTGGTTAATGAACTGAGCAAAGAGGTTAAGGTCATAGTTTTGATCCCAGGGGCTGATTTACCTCTCCACCTGTGTACACCATCCCTCTCCCCTACCCCAAATGTCTATGCTTCCTCCCACTTCCAGGTCTATGTACAATTTTTTCACTCTACCAAGAATCATCTGGCTCTAGCCTCTATTTTTTTTCATAGATCTTTATTAGAGTATAATTGCTTCACAATACTGTGTTAGTTTCTGTTGTACAATGAAGTGAATCAGCCACATGCATACATATATCCCCATATACCCTCCCCCTTGTGTCTCCCTCCCACCCTCCCATCCAACCCCTCTAGGTGGACACAAAGCACCAAGCTGATCTCCCTGTGCCATGCGGCTGCTTCCCACTAGCTATCTGTTTTACATCTGGTAGTGTATATATGTCCATGCCACGCTCTCACGTCGTCCCAGCTTACCCTTCCCAATTCCCATGTCCTCAGGTCCATTCTCTACGTCTGTGTCTTTATTACTGTCCTGCCCCTAAGTTCTTCAGAACCATTTTTCTTTTTTTTAGATTCCATATATATGTGTTAGCATACAGTATTTGTTTTTCTCTTTCTGACTTACTTCACTCTGTATGACAGACTCTAGGTCCATCCACCTCACTACAAATAACTCAATTTCATTTCTTTTTATGGCTGAGTAATATTCCATTGTATATATGTGCCACATCTTCTTTATCCATTCATCTGTGGATGGACACTTAGGTTGCTTCCATGTCCTGGCTATTGTAAATAGTGCTGCAATGAACATTGTGGTACATGTCTCTTTTTGAATTATGGTTTTCTCAGGGTATATGCCCAGTAGTGGGATTGCTAGGTCGTATGGTAGTTCTATTTTTAGTTTCTTAAGGAACCTCCATACTGTTCTCCATAGTGGCTGTACCAGTTTACATTCCCACCAACAATGCAAGAGGGTTCCCTTTTCTCTATACCCTCACCAGCATTTATTGTTTGTAGATTTTTTGATGATGGCCATTCTGGTGGGTGTGAGGTGATACCTCATTGTAGTTTTGATTTGCATTTCTCTAATGATTAGTGGTGTTGAGCATGCTTTCATGTGTTTGTTGGCAATCTGTGTGTCTTCTTTGGAGAAATGTCTATTTAGGTCTTCTGCCCATTATTGGATTGGGTTGTTTGTTTTTCTGATATTGAGCTACATGAGCTGCTTGTATATTTTGGAGATTAATCCTTTGTCAGTTGCTTCATTTGCAAATATTTTCTCCCATTCTGAGGGGTGTCTTTTCATCTTGTTTATGGTTTCCTTTGCTGTGCAAAACCTTTTAAGTTTCATTAGGTCCCGTTTGTTTATTTTTGTTTTCATTTCCATTTCTGTAGGAGGTGGGTCAAAAAGGATCTTGCAGTGAGTTATGTCATAGAGTGTTCTGCCTATGTTTTCCTCTAAGAGTTTTATAGTGTCTGGCCTTACATTTAGGTCTTTAATCCATTTTGAGTTTATTTTTGTGTATGGTGTTAGGGAGGGTTCTAATTTCATTCTTTTACATGTGGCTGTCCAGTTTCCCCAGCACCACTTATTGAAGAGGCTGTCTTTTCTCCATTGTATATTCTTGCCTCTTTATCAAAGATAAGGTGACCATATGTGCATGGGTTTATCTCTGTGCTTTCTATCCTGTTCCATTGATCTATATTTCTGTTTTTGTGCCAGTACCATACTGTCTTGATGACTGTAGCTTTGTAGTATAGTCTGAAGTCTGGGACCCTGATTCCTCCAGCTCCGTTTTTCTTTCTCAAGATGGCTTTGGCTATTCGGGGTCTTTTGTGTTTCCATACAAATTGTGCAATTTTTTGTTCTAGTTCTGTGAAAAATGCTATTGGTAGTTTGATAGGGATTGCATTGAATCTGTAGTTTGCTTTGGGTAGTAGAGTCATTTTCACAATGTTGATTCTTCCAATCCAAGAACATGGTATATGTCTCCATCTGTTTGTATCATCTTTAATTTCTTTCATCAGTGTCTTATTGTTTTCTGCATACAGGTCTTTTGTCTCCTTAGATAGGTTTATTCCTAAGTATTTTATTCTTTTTGTTGCAATGTTAAATGGGAGTGTTTCCTTAATTTCTCTTTCTGATTTGTCATTGTTAGTATATAGGAATATCAGAGATTTCTGTGCATTAATTTTGTATACTGCAGCCTTACCAAATTCACTGTTTAGTTCTAGTAGTTTTCTGGTGGCGTCTTTAGGATTTTCTATGTATAGTATCATGTCATCTGCAGACAGTGAGAGTTTTAGTTCTTCTTTTCCAATTTGTATTCCTTTTATTTCTTTTTCTTCTCTGATTGCCGTGGCTAAGACCTCCAAAACTATGTTGAATAATAGTGGTGAGAGTGGACATCCTTGTCTTCTTCCTGATATTAGAGGAAATGCTTTCAGTTTTTCACCACTGAGTATGATGCTTGCTGTGGTTTTGTCATATATGGCCTTTATTATGTTGAGGTAGTTTCCCTCTTTGCCCTTTTTCTGGAGAGTTTTTCTCATAAATGGTGTTGAATTTTGTCAAAAACTTTTTCTGGATCTATTGAGATGATCATATGGCTTTTATTCCTTAATTTGTTAATGTGGTGTATCACATTGATTGATTTGTATATATTGAAGAGTCCTTGCATCTCTGGGATAAACCCCACCTGATCATGGTGTATGATCCTTTTAATGTGCTGTTGGATCCTCTTTGCTAGTATTCTGTTGAGGATTTTTGCATCTGTGTTCATCAGTGATATTGGTCTATAATTTTCTTTTTTTGTGATATCTTTTTCTGGTTTTGGTATCAGGGTGATGGTGGCTTTGTAGAATGAATTTGGGAGTGTTTCTCCCTCTGCAATTTTTTGGAAGAGTTTGAGAAGGATCAGCATTAGCTCTTCTCTGAATGTTTGATAGAATTCGCCCATGAAGCCATCTGGTCCTGGACTTTTGTTTGTTGGAAGATTTTTAATTATGGTTTCAATTTCATTGCTTGTCATAAGTCTGTTTATATTTTCTAAATCTTCCTGGTTCAGTCTTGGAAAATTGTACCTTTTCAAGTATTTCTTCGTGGTTGTCCATTTTATTGGCATATTGTTGTTTGTAGTAGTCTCTTATAATCCTTTGTATTTCTGCAATGTCAGTTGTGATTTCTCCTTTTTCATTTCTAATTTTATTGATTTGCATTCTCTCCCTTTTTTTCTTGATGAGTCTGGCTAAGTGTTTATCAATTTTGTTTATTTTCTCAAAGAACCAGCTTTTAGTTTTATTGATCTTTGCTATTGTTTTCTTCATTTCTATTTCATTTGTTTCTGCTCTGACCTTTATGATTTCATTCCTTCTACTGACTTCGGATTTTCTTTGTTCTTCTTTCTCTAGTTGTTTTAAGTGTAGGGTTAGATTGTTTATTTGAGATTTTTCTTGTTTCTTGAGGTGAGATTGAATTGCTATAAACTTCCCCCTTAGAACTGCTTCTGCTGCGTCCCATAAGTTTTCAGTTGTCGTGTTTTCATTGTCATTTGTGTCTATGTAATTTTTGATTTCTTCTTTGATTTCTTCAGTGATCTCTTGGTTATTTAGTAGCGCACTGTTTAGCCTCCATGTATTTGTGTTTTTTACAGTTTTTTTCCTGTAATTGACTTCCACTCTCATAGTGTGGTGGTCAGAAAAGATGCTTGATATGATTTTAATTTTCTTAAATTTTCCGGGGCTTGATTTGTGACCCAAGATGTGATCTATCCTGGAGAATGTTCCATGTGCACTTGAGAAGAAAGTGTATTCTGCCACTTTTGGGTGGAATGTTCTATAAATATCAATTAAATCTATCTGGTCTATTGTGTCATTTAAAGCTTGTGTTTCCTTATTTATTTTCTGTTTGGATGATCTGTCCATTGGTGTAAGTGAGGTGTTAAAGTCCCCTACTATTATTGTGTTACTGTTGATTTCTCCTTTCACGGTTGTTAGCATTTTCCTTATGTATTGAGGTGCTCCTATCTTGGGTGCATAAACATTTATAATTGTTATATCTCCTTCTTGGATTGATCCTGTGATCATTATGTAGTGTCCCTCCTTATCTCTCATAAGAGTCTTTATTTTAAAGTCTATTTTATCTGATATGAGTATTGCTACTCCAGCTTTTTTTGATTTCCATTTGCATGGAATATCTTTTTCCATCCCTTCACTTTCAGTCTGTATGTGTCCCTAGGTCTGAAGTGGGTCTCTTGTAGACGGCATATATATGGGTCTTGTTTTTGTATCCATTCAGCCAGACTGTTTCTTTGGCTTGGGGCATTTAATCCATTTACATCAAGGTTATTATCGATATTTATGTTCCTGTGACCATTTTCTTAATTGTTTTGAGTTTGTTTTTGTAGGTCCTTTTCTTCTCTTGTGTTTCCCACCTAGAGAAGTTTCTTTAGCATTTGTTGTAGAGCTGGTTTGGTGATGCTGAATTCTCTTAACTTTTGCTTGTCTGAAAAGCTTTTAATTTCTCCATTGAATCTGAATGAGATCCTTGCTGGGTAGAATAATCTTGGTTGTAGGTTTTTCTCTTTCATCGCTTTAAGTACATCCTGCCACTCTCTTCTGGCCTGCAGAGTTTCTGCTGAAAAATCTGTTGATAACCTTATGGGGATTCCTTTCTATGTTATTTTTTGGTTTTTCCCTTGCTGCTTTTAATATTTTTTCTTTGAATTTAATTTTTGATAGTTTGATTAATATGTGTCTTGGTGTGTTTTTCCTAGGGTTTATCCTGTATGGGACTCTCTGTGCTTCCTGGACTTGGGTGGCTATTTCTTTTCCCATGTTAGGGAAGTTTTAAACTATAATCTCTTCAAATATTTTCTTAGACCCTTTCTTTTTCTCTTCTCCTTCTGGGACCCCTACAGTTCGAATGTTGGTGCATTTAGTGTTGTCCCAGAGGTCTCTGAGATTGTCTTCAAATTCTTTTCATTCTTTTTTCTTTATTCTGCTCCTTGGCAGTTATTTCCACCATTTTGGCTTCCAGCTCACTTATTCGTTCTTCTGCCTCAGTTATTCTGTTATTGATTCCTTCTAGTGTATTTTTCATTTCAGTTATTGTGTTGTTCATCTCTGTTTCTTTGTTCTTTATTTCTTCTAGATCTTTGTTAAACAAATTTCTTGTATTTTCTCAAGGCATGCCTCCATTCTATTGCCGAGATTCGGGATCATCTTTCCTATCATTACTCTGAATTCTTTTTCAGGTAGATTGCCTGTTTCCTCTTAATTTATTTGGTCTTGTAGGTTTTTACCTTGCTCCTTCATCTGTGACAATTTTTTTTTGCCCTCTCATTTTCTAGTTTTTCTGAGTAGGATTGTGTTCCCGTCTTACTGGTTGTTTGGCCTGAGGCTTCCAACACTGGAGTATGTAGGCTGTTGGGTAGAGCTGAGTCTTGGTGCTGAGGTAAGGACCTCCATGAGACATCACTCCAGTGAATATTCCCTGGGGTCTGAGGTTCTCTGTTAGTCCAGTGGTTTGGACTCAGAGCTCCCACCTCAGGAGCTTCGCCCAACCCCTGGCAGTTCACTTGGGGGTTCCTCCCATCTCCTTGGGCATCAGGGTCCCCCACCAGTGGCCGGCAGTCACCCTAGTTGTGGGGAGATGCTAACTTGGCGTCTTCCCACACCGCCATCTTGACTCCGCCCCCTCTAGCCCCTAGTTATTGAGATCTAATGTCATTTCCTCAGCAAAGCCTTACTTGCCCCCCAGACATGGTCAGGTGCCTGAGTTTACATTCTCATGGTGCCCTGTACTTCTCTAGTGTGGCATTTATTGGTATTTATAGTTCTACATTTGTTTTTTTTGTATTGCTTAATGTTTGTCTCCTTGTGTTAGTTTGGGTAGTGCTCAGCTGCAAGTAATAGAAAACTTGACTGATTGTAGTTTAAATACATGAGGGCTTATTTATCTCCCACAACAAGACAGGACATCCAGCAATGGTCGAATGGCTCAATCATGCCACACAGGACTCAGACTACTTTTCTCTTCTTTCTCTGCTGTCTATAGCAAGTATATTCCAGTCCTCATGTTTACAAGATGACTGCTGCTTCTCAGGCATAGCATCTGTATTCCAACCAGAGAGAGAGGAGAAGAGGAAAAGTGAGCATCAGTTGACTACCGTTTATGTCTCATGGCCAGAACTGGGTCACATGGCGACTTCTGGTTGCAAAGGAGTCTTAAAAAGTTAAGTTGTTGTTGTTGCGGGTTAGTGTTTACAACCTATAGAATAGAGCCAAGTCAGAGAGAAAGGGTAAGCCAATTAAAGTGGACCAACCTCTAGTGCCTTCCCTACTCCCTTGTTGAACTTCAGTAAGAGAGGAGGGACCGTGTTTCTTTTGTTCGCCATTGCGGTAGGTCCACCTTGTATAATATCTGTCCCATTGTAGGTACCTGATAAGCATTTTGTTAAATGTTAATAAATGAATTCTAGCAGAGAGCACCTCCCACTCTAGGTCTTAAGAGGGACCAGAAGAGGATAGATGGATCAATGCCATCTTACCACTATGGGTAAGAAGAATTTAAAGTGGACACCATCAGGGGTCCCACTAGCCTTTACATTACCTTTGCATGAATTAGGAAAAGGCACCCACCCCTTCCTCAAGACACATTACTGCCATCTACTGGAAAATTATCTTCATAAAATGGCAAATCTACCACACCTATTTTGAATGGTGCCCCCATAGATGCAGTGAGGTCATTCAGCAAACAACCTGCACAGCCACATGCGGCCACCTTGCAGGAAACATATGCATGCATTACCAGTAGGGTAGAGGTGGCCAGTGAAGAAGCCATCACACCCGCCTCTGGAAGCAGAGGAGGGGGGCCCTTCCTGTGGAGCAAGCCTGAAGGTTTTACCAGGGCTGATGAGAGCTTGCCGTATGTAACGACTTATTATTCTGAGGTAGCAGGGGTATGGTAAGAAGACCAGAAAGTGTGTTTGAGTTCCACTCTTCACTTTCTGCCTCTATAATACTGTTAGAATCGCTTAATCCTTCTAAATTTCTGTTTCCTCATCTCTAAATTAGAGACAAGAACTCCTGCCTCAAGAGATGTGTTTTGAGTATCCAATGAGATAGTGTACATGAAAGGGTTTGGGAATCTGCTCAGCATTAGATAAATGTCAGCAATTGTCAGCATGGAGAGCTGATAGGAAATACTGAGTGAGTGTTCCAATCTTATCTCTACCACTGCCCAGCTACATGGCCTTGGGCATGTTTCTTAATTTCTCTGGGGCTCAGTCTTCTTATCTGTAAAATAGGTCTGATGATATTAGAATCTACTGCCCAGGAAATCTGCGAAGATTAAAAATAGTAGTAAGTGTTCAATAAATATTAACTACTAACTTTAAGGCAATTGTGCCTTGTATGATACTCTGCATTTTACAGGCAGTATTTCATTGAAATTGTTAAATAAGTCACCTTTGACTTTTGGGGAAACAAAAACCAGAAAATGAAATGTAACAAGGTTCCTAGGCCTTTTTGCAAAGAGAGTCAAGACTGTGGGAAAAGAGTGAATCAGCATATTTCTGTGACTCAGGGTCTGTTGTGATGTCTCTGCTGTGTGAAAAGGAAACCTCTTTTTGGTGGACCTTCTCCTCCCCTTCCCCACCCCACCCCACCCCACCCCACCTCCAAACACTCTTGGCCAAATCTGGATGCTGGTCCTACTAGGTTGTAGCTAAATTTTCTCACTAAGTTGGTCAGTGAGATTGATTTCATGGAAATTTCATTATTTTACAAAGCAAAAAAGAACCAAAGGGAAGAAGGCCAGCCAGGCAGGCAGGGTAGGTCAGGAGGAATCTTGGTTCTTATGTGTTCTTGTTCTCCCTTCCACACCGTCCTCCACAGCCCCCCCGGGATAGAGCCCTGTGACTTCAGAGGAAATCTGTCAGATACTGGAGCAGGGAAACAGTAGGGCAGAGGATTTTAAATAGAAAGCAAGCAACAAACTTGTGAATTCAAGTGCTGTTATAATAGCTGGCTCTCTCGTACACAGTCTCCGAGAGCCCAGTGGGTCTGTCTGGTAACAATATTTTATCCTGTCCTCTTTTCCATTTGTCTCCCCTTCACCACTGTAATGACCCTCCCCCTAATCTCTTCAGGGTATAGGATTATGGGGGAAACAAGATGTTTTCCCTTCGCATTTCGCTGGAGTAAATAGTACTTCATTTTCCTTCCTTCTGCCCCACAGAAGGAAAGCTACGTTGAGCACCTGAACTCCTGGGCTTGGCTGCTCTGTGGCCCGAAGCTGACATCTTTTGTGCATGTCATGGTTTATAGTAGAGTGGTTAAAACTCAGCTCCCATTCTGGTGACTAAATTTTATTGACTTTTCCAGGGCCTGTGGTGGGACTGACATGTCCCCCATTTAATTACTTCCTCCTTTTTGACAGCAGATTGAGTTAACCAGAGGACACGCAGGTGGCTCTGGGGCCAGGGAACTTGGAGTGGCCATGGCGAGGCAGCTGAGAGGGGGCCAGGGTGAGCACAGGCTGGGGATGTAACAACCTGCTGGCAGTTGTGAGCTGTGGTTTTACGGTTGCACTGGGGGCAATAACCAAACAGTGGGGCTTTTGGACTAATTTGAAGAATGCTTTACATAAATCCCAGCTGCTAGCCATATGTCCGACCCGTGTAGAGGGGAGGGTGTATTTCCCTGAGCTCTTGTTTCCTTCCCTGGAAATCAAGACTAACCGAGCCTCTAAGTGCCTAGCCCCAGCCTTTAGGGGAGGATGGTCGGCCACAAAAGCTCGAGCTGATTTAATCACAACCTAAATTTATATTATGCTTTACCACATTTTCCCTTCCAATAACGTTGTGTCATTTTGTCCTAATAAAACCCCACAGTATAAGCCAGGTAGGAATCCTCCATTTACAGATGAGAACACCGAGGCCCAGAGAGCCTGTGACCAATAATAAAAGCAAACAGGTTGGCACTTACTAGGTGTCAGGCAGGTTTCTAGACCGTTCAGAGATATTAATCCATTTCATGCTTGTATCAGTCCCAAAAGGCAGGTACCATTATTATCCCTGCTTCATTGAAGAGGGAACTGGGTCCAGAGACGTTACTTAACTTTCCCATGGTCACACAGCTAGCAAGTAGTGGAGCTGGAATTTAAACCCAGGTAGCGTGGCTCCAGAATCTATATTATAACCATTGTACATGCTGCCAGCCAGCTTGGCAGTGACAGCTGGAACTCACATGCAGGTACTCACATTCCAAGTTCAGGTTTTCCCCTGGCCACACCCCTCCTCTGCAATTTGCTCCTTAAAGATCCTTAATTCCTGAAAGCATTAGGTGCGGCCATCTAGGTTTGGACTCTTTTCATCTGGTATTGCAAAGTCTTTCACTTAAATTTATTTGATTAATCCCACCCTACCTACTTACCATGAAGTCAGAGGCATACCCGGTCCAAAGGAGCTGTAATGCGTTAGGAGATTACTCCCAAACCGAGACTTTGGAAAAATACAGGTATCTAGGTGTTGGAAGTTGTAAAGCTTGGCAGCCTAATGCCTGGAACAGGTATTTTCTCTCTCCTCCTTCCCTGGGAAGACTGGGTGTGGCTCTCACAGGACTGGCTGATTTTGTGAGCAAACGCGCTCCCAACTTTCACACACCCAGAGAGTCGGCCTCTGCCTTTGGGAAAAGGTCACTCCAGGCCTGACTTCCCTGACAAGTATGGGTTTCTTAACTAAGGTGTCTCCACCAGCCTGTGGTAAGTGTGAACCAACCAGGCGGAATGGAGGGAGCTGTTTGCATGCGATAGTATCTTCAGCTGCCCAACTTTCTCGCAAGAGAAAACCAGTAAAAGCTTTGCTCCGCATTCACTGCTGCCCCAAAGAAAATCTCTGGGTGTGTCCAGATTTTATTATTTCATAGCCAAAACCAAATGTAGACCAAACCCAAATTAGATTTTATGACTCCCACTTTCAGTTCTGAATAGCAATTTCCTTTCCTCATTTGCAAAATAACTCTGTAGCCACGTATTGGGTAACATGAAACAACACAACACAACTTTGGCTGAGAAACCACAAACATTGACTATTAGAAAGAGAAGAGCAAGATGGTTTGGGTCGTAGTCATCGTTAGTCATATTTATTTAATTTGGGGGCGATGGTCTATTCCTCTAGGCTGGATTCCCCCGGAAGCCGACTTTGTGACAAGGATTTGGGTGCATGTAGTTTCTTTGGGAGGTGATTCCAGGAAGTATCACTAAGGGGTGGAGAAGTGAGACAGAGAAGAGAAGGAAACCAACTCATAGTGTCAAAACTGGTTACCACTGTAGGCGACAATCCTGCTGGGGATCCCAGGGAGATGGTATGGGACATGCCTCCAAGTCCCACCCGACGGGTGGGGAAGCTGAGATCTTTCTCCACCATCTCCCGTTGCTTACTGGCTTAGGGCTGCCCCTATGTGAGTTACCTCCCCAGCACTCTGGCCGAGATCTCCCACCTATGGGCTGAGAGCATCTCATTTGCTTACAGTAAGAAGGCATCAGGCTACATGGGGACAGCGAGTGCCAAGGAGACAAGAGCAGGACACTGACATTATCTGCTGCTCTCTGCTTAGGAGCTGAGCCAGTTTATGAAGGAGAAACGTCTGAGGGCACACAATATATTGGAATTAGGATTCTTTTGGTTGCAAGTGACAAAATGCCAGCTCAACCTAGCTTAAGAACAACAGCAAAAAGTGATATTAGCTCCAGGTGCACAAGAAATGCTGTCAGGGCTCTGCCTTCTGTCCATCTCTTGCTTCTGCTCTCTTCTGTGTTGGCCTTATGGTCTGGCTGGCTGAGAAGAGATTGGAAAAAAGATGGCAACTCTAGGCTTACATGATCCTTATTCCTCGTGATCTCAGAGGAGAAGAGCATTTTTTTCTAACAGCTCTGGTGAAAATCTTGAAGAAGGCTTTGATTGACCTGCTGTGGGTCACGTGCTCATCCCTGTACAAGATGATGTGGCCAGGAGGATGGAGTACTCTGACCGAGCAGACTCAGGCCACGTGTTGTGTTGGGGAGGATGGTGTCATGCTACCCAAATATCACGGACCAAGCAGAACATGGGGGATCTGAGGGAGGGGTGCTTCTAGAAGTATGCTGATAAACCACCATTTAAACAAACAAGCAAACAAAAACCGAAGGCCCCGATGTAAAGCCGACTTCTATGGTGTGGATATTCCCACCATTACTAACTCCAAGCTAGCAACATGACGTCACTAAACATGGGATTGGGAAGAGATGCATACAGTCAGTCCTCATGAGACAGTACGAGCTGGCTCCAGCGCACCACTGAGTGATTCCCACACACAGGGACCCTGGGCAGACAGTGTGGCCACTACGGCTATAGAAGACAAGGCCAAGGTCTAGCCTGTGGAGCCTTGGTAGCCATGAAGACCCAGGTTAAGAGCTCACAAGACAGCTTGCTTTGTTCGGCATGTGTGATGCTTGGGATGGACTAATATACTAAAATCCACAGTCTTCCCCCGCAGTCTTCGCCTTGCAAGCACTTCCGGGGAACACTTAACTGACAATCTGATGATCTCAAATTAATGTTTAGCAACATGTACTCTGCTATGGTGTACACTCCAGAAGGCAGGGATCTTTGGCTGGTTAGTTTAGTGCTCTATCCCCGAGGTTTAGAAGAGAGCTCAGGGAAACACATAGGTACTCAGTATTTGTCAGTTAGGATGGATTCCCCAACAGCACACATGTACACACCTAGTGAGTCACCAGCCCCTTGCTTGTGATGTTCGAGGCGTGCAGACCTCACTGCGTATCTCAAGGCCGCCTCCACAGGCCTCCCAGACTTTGTCTCCCTAATCCCGGAAGGGCCCACAGTTGGTGACTGATGCCCACAGTCCACATGCCACACTGCTTCCTGGTGTGAGGAAATTGTGACTTTGGCTCTTTGGCCTGTAATTGCCATTTTGTTCTCCTTGCTCCCTGATTTCGCCAGCGTGGTGCTCTTTGTTGTTTTACAGCAGGAGGGGCGGCTCTCCCCTCCTGCCTTGGGGCTCAGCCCTTCCCGGGCAGGGGCCGATCGTGACCATGATGGCTCCTCCTCTTTAAGTCACAGGAGTGGCTGGGGCTTGTCTGATTAGAGTTTCCTAACACGTTGGTACAGAGAACTTTCTGCCTTTGCAGTTCTTTTGTTTGAAAATAAAAAGCATAGCTAGGAAGCTGCAAGGTTAAAAAGTTGTTAACTACACACACACACACACACACACACACACACACTCACACCAAACGAGATTTGCTGATAACAGGAGAATGGGAAGGCCTGAAGCTGAGGGAGCATTTCAAGGTCACAGGCAAGGAGGGGCCTGCGGTGGTGGTGATGGAAAAGATGAATAGACAACAGTTGAATGCATTATTTAGTGTGTTCCACATCGCAAAGCCAAGAATGGTTCCTTTGCACCAGAAGATTTGATGTATCGGGCTGGCTGTCTTCTCAGAGGACACCCCCCCAGTCTCCTCTGGAGTTCATGGAGACATGGTTGTCTAGGTGACAACTGTCAGGCAAGAAGCTGCAAGCTGAAGAAGAAAATCGCCTCAGCTAATAGACCGGCGTGCTATTATGTACCTGAAGGTTTAACTGCTATATTACCCTGAAAGAGTCATTTGGAGGGGAGGAAGGAGCTGGCTTTTCCCTGGGCTACATCAGTGAATTCAATTTCTATTGGAGAGAGACTAGCATTTTAAAAACCACGGTGTGTGGAGCTTCGAGTCCTTTTCTTCTTTCCGTGAGAAATGATTTAATAATGAACTTACAACTGCAGTGCCTCCAGTCAGCCCCCTGGAGTCTTGAAGAGGGAAGAGGCAGTGCGGAGGGGCTGGTGGCTGGCAGGCTCCATCCTGTTCTGTCCCTGCTCGGGCCCTGGCTCTGTGACTGAGGTTACCCCAGAGCAACTCGGTTCAGACGCGGGTAGCGCCTGAGCGATCATTTTCCTCCCTCCTAAGATTGCCTGGTGCCTCTAATTAACGGTTGTGAATTCCTTAGATGAGGTTGTTGTCAGATGGAAAGGGGCTAATTGTACCGGTCACAATAGTTAACCTCTTCCAGAAGGAAGGGTGTGTGTGTTGGGGGGGGTGTCTGTGTGCGTGCGTGCATGCCTTGGTTCTTTCTGCAAATGAGGCAGAAAAGCTTGAGAATCATTGAAATTCTTTGGCATCAAGACACCAGCAAATGAAAGACTGTATTCACTAAGACTTTTTTACCAAGCAAAGAGCGGTCAGCATCTACTGGGCTCTCTCTCTGTGCCTGTGAGGGCACTAAGCGCTTTACCAGCTTGATCACATTTAACCCTCAGCGTTCTTGAGTCTTAAGAGCGATTATTATTATCTTCAGTCTACAGATGGAGAAACCAAGGCTTAGTGAGTTTAGGAGACTTGTCCAAGACCCCACCCATGCCAGCAAATGTGAGGGCCTTTTACGTTCAGAAGATCCCACCTAAGGCTGAAGGTTGAGCACGGGAACCTGAGATTCCTTCGTTAAGAGGAAAGTAGATGCTCTGTGCAAGGACCTGGACAGCTTGGCCAGGGCCATCCCGCTCTCCACTCACCCGGGCGACCTCTTGCCTTAACTTCTGCCCCAATTCCTGGCTCTGCCCTGTGTTTTCTTTGGCCCCATTCTTGGACTGCACACAATAGCTCTGTTCTATTCCCTTGTGGCTCAAGTATCTGGCCTTAAATTTGACTACAGGCCATCACAGGCAGCCCTCCTAAGTTATACATACGTTGGCTGGTCTCTACCATGGGCTGGGTGCTGCTGGGAAGCTGAAGAGGCAAAGATAAATGGCATCAAGGCATTGCCTTGAGGAAGCTCTCTCTCTAGAGATGGAATGAGATGTGAAATTACACAATCAACACAGCATGATCAGAATACTACTACTACCAATAATGGAAGAATAACATTAATAACAAGACAACTGTTTTTGGAGTGCTTCCTATGTGGCAGGCCTTGTGCTGAGCACTGGAAACAAGCCTATGATGTGGGTACTATTATTATTTCCACTCTAAAGGTTAGAAAATTAAGGCATACGGAGATTAGATCATTTGCCCAAGGTCATACTTGTAGTAAATGGCAGAGCAGGAATTTAAACTAAGGCACTCTGTCTCCAAAGCTGATTCTATTAACCACTGTGCTCTATTGCACATATATAGACCAGTGCAGAAGCATGTGTATATTATAAAGGAAGCCCAGATGAAGGACAGAAATTCCTTCCTAAGTATAGTGGTTCACTGGAAGAGAAAGAGAAAAGGTATAAATAGGAGGGGGAAAGGCCATGTGTCCAGAACCCTGAAGACACAGACCAGACATTGGGCTTCTGTTTTTGACCTTATGGCCTGTATCTGAGGTTGCATAACAAATCATTTCAAAGCTTAGTGGCTTAAAATAACAATAATTGTTTATTATTGCTCATGGTTTCTGTGGGTCAGCGATTCAAGAGTGGCTCATTTGCATGGTTTCTGACTCAAGATCTCTCATGAGATTGCACTTATATGTCAGCTGGGGCTGCAGCCATCCAATATAGCTCACTCACATGGCTGGTAAGTTGGTTCTGTAACCAACGTTCTTCTCAATATGGATCGCTCCACAGGGCTGCTTGAGTGTCCTCATGACATGGTGGCTGCCTTTCCCAGAGCAAGGGATCCAACAGACCAAGGTAGAAGCCGTAATGCCTTTATGACTTATATGTAAGGCACACAGTGTCATATCTGCTGTATTCTATTGTCTATATACACCAGCTCTGATTCAACATGGGAGGGGACAGAAGGACACAAATATCAAAAGGCCAAGACCACTGGGAACTATTTTGTAGTCCACCAACCAGAGTTTAAAGTTCTCATGTACTGAACGCAAAAATCTATACAGTCCTTCCATCCCCTACTTGCCTTAGGTTTGCCATTCCAAGCTATAGTCTTAGGATCGAGGGACTAAGTATTTATGAGGAGACGGTATGTTTGATATCTTAGAAGCCCTATTGTCCTGGACAAAATGGTGACTTTGATGAGGAGGAAAGAAGGGAATACAAGGCTGATAGGGAAGCTGGGAAGAGGGACTGGAACCGGAGACACCTGTAGGTCTTTAGGTAACTAAGCCAAAGTACCAAGCCCCCTGGAGATCTACTATCATTTAGACCACTGGCCAGGCCCATGTTCTGGTCCGTAAATCCTATGGGGACAGAATCTATTTAACCAGATTCTTTTGCTTCCAGATTGTATGTTTGCTTTTTGACTACATGCAGAAGGAAGTCACAGCAATGTTTTCTGTGGGAGAACTTGGATCCTACTTTCTTTCTTCTACTCTGGATTATGTATATCTGGAAGTATCAAAGCCATTGATGAATAAGTAGCTATTCAATGGTAAGTTAAAATACTATATTGGAAACAAACAGGGATTTAATAGACTCAGTACTTTGTGGCATCCTACTGTGTGCTGGGCTAGATAGCCTGCTAGATATCAGGATAAGGGAAGGAAGGTGGTACTGCCCTTATGGTGCTTGTGAACGACATGTATTAACCAAATAACAATACAGGTAAATGTCTCATTATGAACCGAGGTGAACACTCTAAAGGAAAGGACATGACATCAGGAGATTAAAAATTGAAAACACTAAGGAAGTGGTGCTTGAGCTGAGATCTGAAAGGTAAATAGGTTAAAAAAATGGGAGGAAGAACATTGCAAGCAGCGGGAACAGCACGTGCAAAATGTGTTTGTGGAACTGAAAGGGCCCTAGTGTGGCTGAAACAGAGGGAGTGAAGGGGGGTATGATGTAAGATGAGGGTGGAGAGGCCATCAGGGACCAGATCGCATGGAATCTTATATAGCCACGTTAAGGATGTTGGTTGTAATCCTAAACAATGGGTAGCCATTAAAAGGTTTTAAAGCAATACAGTGACATGATCAGATTTGGAAATATCACTGTCCGCCATATGGAGCCTGAATTAGAGAGGCTAAGACTGGAGGTAGGAAAAGCAGTTAGGAGGGAGGCTATGTCCAGAAGAGACATGTTGGCGATTTGGACCAGGAAGTTGGTAATGGAGGTCAAGGGTCAGGTGAGAATATTAGGGGAGGATGAGAATTCAGAATGGAGGCTCTAAGAAGTAAGAGGAAGAATGTGGTGTGTGAAAGACAGGTTGGGTAGAGCAAGGTAGGACTTAGTCTCAGAAGGAGGGCTGTGTAGTGCGACTTAGTCTGCGGGAGGAAGGCTGTGTAGTGCCTGGAGTGTTTGAGCAATGAACTTCGTTGCTAAGTGGCATTGGCCATTCCTATGTAGGGTTCTGGTGTATAAGTACCTTTGGAGCTGTAAGCAATACATCTGTAATGATCAGTGTTGCTATTCTATCAAACAGCAGCCATGTCATGTCACCAAGTGCTCCCTGGAGGCCTTCATTGAATAGAGCAGTTCTTCTGGCGGTTTTTTATTGTATAGTTTGTAAAACAGGACAGGTGGTGTCAAAAATGGGTTTTCAGGTGGGGTCTTTAAGAGTGAGCAGTCCTCGAGAGTGACTTCAGACGGCACATCTGAAATTATTACTGAATTTAATTTAAAATATAGGTAGTTTATAAATAGGCAGACCCAAGACCAATGGAACAGATTAGAGATGGAACCAAATACATATAGGAATATACTTATAAATTTCCAAATAGTGTGGGAAAAGAGGGACTGATTAATAAATGGTATTGGGACAACTAGTTAACCATCTAGATAAAATTAAAAGGAATCCAGTCCTCATATCATATAACAGGACAAATCCCAAATTTGATCCAAGATTTGAATGCAAAAAGGTAAAATCTTAAAGATTACTAGCAGAAAACATAGGGAAACTCTTGTATAATCTTGGAGTAAACAAGGCCTTTCTAAGTATGACTTGGAAACTGGAATCCATAAAAGAAAAGGGTGATAAATTTAGTTACATGAAAATGAGACTAAACTCTCTGCATGGCAAAAAGAACAATAAATAAAGTTAAATAAATAAATAACTAGAAGAAAAGTCGCCAGCCAAATCACAAAATACAAATCTCCCTGAAAAAAAAATTGATACAAACAACAACCTAACAGGAAAATGGACAAAGGATACAGACAGTTCACAGAAAGGGCAATATAAATGTCTCTAAAAGGTATGAAAAGATGCTCCACCGTGCTCATAATATGAGAAATATAAAATAGAACTATACAAAAGTACCATTTCTTTTTACCTGTCAGATTTATGAAAAATAACAACAGCCTACCAAGTGTCTATTGGCCAAGCTGTGGGAAACAGGCATGCTCATACCTTACCTGTGGGAGGGTAAGTTTGGTATGATCCCCTGTGCCAGACGATTTGGCAGTATTCTGTCAAAACTACAAATGCCTATTCTATTTTGCCTGCCTGTTCAACTTTAGTACTCTATCCTATAGAAATACTTGCTCTTACGAAGTGATGTATATGCAAGGCTATTCATTGCAGCATTATTTGCAATAGCACAAGATTAGACACAACCCAAAATGTCCAACAATTGAGAACTGGTTAAAGAAATTATATCACATCTACCCAGTAGAATACTATGCAGCCATAAAAATGAATGAGGGCCATCTCTCTATAATGATACAATCAGATCACCAAGATACACTTTGAAGTGAAAAAAAGCAATGAGGAGACCGTTATGTACTCTTTGCTATGTTGAGGATGTAGAACTGACATCTGTACTCATACTTGTTTGTATTTGCATAAAGAAATTAGGAAACATACACGAGGAGACAACCATATTTCATTGATTTTAAGATATACCTTTTTTTCTCATCTTGACATCTGTGAAATAGGAACGTATCTTCCATTATATGGCATTTTAGAATATAATTAGCTGTATTATCTTTCTTAATGGTACATGAAATAATGATGCATCTTAAAATTGATGATGTCTTAGATTGGATGGAATACAGTAATGACAGTAGTTACCTATGAGGAGGGGAGCCTGGGGAAAAGGATGAAGAGGAGTCTTTTCATTTATATGTTTTCAAATGGTTTCTGTTTGAGCATGTGAATCTATGGCCTACTCAAAAGTTGTATAAATAATATTAACAAAAATTTTACATATATATATATATATATATATATACACATACACATATACATATTACATATAAACAGTAGATTAGTTCCTGGGGTCTACGTCCTTCTATAGTGATGGCCTGAGTATGAAATCCAGTTCTAAGATGTTAAAATGGGATGCAAACTGACCCACACTCGGAACATGTTAATTGCTAAGAAGACAACAGCTGTGTACTGTGCTGACCTGGGTCCACCTGGAAAGCTGTTGGCCCCTCAGCATTGCAACTGGTTTTGCCAGTAGGCAGGACACTATTAGTTTTCTGGATGCGACTAACGCACCTTTAGTTAGGGAACCAGGAAGACACTGGCTCGTCATAAAGCTTTATGAGAGATGGAGGCATGCTCTTAAGGCTTCTGTTATGACCTCGTAGACATTTTCAGAGCTCTCAGGCAAAAATCAATGCTTGGGACAACACACAACTAAACCTGGATCTTGCTTTTATTTTTTTCTCTCTGTGAAAGACTAGATAAGCTCCAAATTAGATAGGTTTTTCTTTTTGGCATTTATTTTAGTGATGAGAGCAATTGCTTCTCTACCCCTCCTCCCTACTTCCACAGACCTTCATCAGCCTCTTTTGGGTTGAATGTAGTTTCTAGGTAAGACATTGACAAAAAGCAGGGTGACAGATGCCACAGGAAGGGCCAGATGTATAGCATCTTAAATTGTGTTCCAAACTCATCTTTTTAATAAAAAAGAGAACTGGGAGAAATCCCGGAAGGGATTTTATTTTTGTGAGAGGAAAGGCTAACCTTGTGGAATGCCTAGCTTAGGTTCAAGAGACCTGGATTCTAGGTCCAGGCTCTTCAGCAAACAGATGGATGCTTTCTGTATACTCTTTTTTTTTTTTTTTTTTTGCGGTACGCGGGCCTCTCACTGTTGTGGCCCCTCCCGTTGCGGAGCACAGGCCCCGGACGCGCAGGCTCAGCGGCCATGGCTCATAGGCCCAGCCGCTCCGCGGCATGCGGGATCCTCCCAGACCGGGGCACAAACCCATGTCCCCTGCATCGGCAGGCGGACTCTCAACCACTGCACCACCAGGGAAGCCCTCAGTGTACTCTTAATGGCTCTTTCCCTCAGTTTTCTTATCTGAAAAATGGATGCGATAGTGGTACTTATTCTGCTTTCCTTAAAGGTCTGCAGTGAGAATAAATGAGTTACTGCTTGGGAAGGCACTTAAACGCACATATATCAAAGTTCTACAGATAGAGAGGAGCTTCTGTTTTTCCCATCATTTAAAGGCCAATCAGAATGTGTGCAGAGAGGCCATTTGACAGACACTGTGTGTGACAGTTGGGAGCAGGGAGGGGCTATAGGCTTGTCACCACCTGATGAGGTAACAACAATAATCACTAAATTGTCCTTCCCAAAGTACTTTCACATCCTTTATGTCACATCATCCTCTAACAGTCCCGTGTAGTGGGTATTAGCATTAGTTCCCACATTACAGATGTAGAACCTGAAATTATGAGTGAAGCTGAAAGTTGGACCCAGCTCAAAACTTTGTGCTCCTTCCACAATACTGCCCTGCCTGCTCTCCTCTTTGCTCTGAATCTATCTCAGCGCCATGTCACAGAATCCACAGAAAGCTGGGGCCTGGGCTGTTCTGGGGACCTGAGATGGAAATAGGGAGGGTCAATGGAAACTTTTTCTACCTGTAACACAGGCTATTAGCACACATGTATTACGACATATGGTGACCATCTGGAATCACTTAGATCATTGCTGAAATTCAGCCCAACAACGCACTCAGGTTAGATGGCATTATAATGCCCTAGTCCTCTAAAATTTTGCTTACAGGGAGAATGCCCTTGGCAAATGGTGATTAAGAGTAACAGTAATCTGTTGACACACAAAATAAAATGTCAGCCAATGTATGGGGTCTTGGTACTGATTTAGTTGACCTTAAATGTCTTCAAGCAGCTTGTGTCCTAATCTAACCATAGATGTCACTGTTAATGATCTAGCCATGCAAGATTATACCAACAAAAGGGATACCCGCAAAGGGATCCAACTTAGTTCCATAAATCAGGTGCCCCTACTGAGGAGCAAAATTACCAGTTTCAGCTGGTGGTGGATAGCGCTGGACCAGGGATGGGCAGACTACAGCCCTCAGGCCAAATCTGGCCCCTGACCTGCTTTTGTTTGTTTGTTTGTTTAATATTTATTTATTTATGTATTTGGCTGTGCTGGGTCTTAGTTGCGGCACGCGGGATCTCCATTGCTGTGTGCGGGCTCTTAGTTGCAGCATGCGGGATCTAGTTCCCTGACCAGGGATCGAATCTGGGCCCCCTGCATTGAGAGCATGGAGTCTTAACCTCTGGACCACCAGGAAAGTACCCCCTGACCTGTTTTTGTAGATAAAGTTTTATTAGAATACAGCCACACTTATTTGTTAAGTGTTGTTGGCTCTGTGCTGTAATGGCCAAGTTTAGTGGTTGATGGGTTGACGGACACTGTGTGGCCTACAAAGTCGAAAATATTTACTGTCTAGCCCTTTACAGAAAAAGTTTGCCGATTTCTGGTCCAGACAACGAATGTGCAGGTGAGTTCAGACTTGTGAGTGCAGCCAGAAGCGCTGGCCATGTCTCCATCTGATGGAAGAGAAGGGCAATAGGAATCCCTGGCTAACCATGCCCAGAGAGGTACTCCAAGGGGCCTGGCTCCAGTTGAAAGGGGGCAGTGGTCCCATGGAGTCAAACATCAGGGAACCCTAAACCACATGTTTATAGTTTATCAATTTCAGTTGGGGTCTGAAGAGCCTCAGAGACCTGGCTGACCGCTCTCTTGGCTGCCCTCTCTACCAGCTTCTGTGGTGTTTGAATTAAGCTGGAACAGAGTGAGCCCTTGTTAGAAGGCTATTGTGAATGATGTGCCTGGGACGTTGGAGGCCTCTCTTAGACAGTTAAGTGACTTGACAGGCATTCTTCAAGGGATACTAGAGAAAGCAGTGATAGCAGTGAATCAGGTTCTCACAGCCCTGGAGGAACCTCTTGAACCAGGAACCCAAACTAGTAGACCTTGAGGGACCCTCAGAGATCATCTAGACCAAAAGAATGGAATGGCTTGCTCAGGGGCTCGCCATGAGTTAAGCGGTGAAGTGTTCCAATCCCATTCAGGGTGTTCCTTACCTTTCTACTCACTGTGACCTAACATCAATCCACAGCACATCAATGTCTCAGATACCCAGTGGGCTGCGGGAGCGTTTAGAGGTTCGGCATGGCCTATCCCTTATGATCTGGACCCGCTAGGCAGAGATGGTTGTTTTAGCGAAGCCACAAACCCATGGTTATCCCTGAAGCTGAGTTTCTTAGAGGTTAAAGGGATGGGAAGGGTTGTAAGTAAGCCTTTGTGGGCATATGGGAGAGGAAGGAAGGAGCTATCAGAAATGGTTGCTGTATGGCTCTTAAATAAAGGTCTGGATGAGTAAACCTGGGTCAGAGCCAAAGGGGCAGGAGTCAGGACAAGTTGCCAAGACACTGGGAAAAAAGCCAAGACATCCCAAGAATAGTGCCAGGATCTACACCGCTGGATAAGAAACCAGTCAGAGCAGAATCAGAATCCAAAGTCAGAGTCACTAAGGAAAAGGACAACCCTGGGAAGGGAAGGGGTTCCCTTCTGAACACTGGGATCGTGCAGACAGGCTGAGGTCATGGCAACAATACGAGGCATGTTGGATTAGAGATTCTGTCAGCTGATGACATACCTACTCTCCCATAATAATGATTAGTGTGGGTTCACAGGGTTCCAGAATGTCAATGTTGTTTTGTAGGTGACTATAAAAGTCTGGAAGAACTATGTGCAGGTTTGGTCTACATGGTGACCACTATTGCTATAAACATGTAGAAGGATAACCAATTAAAAACACCGAGTCCCCAGTCACACAGTTTCAGGGTACCTACAGAACTGCCCAGGGGTCAAGATGGTTGCAGGATTGAGTGTCACATTCTGTTTGGCAAGAACCGAGCACCCACAAACGAGCACAAGGCCAGATTAGTAGAAGACCTCAGCAGCACGCTGAACCCAAAGGCACAAAAGTGGACTAAGAAAGGCCTTGAGAAATGAGTTTGGAGGCGCCCCCCTGAATGTGGAGCTCTAGCCCAGCTCTCCTTGCCACAGACCATTTGGAAATGCGGCTGCTCCTGTAGAATAGGGGCCTGTGCTTGGAAATAAAATCCTGATTATTGAAGCTGAATATCAGTCTCATTTGTCTTCGGTATTTGACCCAAGCCAGCTGAACAAACTTACTGCATACCTGCGGACACCATACTCTGTAATAGGCACTAGGGGCATGAAGATGAATGGACATAGCCGCTTCCCTCTGGGGTCTTTCTGCTTAATAGAGGAAACACACACATGGACAGATCATTTTGGTATAATTTAGTAAGGGCCAGAGTGTTAAAGGAGCATTATATAACTCAGTATAGGGTGTTATGGAAGCTTCTGGAGGGAGAGGACACTTGGTTCCCCAATGGTGTCCGTTATGGGATAGTCAGTGAGGCAGGAAGAGAACCAGGGGACATAGAAACCAGGGAATGAAGCAGTGAAAAGGCAACAGTGTCAAATACAGCAGATGACGATGAAACAGTTTTCATCGGATTTCGAAACAAGGAGGTCATTGGTGATCTTAAGGATAGCACGTTTTAGGGGAGCCAGAGTGGGTGGGGGGAGCCAGTGTTGGGGGCTGAATGGAATTGAGGAAATGGATGCAGCCAGCATAGGCTTGTGACTGAAAAGGAAAGGAGGGCAATGGACAGTGGTTGCAGAAGGTAAAAGGGAAGAGTGTGTGTGTGTGTGTGTGTGTGTGTGTGTGTGTGTGTGTTGTGTTTCTTTCAAGTTTGGGTTTTTTGGATTGGAGGGATATTTCTCATGTGTTATAGGCTGAGAAGAGAGTGAATAAAAAGGGCACAATGGGGCTTCCCTGGTGGCGCAGTGGTTGAGAGGCCGCCTGCCGATGCAGGGGACACGGGTTCGTGCCCCGGTCCGGGAGGATCCCACATGCTGCGGAGCGGCTGGGCCCGTGAGCCATGGCCGCTGAGCCTGCACGTCCGGAGCCTGTGCTCTGCAACGGGAGAGGCTGCAACAGTGAGAGGCCCGCGTACCGCAAAAAAAAAAAAAAAGGGCGCAATGACAAACAGAAGAAAGAAGGAAGATGGCTGCTGAAGCTGGGAGGGAGAGGCTGGCCTCGAACAGGAAGGCTGACCCCCATCCTCTGGACTAGTGGGGAGATCAGGAGCAGTAGGTGCCATGGAGTTAAATCAGTAGGAGGGAAAAGGTGGGGGGGCCTCAATGGCTTCAGCTTTCTTAGTTGGCTGAGGTCTTAGCCATCTTGGTGTGGAGGTGGCACTGTTTGGCATGTTTCCCTCTCTGTCGAGGTCTCCCTATGACAAATATCTCTGCATCTTTTTGGTGATAGATTTAACTTTACAGTCATTGGTCCTGGGTCTCCCTGTGGAAGGAGAGCGCCCCGAAGACCTTGGAATAACCAAGAGGCTGGCCAGTAGGGCAGAAGGTGGAATTGCAGGAATCTCCTGACTTCCTGCAGTCAGGGGTGGGCACCGGATCTCTCGTGCCGTTCTTCGGAATGGCTCTGCCCTTCCTTGACAAGGGCTTATTCTGGACCGTGGCGCAAGCCAGGACAGGAGTCTTGCACAGAGTAGAGGCCTCTATTGCAGCCACTGGCCCCCATGATGACTCAGTCGTACCTCTTCCTCCCAGTTTTATAGCCCACTTGAACCACCCCATCTTCTCTGTGCAGCCCTGAATGCGTGAAGCTGTCCATGCATAGTTCCCATCCCACCTCCCCCAGGACCTCAGACTTACAGATCTCTTGACTGCCCTCCGCCCTCCAACCCCATTCCTGTTATAATACACTTTGCTTCAATTCAATGCAATGACAATAACTTTCTTTGTCTTTAGCACTCTCTTGGCATTTATTAACTACTGCTTTGTTTCTGCTAGTCTTTCGTGTTGGTATATCTTATCGCTTCCCTCTCAACAAAACAGGGACCTTCTTGACGCCAGGTATGGAATCTTGCACATTTGCTTTCAGTATTCCCCAGCAGCAGCTCCATAGTTGCTGCTAAATAAATACTGCTGATTTATTTGGCTAAACCGATGGATAAGGCAAGCATGGGTGTGCTCTGCCTTGGGGCGGGCTGGTTCTTTTCTGACCCATGGAAAACCAGGCCTTTGAGAGCAGACTCCCTCTCTGGGTGGAGCCAGGGGTAAAGTTGTCAATAAACATGACTTTCTTATTGAAAAGTGTGTGGATGGCGATTAACAGCTTCCCTGATGGTCCGGAACATACTGCCACAGGAGCGCATTTGGAGAGGAAGGATGTGGTGTGGAAACCTGTACCCTCCATGGCTCCCATGTCCCCTGCAACCCCCCAGCCACCGCCTCCTCCGCCACCCTGCCCTTGTTTCCAGATTTATTCATTCCTGTGGGCAAAGTCTGCCAGGCACACAAGCTGGCCCCACTAAGCAGAGGGCATGGTCACCCAGCATTCCTTTTGCTTGCAAGTAATTTGTCCTGTTGCAAAGGTGAAACAAGACTTTCTTTTTTCCATCTGATTTATGGAGCAGGAAAAAAATGATGGTGTAAGGAAGAACTACAGAGGTAGCTACTATCCTTCTTGGGCTCTCTGTTGGAGAGAGTTCAAGATCTGTGCTTCATGAACTTGGGCTTCGCCTGCTGAGTCTGTTGCACCTCATTATAGGGCCAAACCATGGAGAGCTGGGAGGCTGAACTCTGTTTAAATGTTGGTCTAAAGAAAGCCCTTCTTGGAATTTTCAGAGGAGGAATGTTACTAGATGAGTAATGATCTTGAGCATCCTTATTAGGTAAGATGTTTGGATTTGGTCTTAAAACTGGAACAAATCAAAAGGCCATTTCGTTGCTTTTTGTGGTTAGATGTGAATTAAAATCATGGATTTTCTGATTCATTCAAGGACAGACTATCCTTCATTTTAAGCCTTGATATTTTTGCCTTTATCTTTGTTTCTTGGGTTGTTTCTCACTCTAAAAAGGACAATGTAATACTTGGGTAGTGCAAAAAAGTTTCAAGGCATTTCATTATAAAAACTTAAATTTCCCTTTGTTCATCCTAGCTCCAGTCCAGGCCACATGCCAGGTACCCTTTACAACACACCTAGAACAAGCTTCTTATGTCACCCCTTCTGAAGTAGCACTAAACGGCACCAGGGTAGAGCACAAGGTCATATATTTAAAATAATAATGAGGGGGACACCTAAAGGTTAGGAATGGCCATGTACTCGTCTTAACCACCCTAATTGCTCCCTCCTCTTAACATTGGATTGGTAAGTTCCAGAGCATTGGTTTACTTCTGTGATGTTTGATCCCAAGGCTCAAACTCACTTCCCTGTCCTTGCAGACGCCATCTGGTCCTGAGGTGCAAGTTCTCTTTACTTCAGGCTAAACCCAGCTTCCTGATTCAGCATAGGATCACTTGGGTAGCAATTGTTGGTCCTTCTGTAACCACAGGAACCTATTTTGCAGAGGGGACAGTCTTAATGGCAAAGACTGTCTCCATAAATATACTCATACATGTCCCGTATTGGGATTGCGGTATCTGGCCGTTGATAGCATCAGACAGTAACAAAGCAACGTTTCTGTCAACTCTGAGGTAGAGCGGTGATTCTCAAATTCGAATGCACCTGTGAACCACCTGGGGCTCTTGTTAAAATGCAGGTTCAGTAGGTCTGGGGAGGGGCCTGCGACTCTGCATTTCTAACAGAGTGCCCAGGGGTGCCACATATAGGTCCAGTCTCACTTTAGGTAAGCACACATTTCAAAACCAAAGGCTCTAAATAGGTATTTTTAATTTGGTAGAACAACCATGTGAAGGCATGTGGCTTCTGATTTAGTCTCACAGTCCCTCCTCCTTAGCCCTTAGTTCACCTGCATCTGACCCAAGATAGCTTGAGTTATTTGGCTTTTAATTCCAGGAGACAGGAACCTTTGGGATCTGCCGGTTATTAGTGCTTGATGAATGTTGTTTGTTCTTATTGAAACTGATTATGAGTGTCCTTTGAATGTTAGGTTCTAAATCAGCCTTGCAAACCTAGTGGCACCTAGCTAATTTTGGTCCTGGCTCATCTCCGTTCTGTCTGGCCCCTGAGGTCTCTCATCAGGCCACATTATTTACTTGGCTTCAGATAGATATAGCTAATATCTGTATATGTTAAAACTTTATTCTATAATTCACCTGCTTCCTGAATTCAGATATGCTTTCCCCAATTAACCCAAGATGGAATCATAGCACGTTGAGACCAAAAGGGACTTCTGAGGCCAGGGCCTCCGCAAACCCTTGTGGATCATGCCTGAGCTTTCTTTGAAATTATTAAGCTGACTGGCAGTTCCCTGCCTCATACAGCAACCTGTTCCATGGTTGTGATGCTCGGACTGAGGGAGAGTTCTTCAGATCTTCAGCTACATGTTACCTCTCTGTAATTTCCACTGTGATGTTGCCTTCTAGAACTAACCCCTCTTCTACAGGACGGCTCTTCAACAAATTAAAGGTACTCTTGTGACTCCCTGTTTCTTATTTTCAGGCACAAATGTCCCATTTCTTCAGTTATTTCTTGTATATCAAAGTTTCCAGACCTCTTACCTTCCTGGTCACTGGGCGCTACATGCTCTAGTTTGTCAGTGTCCTTTTCTCCCTAGCCTTCTCTGATACGGCCTGACCAAACCTGGTTCTGAATATCTATCCTGGCAGCCGTGTTCTGCTGTTGGCTCATATTGAGTCAAGAAACCCCCGCCCCCCCAGGGGCTTTTCAAAGGGAGCTGAGTTTCACAGACCAGGGACACTGACTCTGAATCCAGTGCAGATGTTTATAGTTATCTTTACTGGATTTCATCTTGTTTCTTTCCATCCGGTTGAGATCTTGAGTCCTGCTTCCAAAACTTCATCCCTGATAGCCTACTTGTCATCAGGATACTCACATCCTGTTGGGTCTTTCTTTCTTTCTTTTTTTCTTGTTTTTGGCCACGCCATGCGGCACGCGGGATCTTAGTTCCCTGACCAGGGATCGAACCCGTGCCCCCCTACAATGGAAGTGAGGAGTCTTAACCACTGGACCGCCAGGGAAGTCCCCTGTTGGGTCTTTCTGATCCCATCTATCACCTGCCAGGCTAGCCTCCCATTCCCCTACCACTTGCTTTCCTTGTAAAGTGAGGACCAAGACCCTGGGATTTGGAGGAGAAGGGCTCAGAGACATAGAGCAACAAAATGCAGTGGGTCCTACAGAGGGGAGTGAAAAGGGAAGAGGAGTGAGAGAGAAAGAGAAGTGGAAAGGGGAAGGAAAGGCCAGAGGAGGCTGCGAGGGAAGGAAATCCTTTGACATCGTGGCTGGTTGGAAGTCTAGCGTGGTAGGTCGGATGTGGTTGAATGTACATGTGAAGTGAATGTGTATAAATCAGGATGTGTCTGTGTAACCAAGATATAGACAAGCATAGCCTCAGATATGAACAAAGCAGCGCTTGATTGCTTGCCTTTATTCAGGAAAGACAATCTTTCCCTAAACCTGAATGCAGACTGAGCAGGTCTCATTTCTATAGATTGGTTTTGGTTTGGTTTAGTTTTTACATATAGACTTTATCTTTTAGAACAGTTTTAGGTTCACAGCAAAACTGAGTGAAAAGTACAGAGATTTTCCACATACTCCTATACCCCCGAGTCTCCCCCAGCATCAGTGTCCCCCACCAGCGTGGTTCATTTGTTAAAATTGTTGAACCTGTATATAGACACATCATTGTCACCCATAATCCATAGTCTGAAGTTGTACATTCTATGTTTTTTTTTATATAACAATATTTTGAGTGTCTTTCTTTCTGGTTTTTATTGTATAGATCTATTTAGTTATCATACCTATTTAACTATCTAGTTTCAGTTACCAACAGTATATGCTATTTTTTTAAACAATAGTGAGAACCAATAGATATAATTTTTTTCTCCTCCTTTTTTTTCTTTTTTGCTTAAGTTGTGAGCATTTGCTCGTGTCACTAAGAAAAAACTTGATATTTTTTTCAGAGACCAAAGAGGAAAAAAATGTATCAGTGGATGATTACTATGAGCTAGTATAGTGAGTCTTTATAATTAAGAATTCACTAATTCACTAGAAAAGGTGAGTTCAGTTGACTAGATGCATTTGGTGTTTTTTTCCTTTGTTCATTTAAGTAACATTTTAGCCATAAAATATGTCCTCTGTTTAGCTACTCTGTCCCCTCTTGTTTTTCCTTATCTTTTTTTTTTTAGTTTCTTCTCACCTTCACCCTCATTGATAAACAGTTAGTGCTTAGCATCAGCATCAGAATCTGTGTGTGTGTGTGTGTGTGTGTGTGTGTGTGTGTGTGTATGTGTTTGCACCTTTTCAGTCACTCAGCTTGTCTCCACTGGATCTTCCCTGCATAGCTAGAGATTGGTAGTAACAATATTCCACAAATAATCATTTTTATGGGCTTTAGAGCGGCTTTTGGATCAGAGCATTCATTCTATATGTACTTGTGCCAATTTTGCTATGATATTCTTTTACTTTTATTTTTTTTACCTTATGACCTCCTTCACCCATTCCCCCTGCCTGTCCCCACCTGCCCCCCACTGCCAGCCTCTGACAACCCACCATGTTGTCACACATGGCAAGATTTCCTTCTTTTTTATGGCTGAATAGTATTCCATTGTATACATATATCTCAATTTATCTACCCGTTCATCCACTGATGGACACTTAAGCTGTTTCCCTATCTTGGCTATTGTAAATAATGCTACAATGAACATGAGAATGCAGATATCTTTTCCAGTCAGTGTTTTTGTTTTCTTCAGATAAATACCCAGAGGTGGAATTGCTGGATCATATGGTAGCTCTATTCTTAATTTTTTGAGGGACCTCCAGGCTGTTTTCCATAGTAGCTGTCCCAATTTACATTCTCAGCAGCAGTGCATGGGAGTTTCATTTTCTCCACATCCTCCCCAGTACTTGTCATTTCTTGTCTTTTTGACAATAGCCATTCTAATAGGTGTGAGGTGAGATTGTTTGTTGCTATTGAATTGTATGAGTTCTTGAAATATTTTGGGTGTTAACCTTTCCTCAGATATATGATTTGCAAATACGTTCTCCCATTCAGTGAGTTACCTTTTCATTTTGTTGATGGCTTCCTTTGCTATGCAGAAGCTTTTTACTGTGATGTAGTCCCAGTTGTTTATTTTTGCTTTTGTTCCTTTTACTTTTTGTGTCAGATTAAAAATATTATCACCAAGGCCTATGTCTAAGAGCTTACCACCTATGTTTTCTTCTAGGAGTTTTATGGTTTCAGGTCTTACGTTCAAGTTTTTAATCCATTTTGAGTTATTTTTTTGTGTATAGTGTATGATAGTGGTCCAGAGGTAATAGACCGTAATGGTCCGTTCAAGTCATAATTGACCAATTAGAATGTCCCGTCCAAGATGTTAAAAGTCAAAACTCCAAGCTTGGCTTAGCATTAAATTTTTTCCCTGCCTGCCTCAGACCTCTTTTAGACTGAAAGGCTGCAGTGGAGAGGTAAGGTGGAGCAGAACTTCTCCCCAACTTCCTGCTCACTAGCTCCATTTGTTGGCTGCCACTTGGCTTCAGCCACTGTTGAAGCTGGGAAAGGGAGGAGAGGCCAGGAAGCAGACAGCTCTGACTTGCCCGAGTGGCGTTGCCCTTCCTGGATCTCATTTTCAGATGGTTACAGCTGAGGCCCCAGCTGGCATCCCTGGATGGGTACGGAAGATGAATAAAGCCAGCTCCTTCTTTCTTGTACTATTCTCTTGGGCTTTACCGAGGTTCCCATGGCTAGAGACCTCTCTCCTACAGTTCTCTTGACCTTGGTCGGATATGTCATCATAAAAGGTGGTGACCTTGGGCTGCTCCCCAGTTAGAAATCTGGCAGGACACCTCCAGCCTCTTGCTGCTGAGATTGCCTTGCACTACCGGTCAGGATCCAAGTGGACTCCACATCAGCTCTCTCTCTGCCATGGCCACTTTGGATCTATGGGTCACACTTTTCCATCTCTTCTCCCAACATACTCTGAGAGTCCAGGGTCACCCCAAGGCAGCAGTCTCTACCGACTTGGCCACCAAAGCACTTAGCAGCCTTTTGCTCTCCCCTTGATGGCCCCAGGCTGGAGGGAGACCTTGACCCACAGAACACTTTAGCTCTCATGGGCATGGGTAAGGTTCCTGGGGGCTCCCAGCTGCAGGGAACATACTGCAAAGTATCTTGAAGGCCACTCACTGGGCTTGGGGTTAAAGACTAACACCCCAACCCCTGCCTTAAAAGGGGGAGAAGAGGGCATTCACTCCAGAGCTACTGCTCTTCACCAATCTCCTTGTATGCAACCCTCTTTTCCCACCCTCTGACTCTTTTGTTTTTTAAATTTTATTGACTTTATTTTTATTTTACATATTACTGTTCTTTCACTACCCAAACATTCTTTCTCACTCGTTCCCATCTCCCATCCTTCCTCTCTTCCTTCCTACCTTGTTTCCTTTCTTCCTTCTCTACCTTCCTCTCTCCTTACTTATTACTTTAAATTCCCTTTCCTTTTTTTTAAACATCTTTATTGGAGTATAACTGCCTTACAAGGTTGTGTTAGTTTCTGCTGTATAACAAAGTGAATCAGCTATAGATATACATATATCCCCATATCTCCTCCCTCTTGCATCTCCCTCCCACCCTCCCAATCCCACCCCTCTAGGTGGTCACAAAGCACCGAGCTGATCTCCCTGTGCCATGTAGCTGCTTCCCACTAGCTATCTATTTTACATTTGGTAGTGTATATATGTCCATGCCACTCTCTCACTTCGTCCCAGTTTACCCTTCCCCCCTCCCTGTGTCTTCAAGACCATTCTCTACGTCTGCATCTTTATTCCTGTCCTGCCCCTAGGTTCATCAGAACCTTTTTTTTTTTTTTGATTCCATATATATGTGTTAGTATACAGTATTTGTTTTTCTCGTTCTGACTTACTTCACTCTGTATGACAGACTCTAGGTCCATCCACTTCAAATAACTCAATTTCATTTCTTTTAATGGCTGAGTAATATTCCATTGTATATATGTGCCACATCTTCTTTATCCATTCATCTGTTGATGGACACTTAGGTTGCTTCCATGTCCTGGCTATTGTAAATAGAGCTGCAATGAACATTGTGGTACATGACTCTCTTTGAATTATGGTTTTCTCAGGGTATATGCCCAGTAGTGGGATTGCTGGGTCATATGGTAATTCTATTTTTAGCTTTTTAAGGAATCTCCATACTATTCTCCATAGTGGCTGTATCCATTTACATTCCCACCAACAGTGCAAGACGGCTCCCTTTTCTCCACACCCTCTCCAGCATTTATTGTTTGTAGATCTTTGATGGTGGCCATTCTGACTGGTGTGAGGAGATACCTCATTGTAGTTTTAATTTGCATTTCTCTAATGATTAGTGATGTTGAGCATTGTTTCATGTGTTTGTTGGCAATCTGTATATCTTCTTTGGAGAAATGTCTATTTAGGTCTTCTGCCCATTTTTGGATTGGGTTTTTTGTTTTTTGATATTGAGGTGCATGAGCTGCTTGTATATTTTGGAGATGAATCCTTTGTCAGTTGCTTCATTTGCAAATATTTTCTCCCATTCTGAGGGGTGTCTTTTGCTCTAGTTTATGGTTTCCTTTGCTGTGCAAAACGTTTTAAGTTTCATTAGGTCCCGTTTGTTTATTTTTGGTTTTATTTCCATTTCTGTAGGAGGTGGGTCAAAAAGGATCTTGCTGTGATTTATGTCAAAGAGTGTTCTGCCTATGTTTTCCTCTAAGAGTTTTATAGTGTCTGGCCTTACATTTAGGTCTTTAATCCATTTTGAGCTTATTTTTGTGTATGGTGTCAGGGAGTGTTCTGATTTCATTCTTTTACATGTAGCTATCCAGTTTTCCCAGCACCACTTATTGAAGAGGCTGTCTTTTCTCCATTGTATATTCTTGCCTCCTTTATCAAAGATAAGGTGACCATATGTGCGTGGATTTATCTCTGTGCTTTCTATCCTGTTCCATTGATCTATATTTCTGTTTTTGTGCCAGTACCATACTGTCTTGATTACTGTAGCTTTGTAGTATAGTCTGAAGTCAGGGAGCCTGATACCTCCAGCTCCGTTTTTCTTTCTCAAGAATGCTTTGGCTCTTTGGGGTCTTTGTGTTTCCATACAAATTGTGCAATTTTTTGTTCTAGTTCTGTGAAAAATGCCATTGGTAGTTTGATACGGATTGCACTGAATCTGTAGTTCGCTTTGAGTAGTAGAGTCATTTTCACAATGTTGATTCTTCCAATCCAAGAACATGGTATATGTCTCCATCTGTTTGTATCATCTTTAATTTCTTTCATCAGTGTCTTATAGTTTTCTGCATACAGGTCTTTTGTCTCCTTAAATAGGTTTGTTCCTAGGTATTGTATTCTTTCTGTTGCAGTGGTAAATGGGAGTGTTTCTTTAATTTCTCTTTCAGATTTTTCATCATTAGTGTGTAGGAACGCCAGAGATTTCTGTGCATTAATTTTGTATCCTGCTACTTTATCAAGTTCATTCATTAGCTCTAGTAGTTTTCTCGTAGCATCTTAGGATTCTCTATGTATAGCACCCTGTCATCTGCAAACAGTGACAGTTTTAGTTCTTCTTTTCCAGTTTGTATTCCTTTTATTTCTTTTTCCTCTCTGATTGCTGTGGCTACAACTTCCAAAACTATGTTGAATATTAGTGGTTAGAGTGTGCATCCTTGTCTTGTTGCTGATGTTAGAGGAAATGCTTTCAGTTTTTCACCATTGAGAATGATGTTGGCTGTGGGTTTGTCCTATGTGGCTTTTATTAGGTTGAGGTAGTTTCCCTCTATGCCTACTTTCTGGAGAGTTTTTATCATAAATGGGTGTTGAATTTTGTCAAAAGCTTTTTCTGCATCTATTGAGATTATCATACGGTGTTTATCCTTCAGTTTGTTAATATGGTGTATCACGTTGATTTGTGTATATTGAAGAATCCTTGCATTCCTGGGATAAACCCCACTTGATCATGGTGTATGATCCTTTTAATGTGCTGTTGGATTCTGTTTGCTAGTATTTTGTTGAGGATTTGTGCATCAATGTTCATCAGTGATATTGGCCTGTAGTTTTCTTTCTTTGTGACATCTTTGTCTGGTTTTGGTATCAGGGTGATGGTGGCCTCGTAGAATGAGTTTGGGAGTGTTCCTCCCTCTGCTATGTTTTGGAAGAGTTCGAAAAGAATAGGTGTTAGCTCTTCTCTAAATGTTTGATAGAATTCGCCTCTGAAGCCATTTGGTCCTGGGCTTTTGTTTGTTGGAAGATTTTGAATCACAGTTTCAATTTCAGTGCTTGTGATTTCTCTGTTTATATTTTCTATTTCTTCCTGGTTCAGTCTCAGAAGGTTGTGCTTTTCTAAGAATTTGTCCATTTCTTCCAGGTTGTCCATTTTATTGGCATACAGTTGCTTGTAGTAATCTCTCATGATTCTTTGTATTTCTGCAGTGTCAGTGGTTAACATCTTTTCTTTAGCTAGAGATGTTATTTAAGGTGATGAGTTGAGCCATTTGGGGCAGGTACTGGGTTTTCCTGTGTCTCTCCCATATATACAAAAGTTATACATGTTATTAAACTTCTGTTTGGTTTTTCTCCTGATAATTTGTCTTTTTTATTACTGGGGGGTGGAGGGGGTCTCATACAAGAATCTAGAAGGGTAGAGGGAAAATGATCTTTCCTCTCCAACACAGCCATACATCTCGCAAGGCAGAAGCCCAGAGGGCGTAATTTCAGGACCATGATCTCATTCAGTATGGCACCAGCTCTGTCCCACAATAAGTAAAAAATTCTTTCCTCCTAGCGGTGCTCTGAATTAAGGCGTTCTTTCTGGCATTTTCCTTTCCTTCCTTTTTTTGCATCTCACGTATGCTGACATGGGATCCTCTAGCTTTAGATTTTGATGATGTTCTCCTAAGAACATAGAATTTCTGAGAAGATCAAATCCCGCCTACCTTCTTTTTAACAGCCGTGTTCTTCCTCCTCTTCATTTCCTTCATAAATGAGAGTCTTTCTTTCTATACAATTTGATTTCTTTCAATTTCTTTCCTGCATTTACAACTCTTTGTCTTTATTGTGTCTGGTCTTTTCCTGTCTCTCCCCTCCAGGGTACTTAATAGCAGAGTCTGCAAAGAGCATATTTTACAGAAAGCGCTCCACGGATTACAATGCCCACATTTATTTGCTGAGAAAGATTTTCATTAGGTTGTATTAGAGTGTTCTGGAATCACCTGGAAGGTGGACTCCTAGTGAATATGTTTGGGTCCGGATTGTTAATTGAACTGTGTGCAGCCTCAAAATCTTTCTGCAACCTCCTGGGACTTCTCAGCCTGATTGCTAGAGACGGAGGTTGGGCTTTGTCACCTGCTGCCACCACCTCAGCAGGTGACTGGGGCCAGTCCAGCAGCATGTTGGCTCTGAGGTTTCCTGCCAGGGAAGACAGATGATAATGCCTCACTCCTCTGGGCCTCGGGTAAGGGGGGGCGGGTTGGGGAATGAGGCAATCTGTGTGCGCCCACAGAACAATGACTTCCTCTGAGGATTAAGGCCAAGACGCTGGACTCTTTCCAGCCAGTGAAGACTCCTCATGTTGCAACAGCGCTCTTGGCACCTCTGCCCACAGTGCGGGTTGACCTGGCTCCCCAGTGAGGGAAGAAAAAAAGACCTTATCACTGTAACAAGGATGCTTGCAACAGTTTCCTTCAGGCCAACCCCTGGGTGTTGTAGGTGAGGAAACAGGCCTGAGGTCAAAGTCACTGTGGTGGCTTTGTACTGTAGCAGCTAAGCTGGAACTACCTTTCACGGAATTCTTTTCCTTTCCCTCTGTGGTTAGGGTTGGCCAGAAGAGCAACGGGGTGAGATTTGGAAGGTGGAAGTGAAGGAGCAGCCATGTCTATGGTTGCTGTGGGCGGCGGCACCAGGGCAGGTGGGCGCGTGTGCAGCTTTGGGCTAGAGGCCACCCATCTCTCCCTCCCTCCCACCCACGCTGCTGGCTTCAGGCTTCACAAGGGACACGGGGCAGCAGCCCTAGCACACCGCTTAACAGTCCCCGCAACTGCGGAGGGTTCTGCTCTCTCATAAATCCCTTACTCTGTAGCCTAGGAGGGGTTTCTGCGTCAGACCCACCCCTAACCGATACAGTCCACAACTTTGTTTGCTGCAGAACCCAGGGCCCTAGGCTTCCAGCACAACGTGCTTCCTGCTTCCAGTGTCACCTCTGCTTAGAGGTTCTATCAGCCTGGTGCAATGCTAGTATAGATAAATGTTGAAAAGCAAATGGGGAGGTTCTGGCCAAGGAAGTCCTCAGGGCATCCAGCCAAAAATTTGTCATCAAAATGCCTGCCTCACCCCCCAAGCCCCATCTCACACTGCAGGGTATGCCGTGTTTGCATTACTCTTTGGGCCAGAGCAGAGTATGTAAGTGTTATAGACACTAAACCAATCCTGGGTGCTTGGCGAGAGATTCCGAGCACCATCGGATGAGTCCCGGATACAGTTAATTCTCTCCAGTGGTTTTGCCATTCTTAGTGTGGGAAAGGTGGTGAGGAAAGGTCAGCCAACGTGTATTGAATCAGGCCGCGTGTGGTGACACCGTTTGCCGTGGGACTTGGGGAGCTAGAGAGGGGCACCTTTAAGTCACTCTCCCTCTTTCCATACGTCTCCATCCCCAAGGTGAAACATTAGGAGGTCTGAAGTCCAGGAAATCAGAGGGGTGGAGCTGAATTCACCCCTGGTCGGTTAGTAATTAAACAGAACCGTATCAGGGATTAGTTGTTAGTTAATGGGGAACCAGAGAGTCCCACAGGCCCCCAGAGGTTGCTATTGAGATGTCAGCCCAGCGGAGCAGGCTGGCGGGGTAGCCTGGGTCACCTGCTGTGCTGTCCAGTGAGTCTCTACTGCATTCAGGATCTATGGCCACGCCCCTTGTCTTTCCACTCTAGCTGCATTGGCTCCCAGGGTGTACTTTGCGTCTGCCAAGCACCCTTCTACGTCAGAACTTTTGCACTCACCATCCCCTCTACCTGGGTCCCTCTCCCCCGAGAGAGCCTCCTGGCAAGACTCACTCCTTCACTCCTGTTGGTCTTTGCTCAAAAGTCACTTCATCTCGATGAGCCTTCCCTGACTACCCCACTATACCTCTCAGCCCTCCCCCACTCTCCATCCCCCTCCCACGTAGTGGATGTTTGTTTTGCCTCGCCTCACTCTGCAGGGCGCTGTTAGCACTGTATTCGCCCTTGACACCTCCTGAAACACGGCTCCACAGACTGTGCCGACAATAGTGCCTCCTAGAGTAGTGTAACCCAGAGGTACAGAGCCCAGTATTTGTGGAAAGGAGGCCATGGGTGGCTCCCTCTCTCTGCTCACCTGCTCGACTCGCCAGTGTAAAAATCCTGTCAGCAGCTTCTAAGGCTGCTGCTCATATTCGAAAGCTGCCCTGTGTCAGGATGGGGAAGCTGGCGTGAAGCACCGGGCCGACTTTGTTTGTTCATGGTTTATGTTCAAACTTTGACATCTTATTTCCGAGAGATGTGAGAAGAGCACTTGATAGGCTGTCTGCTGCAGTTTCTCCTAAGGGGTCTGCCAAAAACTGCGTGTGATCTCAGGGTCTAGTTTTCTTCGCCTTCTGCAGGTAAGCTTGTTTATAAGGAGGAAACATTTGTGCCGCTCAGCAGGTTTGAGAAACCCGGTGGGAATGTCTGTTTATTTGTCTTTTGATCACAAAGCCTGGGGTTCGGCTCCAAGGCTGAAAGGTCTCCAGGCCTCTTTATCTCCTCCCCTAGAGACTTTAATCTCTCCACTGACATTCCTTCGGCCCCCAGGGATTCCCCAGCTGGCCTGCCCAGAATCTCTGTCCTCAGTCTGACCTCCCACCAGCGACTGGGGTTTCATCTGAGATCGGCTCCAGAGCCTAGCCTCTCCCTCTCCTTTGGCCTACAAACAAGCAAAAGGAAGGGTTACCCGAGCCGCCCAGCCTTCCCAAAACCCCGGTAAACATTCCTTTGGGGGAAGGAATCTTTTGTTTTAAGCCACGCCTTATCACTTGCCTTTTATGGAAGCTGAGCACTGAAGTCAGGTGAAGGGGCGCAGTGTGCAGTTCACTCACTTTGTAGATGAGGACACAGGGGTTCTGGGGCCTGCCAAATCACACCCGACTTCTCTGGAAACGCTGCTGGGCCAGCCCCCCCAGGCTGCCTCTGTTGTATGATCCCCCAGGCGGTTTGCAGGCTGCCCCACTGCCCAGTGCAGTGTGAGCTGCCCACGCCCAGCCGGAAAGCCCAGCGAGCAGAGACAATTTTCTTTGCATCAGCATGCAGCACCACGCAGCGTTCCCCACAGGAGGACAGAGTGAGAAAATGAAATTCAAATCACCCCTCCGGTGCGCTTTTCACTCCCTTTCCTGATAAGGCACAGAGAGAAACTGATTCTGTGGGTGAGCAGGCGGGTGTTGACAGGGGCCACCCGGGGCCTTTCTACTCTCCCCAGGGGCCCCTGATAGGACCCACTGAGAGCAGCCCAGGGCTGAGGACACAGGCGCCTCCAGACCTTGCTCCTTGACACCGGGCTTGCTTCCCCAAGTAGCTAACCAGCCTTTCAGGGTATGTGGCTGCACCCATGTCCCGTCTCCCTCACTTGGCACCAGGCTGAGTAAGCACCTGGGTGTTCCGCGACCTCAAGAGACTGTGAACCGATTTTGAACTTGCTTCCTCAAGTCATTCTGCTCTGGAGTAGAGGGCTTTACATCTTTCTCGAAAAACTAAATAAAAACAAATGAGAAGTCGTCAGCTTCGTGCAGTGACTTTGCTCATGCAGAAGAATGTAAGGTAAAAGACGAGAGACTACAAGAGGCAGCCTTTGTGCTCTCTGGGTGTCCTGGAAAAAGAGGGCAGGCAGGGTTTCTGTGCACGAGGCAGGAGCTGCTTTTGCAGAAATGGAAATGCTCCCCCGTCTTTCCTTCCACACTAAGTTGCTTCATTATATTTTCAGGCGAGCGAGTCATGGGTTCCTGGTGCGCGGGGCTGTCTTTTTCAATTAATGCTTTTCACAGAAGTTCAGGTTTTAAACATCTCCCCCTCTCTTCCCAGGTCTGTTACATTTCCCAGAATGGTTCCCAGTGCTGGAGATAATTCCTTTTCGGAGAACCTACATTTCTCACCTGCTGATTGCAATTAGCCACTGCCAGCTGGGGCCTGGTATGCAACTGAAACGCTAACAAGAAGTGGAGGCCACGCGGAACCCAGACAGGGCAAAGGATGTGAATAAGTAAGGAAATGGTGCCTGTGTTTATAAGACACTCCTGTGAATTCGAGGTTTCCCGACCCTCTGGGTGGCCCTCCCTCTTTGGGCTCTGTGCTCGTGCTCTCCACCCCTCCCCCATTTCTTTTTTTTTTTTTTTTTTTTTTTTTGTCTGTGGGCTTGTAGCCTACAGTTAACATCACGGTCACGAATTTACCACTAAATACATTTTGTTAGGCAATAAACAGCCTCGGAAGAAAAATGAAATTCGACTAGGACTTCTGTTCCAATAATATTTGTGAGCTGTGGTGGATTCAGGCAGGCCCTGCTTACAGGTCTTAGAGCTAACCTTGAACATAAGGGCTGGCTGGCAGGGCTTGGAGAGGACTAGGGAACAACTAATCGGAACCCCTCACTTTATAGATAAGGGCATTGAATCCCAGAAGGGGAGCATGGCTCATCCGAGGTCTTAGAGGAAGTCACAGGGCTGGGCAAAGTCCATGTCTCCTGACCCCCAGCCCAGGGCTCTAACCACAGAACTGCCTTACCTTTGATCATCTTGGGTAGCCAACCTGTAGAGTTTGTGAGGAAAACACCAAAGAGATTGGTTGGAAGGTAGTCTTTGTTGGGCAATGTGCTTTCCAACCTAAGGAGACACTTCTTTCCTTCCACATGAACTAGTACCACTGTTATACCCCTGGACATTGTCATCCACGGTCCATGGATGACCATGATCCCCTGCCTGCCCCCTAGGGGGAGAATGCTCAGCCTTTGGAGCTGTTTTGGGTTTGTTCTGTAGGCAGCAATAGGGAACAACCAACCAGGGGGAAATTAGCAGCTGTTCCTGGGAGCTCCACAGCGTACATGGAGGGAGGCTGGCCTGGGAAATCTGTGGCTTCTGGTGCAACCGTATCTGCTTGGGGGGATCAAGCTGAGTCCTTTGAAGCCATTCCCTACTTGCACTTAGAGGGTTGGGCATTCCCTTGTCCAGCTCACTTTCCACTGGGAAAGGCCACCTTGTAGGGTATGGTGTCAGAGAATTGGATAGGCTTCCAGGGCAGCAGGCAGTAATGAAAAGTGCCTGGATGTAGACTCTAACCCCAGCTCTGTTCTCTGGTAGACAGTGTCTCTCAGCCTCTGTTTCTTTATTGGAAACTTGGAGACTCATTCTGTATGGCTCACTGGGCTTGCTAGAGGATGAGGGAAGGAGACGTAGATAAAAGTAGGTTCTCTAGAAGTATTCATTTTCCTTCCCTCTAGTACTAAGTCTCCAGTTTACAGATGAGGAAAACTAAGGCCCAGGGAAGTAAAAGTACTCTCCCAAGGCCACAGGCTCCTCCATTGCCTCCAGCCATCTACTATGTCTTCTGTGAGGCACTCAGAGAAAAAAAAACACACCAAGTTTTACTAACACAAAGTTCGTTCTCCAAAGAGAAGTGGATCTGTGTGCTGGTAAATGTTTAGCAACTAGCTGGGGGTAGGGGGCAGGGGAAGGGAAGTGGGGAGGAAGCTCTGATTTGTAGTGTTGTTGTTTTTATTTTGAGATAATTGTAGGTTCACATGCAATTAAAATAAATAATATAGAAATATCCCCTGTACCCTTTATCCAGTTTCCCCCAATGGTAACATCTCGCAAAACTGTCGTACAGTATCACAACCAGGATATTGACATGATATAATCCACCAGTCTTTATATTTTGCTTCCACTCATTTGTGTTTGTGTGTACTTAGATCTATGCAATTTTATCACATGTGTAGGTTCGTGTATTCACCACACAGTTAAGATACAGAACAGTCCCATTACCACAAGGATCCCTCTGTTGCTGTCTCCACTTCCCTCCTGCACTACCTTGCCCCATCTTTAACCCCTGACAACCTCTAATCTGTCCTCCATTTCTAAAATTTTGTCATTTGTTGCATAAATGGAATCATATAGCATGTAACCTTTTCGGATTGACTGAGTGAAAGCCTCAGCATAATTCTATCAAATTTGATTCGTTTTTATAGGTAACAATAGTTCATTCCTCTTTATTGTTGAACAGTATTCCACAGTGTGGGTGTATGACAGTTTGTTTAACCATTCACCTTGAGGAATGTCTGGGTTGTTTACAGATTTTGGCTATCATGTATAAAACTACTATGAATATTCATATACAGGTTTTTGTGTGAACATAAATTTCCATTTCTTAGGAAAGTTTGCACTCCACCTCAGAGTGAAGTTGTTGAATTGTATGGTAGTTGCATGTTTAGTTTTATAAGAAATGGTCAAATTGTTTTCCAGAGTGGCTTTACCATTTGCCATTCTCACCAGCAATATATGAGTGATCCATTTTCACCACATCCTGGCCAGTATTTGCTATTGTCACTCTTCTTTATTTTAGCCATTCTGATAGATATATAGTGATACCTCATTGTGGGTTTTTTTTTTTTTTTTTTTTTTTGCGGTACACGGGCCTCTCACTGTTGTGGCCTCTCCCGCTGCAGAGCACAGGGTCAGGACACGCAGGCTCAATGGCCGTGGCTCACGGGCCCAGCCACTCCGCGGCATGCGGGATCCTTCCGGACCGGGGCACGAACCCGTGTCCCCTGCATCGGCAGGCGGACTCTCAACCACTGCGCCACCAGGGAAGCCCTCATTGTGGGTTTTTTGTGTACATTTTCCTAATGGCTAATGAAGCTGAACATCTATTCATGTGCTTATTTTCTATCTGTTCTATCCTCTTTGGTGAAATATCTCTTAATGTCTTTTGTCCATTTTCTAATTAGGCTGTTTGCTTATTTACTGCTGAGTTTTGAGAGTTCTTTATATATTCTACATTCTAGTCCTTTGTAGCTAATATGTGATTGGCAAATATTTCTCCCTAGTATGTAGCTTGTCTTTTCATCCTCTTAAAAGGGTGTTTTGCAGAGCAAACATTTTTAATTTTGATGAGGTCGAATTTATTAAGTTTTCCTTTTACTGATTGCACTTTTAGTGTCAAGTCTAAAAACTGTTGTTTTCTTTTTCGAAATGTTTCATACTTTTATTTTTTACCTTTAAGCCCGTGATCCATTTTGAGTTAATTTTTTATAAGGTATGAGGTCTGGGTCAAAGGCTGCTTTTTTGTGTGTATGTGGATTTTTTTCCCCCTATGGATATCTAACTGTTCTGGCACTGTTTGTTAAAAAGGCTATTTTTCTCCATTGAATTAACTTTTACACCTTTGTCAAAAATTAGTTGGGCATATTTGTGTGGGCCTACTTCTGGGTTCTCTATTCTGTTCCATTAACCCATATGTCTGTTTACCCACCACTACCACTGCCTTGATTACTGTAGCTAAATAGTAAGCCTTAATATTGGGTAAAATAATTCCTCCCTTCATCCTTCTTTTTCAGGATTGTTTTGGCTATTCTAGGGCTTGTGCTTTTCCATATAAATTTTAGAATAAGTTTGTCTATGTGTACAAAAAATCTTGCTCAAATTTTGATAGGAATTGCATTAAATTTATGTATCAATTTGGAGGGAATTGACATTTTTACTATGTTGAGTCTTCTAATCCATTTATTGGAATGTCTTTCCATTTATTAGGTCTTCCTTGATTTCTTTTATCAGTCTTTTATAATTTTTAGCATGCAAATCTTGTGCACGTTTTGTTAAGTATATACCTAAGTATTTCACTTCCTTTGGAGTAAATATAAATGGCATTGTGTTTTTAATTTCAGTTTCCACGTGTTCATTATTAGTATATAAAATGTGATTGATTTCTGTGTGTTGATCTTATATCCTGCAACCTTGCAGAACTCACTTATTGGTTCCAGGAATTTTTAAAAATAGATATCTTGGGATATTCTGTATAGACAATATGAAAATGGGGACAATTTTATTTCTTCCTTTCTGATCTTCATGTCTCTTTATTTTTTCTTGTCAATTGCACTGGCTAGAACTTCCTGTACTCTGGTGAATATGAGTAGTGAGAATGAACATCTATACTTCGTTCCTTAACAGGAGAGCGTACAGTTGTTCACCATTAAGTATGATGCTGGTTTTAGGTTTCTTGTAAGTACTTTTTATCAAACTGAGGTAGTTTCCTTCAATTTCTAATTTACTGAGAGTTTTTATCGTAAAGGGTGCTGGATTTTCAGTTGTTGTTTCTATGTCCATTGATATGATCATATAATTTTTCTTCTTTAACTTATTGGTATGATGGATTACACTGATGGATTTTTAAAGTAATTTTATTATTTATTTATTCATTCATTTTTTGGCTGTGTTGGATCTTCGTTGCTGTGTGTGGGCTTTCTCTCTAGTTGCAGAGAGCGGGGGCTACTCTTCATTGTGGTGTGTGGGCTTCTCATTGCGGTGGCTTCTCTTGTTGAAGCACACGGACTCGGTAGTTGTGGCTCGCGGACTCTAGGGCGCAGGCTCAGTTGTTGTGGTACAAGGGCCTAGTTGCTCCGTGGCATGTGGGATCTTCCCCGACCAGGGATCAAACCTGTGTCCCCTGAATTGGCAGGCGGATTCTTAACCACTGTGCCACCAGGGAAGTCCCCTGATTGATTTTTGAATGTTGAAACACCTTTGCTTTCTTGGAATAATCACACTTGATCGTGGAATATAATTATTTGTATACATTGTTGGATTGTATTTAATATTTTGTTGAGGATTTTTTAAATTTCTGAGTTCATTAGGATATTGGTCTGTAGTTTTCTTTTCTTTGTACTGTCTTTTTCTGGTTTTGGTGTCTATATAATACAGGCCACATAACGTGAATTGAGAAGTGTTGCTTCCTCTTCTATTTTCTGGAAGAGATTGGGTAAAATTGGTGTTAATTCTTCTTTAAATATTTGGTAAAATTCTTAAGTGAATCCACCTGGGGCAAGGGACTTCTTTCTGGGGAGTTTTCAATTACAAATTCTATTTATTTAATGGTTATAGTAGTGTTCAGGTTATCTATTTCATCTTGATTGAGGTTTGTTAGTTCACAGTTTTTGAGGAATTGGTCAATTTCTTCTAAGTTGTCAAATTTATGAGAGCAAAGTTGTTTGTTGTATTCCTTTATTATCCTTTAATAGCTGCAGGATCTATAATGATATCCCCTATTTCATTCTCGATATTGGTGATTTGTGTCTCTTCTCATTTTATATGTCAGCTTTGCTAGAGGTTTATTGATTGTTTTTTCAAAGAACCAGCTTTTTGTTTTATTGATTTTCTCTGTATTCCTGTATTCAATTTCATTTATTTCTGTTCTTTTTTTTTTTTTTTTTTTTTTTTTTTGCAGTACGCAGGCCTCTCACTGTTGTGGCCTCTCCCATTGCGGAGCACAGGCTCCGGGCGCGCAGGCTCAGCAGCCATGGCTCACGGGCCTAGCCGCTCCGTGGCATGTGGGATCTTCCCGGACCGGGGCACGAACCCGTGTCCCCTGCATCGGCAGGCGGACTCTCAACCACTGCGCCACCAGGGAAGCCCTCTGTTCTTATTTTTATTATTTCCTTCCATCTGCCTACTTTGGCTTTATTTTGCTCTTCTTTTTCTAGCTTTTTGAAGTAGGAACTTAGATTATTGATTTGAGATCTTTCCTTTTTTCTAATATAGGAATTTAGTGCTATAAGTTTCCCTCTCAGCAATGCTTTGGCTGAGGCTCACAAATGGTGATGTGTTCTGTTTTAAGTTGGTTTAGTTCCATGTATTTTTAAATTTTTTGGAGACTTCCTCTTGGGTCCATGGATTGCTCAGTAGTGTGTTGTTTAATTTCTAATAGTTTTATTTTTGTTTTTCTGTTATTGATTTCTGCTTTGATTCCATTATGGTTGGAGAATATATTCTATATGATTTCAATTCTTTGAAATATATTGAGGTTTTGTTTTATGACCCAGGATAAGGTCTATCTTGATGAATGTTTCCTAGGATATTATTTAGGAGACTATGTGTTTAAATCTTATTTTAGCAGGCATTTGTCCTGTTTAGGTTTAGCTTATAGGTATTGTCCTACTTTTGTGGCTTGTAGTTCCAGTGACAATTTAGTTTTCTGAGCCCTTGAAATGATATTCTGGTGAGTTTCATTCATCTGGCTCTGCTTGAGCTTCTGTTACATCTCTGCTGGTGGCATTTGCAGGGATGAACAGTGTTTTCCAAGGCCTCTCAGTATTCTTAGGTGGGATGTGAAGCATACCAGACCTATGAGAAGAAGAACATTTCCCTTGCCCTGTTCATTGGTCATTTGGTGCCATTTGGCTCCCCATTCTATTTCTGCAGGTACCTCTGAAGGAGTAAAGAGCCTACTTGATCTGCCCTCTGTCACTGAAAAGAGATTGAGGAACTATGGGGCCTGGGTGACTCTTTGCCATTAGGTGGAGGGTTGGGTGACATTGTCCCTGGGTCACCTTCTGCTGCGGTGGCAGAAGTGGATGGCTGGAAAAGATGGGGCTTGCTAGCCCTGCCGATGCCTGTGTGAATGTCTGTCTGATGCTGGGTGATGTGTGGTGTGGGGTGGATTGGTCTACTCAGGACTCACTCTTGCCCCCGCCATGGACAGATTGAGCCAACTGCTACTGTTGGATGTGGGCAGGGGATGGGTCAGCCTCCTGAGCTCCGCTGGTACCATTGCTGTGAGTAGGCTGGCCTGCCACTGCCACTGCCACTGTGTGTGGGTGTCCCTGCTAAATTCCTTCTGGGCTTATCTTTTTGTGGTTAAAAATGAAGGAGAAAAATAAAAACCCAGGGAACTTACCACAGTATTTTTCTTTAAGTCCTGAGGTCCCTAACCAGTCTGTCTTCTTCTATCCAGCATTTATAGTCCATTTATCATTGTTTGTTGAATTATTTCTGGGGTGTTTAGCAGTAGTTAGAGGGGAAGAGAAGAGAAAATTGAGTCTATGCTATCTTGTCCCAGAACCAGAAGCCAGTTATTTAAAAACTCAAAATTACTGCTCAGAAAAGGAGTCTTTTCTGGTGATAGATATACAGTATTCATTTTATAATATTCTTTATATATTCCTGTGGGCTTAGAATATCAAAAATAGCTGAATGTAAGGCTATGCCAGGTGTAAGCTAATCTCCCACTGACATTACACTTTGTATTGTGGTTTACTCTCTATTATACTTATTTTCATCAACAAAATACTTGTTTGGTCAAGACACATTAGCTAGGAATTATTTTAATCAATGCTAAATTTGGATGGCCATCTGACAGAATAGACTGAAAATGAGGCAAAGAAATTTAATGCAAATTTAGTCATTATGCATGAGAGCATGGCCTCACAATTGCAAGAGTTACTTGTTGATGTAAAGAAGCCTTTTAAGGATTGCTTTACAAAGCAATGAAGTAAGTGGTTACCTTTGGGGATAGTAAATATAAACCTATAGGGTGATTAAAAGAAAAACTGTCCTAATTCAAGGATGGGAACTTTCATTCAAGTAGCTTTAAAAAATTTTCTTTGTGTCCTTGATGTTCTGAAATTTCAATATAATATGTTTAAATTTACATTTGTTTTTATTCATGCTGTTTAGAATTTGGTTTAACTTTTAATATGAATGCTTTCTATCTTTCTCTAATTACTGTAATTCTGGAAAATTCTGTTCCCTTGTTTTGAACTCCAATTAGATGTATATTGGAGCTTCCTCTCAGTATCTCTCTCAACTGCTCTTTCATTGTATCCTTTTATCTCTTTGTACTGTGTTTTATAAATTATGCAAGACTATCTTCCAATTCACTGATTTTCTCTTTAAGTCCAACTTAGAACCAACCTCATTTATTGATTCATTTTCCTAATTATATATTTTTTATTTCTAAGATTGCTAAATGGTTCTTTTTCATGTCCACTGAGCCATTCTTCATTTTAGCTACTTTACCTAGTTACATTTCATAATATCTTGTTCTCTCTCTAATATTATTCTTTCCTTTATCTCTTTGGGGATTGGAGCTATACCAACATTCTAATATTAAAGTCATTTTTATATTACTATGTTAGTTTCATTTTATCTGGAGTAAATTCACTTCCTATTATTGATTTTGTCAACTGTCTTTCCTAATGTTCTTTTTCTTCATGTATTTGGAATTTTTGTTTTCAGGCTTATCTTGAATGGGAGTTGATGCTATTTTTTTCTTATTCTGTTTATGCAGTCACTTGTCCTTGTCTAGAAGTTTTGGAGTTGCCTCTACCTGACCCACTAGACTCCCCTGACTTATATCGGTTGCTTAAAGCTCCCATTTATGATGACATTGAGATATCATCAGTTCAGTCACAGAGCCATGAGTAGCTTCAACCAGATCTGAGCTACTAGGCACTCTTACTCCCAGTTTAACCCATAGTCGCTGAGCCCCACCCGTCTCCCCTCAACTTGAACCTGATTCTGGTCTATTGCCAACCAGGCCCATAGCTTTTGTTCAGTTACTGCTTTGAGTTTCTGTTTTATTTCTGTTTCCCAGAGATGTTTTTATTATTGATATTTTAGAACATAGTTGGGTTTCTTTAATTTTACCTTATAATATGTGATCTATCATCCTTAATGATTTTTTGGGAAAAGGAATAGGTATCATCTTGAGTTTATTTTATTTCCTTACCTTTATTTTCCATTGACCTGATTTCTACATCTGCTTAGATTAACTTATTATATCAAATTTATACAAACTAGCTCTAATCTTTCCTGGCTTGATGAAGAGTATAAATAAATAAACAAATAAATACAGAGAGATACATAAATAGTACACTTACATTCCACCTACAGACTATTGTAGTTGTTAAGCCATCAAATCTCCCTAACTTCAGCTTTATGTGTTCACCTGCCAGAACCAGATCTTCCAGAAGTTTAGTCCTGGGGTTTGGTGCTGGCCCTGGAACCCCTAACTCTCCTTTCATCCCCAAGATAAGAACACATCCATTGTGGCTTTTGATCTTATCATTTTGACTATATGAAACTTGAAAAAATATTCATTCACCAAACACTTGTTGGGTGGTTTATTATGTGTCATGTACAGTGATAGGCACTGTACTTATGTAGATGAATGAGTTAGATCCCTACCTTTGATGAGTCCCACATCCAGTCAGGGAGAGAGGTAACTTAAGAAGCAATGTCACACGGTATCTTAAGTGTTATGACATAGCCGTGGTGTTTTCTAAGTATTGAGGGTGGGCACCTAGAAATCAGAGAGGGCAACCTTAGGTAAAAGCTCTCCAAGATGAACCTTACAGGCCAGGTAGAAGTTTTCCAGGTGAATAAAGAGGTGGAAGTACATGCTTGTCAAAGAGAAAAACTGTACAAAGAGGAACAGGAACTGCTGTGTCTGTTAGTAACTGAAGAGGAGGCACAAGGAAATCTAAGGGGAGGGCTGAGAGGTGAGATTAGAGAGGTGCACAGGTATCACATCATGAAGGGCCTGGTACACTCTGTTCTTGAGTGTGAATTCTTTCCTGAAAGTGATAGGGAGTAATTTAGACATTTTAAGCAGAGGACTTAGCATGATTAGATTTGTTTTTTAGGACCGTCACTCCAGATTGCAGGAGCTTGGGGCCAGATACAGGAAATGATGAGGATATGGCTTCTGGCAGTCATTAGAGGAGTTGGAGAGGGCAAGACGTGTGGGAGAGATGCTTAGGAGGCAGACATGAGTGAGCTTGGTGATGGTGAGGCTGAGGAGTGTGAGGAAGGGCAGGAGTCAAGGACAACTCACAAGTTTGTGACTTTTGTAATTGGGTAGATAAGATGTTGTCACTGGAAATAAGAAGGAGCAGATTTGTGGGGAGGGTATGGGAGTGATAATAAATAGGGGTTGGGACATGTTAAATTCTAGAAGCTTTGTGGGTCTTACAGATGAAAATGTGCAGTGGTAGGCGGACGTGAAAATCTTGAATTCACAAGAGAGCTGTGAAAGGCAGGTGGAGAAGGCTGTTGATAACATTGGCTCTTTGAATGTATGCAAGCTGTTCAAATCACCTCAGTAATAGGGGCAAATGCACAAAATTTGTCTGTTTTCCATGTATCATCCTTCTCACGAAGAAAGGCTGAAGATTTCCACCGTCACTGATAAAAGAACGTGATAGGACCTCTCATTGATCCAAGGAAGAGAAGACTTGGGACAGTCTTCCTATCTCTTGGAATGCAGTGGGATTCCATTATTACTATTTACTAATACGATTTACTAATACTAAATTACTATTTACTCTTCCCTATTTACTGGTTGTATTAGACCCCTTGTCATTGAAACTACCACATGTAGCAAAATGCCTGCTATCAACCCAGTTAACTTATAACACAGGAATCTGACCTATTCCCTAAGACTTTTCTACTGCATGGAAAAAGTACAGAGAATGGTAACCAGTGTGTTTTAGGTCAAGTAAACAACAAAAAAGAAATATACTTTAGTTAAAGAAAGACCTTTAGGTTAGAGACAGAGGAACTCTCCATGAGGATCTTGGCTAAGTGCAGAAATGGTTTACCCAAAGTGTCAGGGAATTTCCTCCCTCAAATGCATCTAAGAATAGAACAAACATTCATTTTATTAGGAAAAACAATTAAGATAGATTAGTAAAAGCACCAGCATTGTTTAGTGGCCCTTCTGCTGCCCTCAGGATGAAATACAGAATCTTAGTATGACTTACACAGCTCATCATGGTCTCTTCCCTGCTACTCTAACCTAATTCTCTCCTCCTAATTCCCTCCAGATCCAAAGCTACTGCATGTTCACTGTCTCCAAAGGTCCATGTTCTATCCCCTTGGATCTTCTCTCTATTTGGAACCCTCTTCCTCCTGCCTTATACCTCTGTTGACTTTGATTCATCCTTCATGTCTCACCATAGATACTACTTCCTTCAGGAAATCGTTACTGATCTTCTAAATTATAGTCGTCTCTCCTGTGTGCTCATATTTATTCATTAAATCATTCAGTATATTTTTAAGGGCTTACTTTTGTGTCAGGCACTGTGCTAAATTCTGAAAAAAAAACAAAACCTGGCCCAATGGAGTCTGTTGAGGAAGAGAGGCAGTAAAAAGTCAACCAATGGTATTAATTAGTACACAAGGTAAGCTGCTGTCCTAAAAATATCCACCAGTAATGTAGCATGAAGAACACAGACGTTTATTTCTCCTTCAGCAGTCAGGGGTAAGTGCTCCAGGTCAATGGGCAGCTCATCTTCAAGCAGTTGTGCGAGAACCCAGACCAAGAGTGGCTCTGCCATCTTCAGTGCATGGCTTCCAAAATCACTGCAGTCCAGTGCTGTCCAATACAGTATTCTATAATGATGAAAATGTTCTATCTGAATCTGTGTGGTCCAGCATAGTAACCACTAACCACAAGTGACTATTGAGCACTTGAATTGCGACTAGTACAACCAAGGAACTGAATTTTCACATTTAACTAATTAAAATGTACATTTAAATATCCCCATGTGGCTGGCTAGTGGGTACCATATTGGACAGTGTAGCCTTGTTGTCACTCCAGCCAGTGGGGTGGGAGAAAAAGTGGAATTCCAGGGCCTGACATCGTCTCATAAGCAAGTGAGGCCAACTTTATACCCACAGCTTCGGCTCACTTTTCTTTGGACCAACTGTGTTTCCTTGCATCTGAGTTGGCATCAGTTGTGTGACAGATCATGATTTTATTGTATGTGCCCCTAAGAAAGAAAAAAATGCTGCCAGTTAAGCTCTTACAATGCTTTTTAAAAAATCACATGGACTTTCATTTTTTGGCACAGTGAAAGAGCCTTTTAGGTATACTAAGTATACATGAAAAGGAAAATATAAATAAAATAAATTCCAAAAACTTGAGTCTAACTCTTCTGAAATGCTTTTCAACTCAGAATTGCTGATGTCAGTGGTTTTCCACAGAAGATCTTTCTCTGTGCCCCCTAAAACGTCCATTATGTAGAATTTCTTAAAAGAGTACTCTACTATTATATCCAGGATTTTCTTCCAAGATGCAGAAACCCGTTTGGCAAGTTTTGATTCTGGTGCTTTGCCATTCGATCAAATTAATAGCATTATTTTCCCCTCGATTTAAACAAATGTTGCTAGAAGTTGAGAAGTTTTGACACGGATATTCAGTCTTACAATGGTCCTGCTTGACACGTGAGTTGGTCATATCAGCCTCTCACAGCTTTGACATTTCTTTTTTCCGTTCTGAAGGGTTTGGCAATTTCTCCTGCTTTCAGTTGCCTTGTTCAACATGAGATAGGCAATCCTTTTGCTTGTATCTCAGAAGCAAAATGTTAATTCAGCTTCATCTACTTGTAGATGTCTTCCTTTCTTAGGTCTTGTAAACACTTGGTCGTTACTTTGCAAGAAAATATGAAATGGCTGCCATTCCTCCAATGATGAATGTTTGCTTCACTGATGTCAAATTTGTGCCCCATTGCTCTGTTTACACGCCTTTCTGTGTACATGATACCTTTTCATTTCAATGCTAAATCATAGTATAATCTTTCTGAAGACATTTTAAACAACAATTCAACTGAGCATGTGTAGCATCAGTGATGCACAGATCTCAATTGAAGTGATGACAGTATGAATAGCCACGACCATCGTTGCATATATGAGGGCAATAACAACCATTTCATGAGTGGCATCTAGCCTACAGCAGTGGTGACATGCCATTGACTGGGTGGCAGGAATCAGTGCCAGGACAAACCAAAGCCAAAGCCAAGCCAGTTACAGGTGAGCTAAGAGGATTCTGGCCTGTGGGGAAATAGAAGAAAAACCATGTATGGGCAGAGAGAGGCAAAAATGAGAGCCTGCTTGGGACTTCCCTGGTGGCTCAGTGGTTAAGAATCCACCTGCCAATGCAGGGGACATGGGTTCGAGCCCTGGTCCGGGAAGACCCACATGCCGTGGAGCAACTAAGCCCGTGCGCCACAACTACTGAAGCCCGCGTGCCTAGAGCCCGTGCTCTGCAACAAGAGAAGCCACTGCAGTGAGAAGCCCGCGCACCACAGCAAAGAGTAGCCCCTGCTCGCCGCAACTAGAGAAAGCCGACGTGCAGCAACGAAGACCCAACGCAGCCAAAAATAAAAATTAATTAATTAATTAAAAAAATGGGAGCCCACGATAACCTTGAAAGGGAGGAAGGAGGGAGGGAAGGAGGGTTGTTTTCTGAAGACCCCTTAGCTTTAGGCCAATGGTATATACATGTATGTATCTGTTATATGCATATGCACATGCACATGCATATACGTACGTACACATTTGTGTTTTCATCTACCAGTTCTTACTGACCTAGCTCAAGCGGGTGCCTGTACTTGCAAAAAACAAAGACTAGAGCACGAGCCTTTTAAGATCTGTTTTGATTCAAGGGCTGACCTTCCAGAAAAAGTCCAAAGAAGCCGATCTGACCACAAAAGGAACTGCATTGGTTGGGTCAGTGTGAGGGATTCTGACTAAAGAAGAAACATGAATTTCACGCAGCTTAATATGAGCTGACACTCAAGCACGTACCCTCTATAGGATTTCACCCATGACTAACAAGCCTTTTAATCATGGCAAGAAGACACGGAGATTTTGCAGACATGCTTTTGCAGTACCCACATTTAGTGTTCCTGACCCTGTTTTCTTGCCAGATTCTGAGAAGCACCTGCTTCTTTTCAAGCAGTTGTCAGATCAATATTTAATCAATTGCCTTTTGATATTTGGTAGCGCTGAATAAATGGGATGCCAATATTTCTGCTCAGAGCCTTTCCTCTGGTGTACCTCATTCCGTTTCTGTGAAAGCCTTCAGGAACCTCTGAGCACTAAGTGGCACGTCCTCTGAGTTCTGTGATATCCCCCTCTCAGCTGCAGAGGGGCTCAGTGGCACAAGGAGATGCAGGATGCTGGTGTCAGTGCCACTCTTATTAAAGCAGCGTCCCAACTGAGTCATGAAAGCGGGAGTGCAGAGCTGCATTCGGGACACTGGGGGGGCTTTGCCAGGTGAGGGCTATTTAATAGACTAGCCACATTAAAGACAGGCAATGATGTAGTGAAAGGAGCCTAATGAGCAGAAGTGAGGCTACCGTATCTAAAGAGAAAAAATAATGAGCTGCGAAATATCCCCCAAGGCGAGATTGCCAGCCTTCCGCAAGGAGGTCTCAGCCTATAGGTAAAAGAGGCTCATGTGGTCCCTTATCCTTGCATGGTAAACAGAAGTTCTGTGGGCAATTAGGGGCTGAGCTGAATGTGGGATTTGAGGAACGAGAATTATGTTGCTGACTCTTTGGAGATTTCCACACCCAAGACCCCAGCTTTAATTCCCAAAAGCAACAGGGACATACTCGAGCTGTGAATAGAAATTAGGAACACCACATCATCAGAAACAACCCGCTCGGTGTCTGTGCAGCAGACGGACATCTGGATGTTAGTTTTAGAAATCTCAGGGATTGGCACCTCAGGATCTTTCTAAACCTGTCCTCAGGGGCCATGCCATAGGGCTGCCTTGAGGGCGAAACCACCTTCTAATGAGACCCTCTTGGTCTTTCAGTAATGACTCTTCCTAGAATGGGATCCAAGCTGGGCAGGCCCTACCCATGATTTTATTTCTTTTACAGTTTGTATGGGAATGCCAGGCTAGATTTGGGTACATCTGGGTGGGAAAAAATTATTAAACACGAAGTGTGACTACATTACTAATGTGAAGGAAATAAAAGAAACAGGTTTGGTTCCTACCCTTAAGAAATATATAAACCTCTGTCTTTAGACAATGGATCATTTACAGAGCAACTTTTCAAGTTCACATAGTGGGAAAGAGGATGATACCTGTGCTTCCCAGCTGAGGAAGGGGACAGGACAACGATATATATATATATATATATACACATATACATATAATGAACGATATATATATATATATATATACATATACATATAATGAAACTGTAAAAATAATACAACTTTATGATAATAAATCCTAATTACTTATGAATATTTTCTTCAGTATTTTCTAAATAGGTGCTCACAGCAACCCTATGAGATAGGCAGGGTTAGTATTGTCCTGCCATCTTACATGTGGGAAACTGAAGCTCAGTGGGATTGAGTCAGGAGTTCTTAATCTTTTAGCTACTGGAATGCAAGGACGAGTAGAGTTTACATGCATGATGCACTCCCACAGTCATATCCAAATTTAGAAGAAATTCACATTTCTAGGGTAAATAAATAGTACTATAAACTTTTTTGGAGGGGGGAAGTGAGGCAGGGATAGACATTATATTCATAACAATTTTATAAATATGTGAATAATGAGATCATTTAAAAATATCACAATTTTATCAGAAAAAGAATCCATAAAGGTGACCAATTAGGGCTAAGATTACTATATTATTTTGAATCAGTCAAGCAATCCACAGAACCATTCATGGACCAATGATGACAGTGCATGTTCCATTAAAATTGTTATTTAACAAATTACCCCAAAACTTAGTAGCTTGATACAATAGCAATTAGCTTTCACTGTTTTTAGGGGTGATTCATGTGATTGCAATCAGATAGTGATTAAGGCTGGGACAGCTGATGTTTCTTTCTCTTCATATTATCTCCGGATTTCTCCACGTGGTCTTGCCCGGTGGGCTAGTTTGGGCTTCCTTACAGCATGGCTGCTCCAGCCTGAATGTTCCAGCGAGCAAGGCAGAAGCTGCATGACCTTTACTGACCTAGACACATTCTATTGGTCACAAGCAGATCACAGGTCCCACCTAGTTTCAAGGGGTGGGGACAGAGATCCCCACTTCTGTCTGAGAGAAGTGTTCAGGTCACATTGTTGTATGTGAGAGAGAGTCATTATTATATGTATGTGAGAGAGTCATTATTATAGCCATCTTCGAAAAAGAAAATCTGCCAGAGTGTGTCTTGAACTAAGGATTATGATTAATTTAATTTTGTTCCCCCTGAGGTCCACACAGAGAAAAAATGTGGTCAATCAAATTTTCTGTAATGGAACTTATTTTTGAAAAAAATGAGGCTTGAATTTTTCCAAACTTTCATTCCATACATAAATGTAATAAAGTAGTAAACATGTAAATTGAAGGAAAAATAGAAAAAATCTTATTTTATTGTTAATATCACAAAAGATAGAATTTATAGAGAATTAACATCTTATTATAAACATGAAGAGCATTTTACAACTTCACTTGTGTTATCGCTTTGTCTTGTATTTTATTGGGAAGTTAACTACTGTCTCGTAGACAGAAATGTTCCTAAGATCCTTTTCATTCATGTGCAGTATAGAAGCCCACACACCACTTTTTTTTCTCTTGTCTTTCCTTGCAGTTTGTTATTTAAAATGTATTATTGTGTGAAATAGAAAGGGAATGGAAGCAATTGTAGAATCACAACTCGTGGGCACTGTAAAGATCCATAATCATTACTGTAAATACTGCTAGAGCAGTAACTGTCTGGTTCGGCTGGGGCATGGTTTGACAGTTTCACAAACTTTTCCACCTCAGAACCGATAGCAGCCAGGGAGAAAGGATATATATCCCTGAGTCCTTGGATACATATCCAAGTAGCCTCAAGGCTATGGGTGACCTTGAAAATTCATGCACATTTTACATGCTTTTCAAGAAGGCATCAGTACTTTTGTTTTAATATATATTTAAAAAGGATGTTCTAGATACCATCATTTGGCGCTGAATGGCAATGTCTATGACTTCGAGCACCTCTGCACAACCCCTCATAGCAGTTTGAGAGGCAATGGATGGGTCATGCTTAGTTTCCATAATGCCGGCTATAATTTCCCTAATACTTTCTCTCTTTGAGAAAACACATCAGAATGCAGGAAAATTAGAATGATGTAATTATTGGCATTACTTTAAATTCACTCTAATTTATGTATTTTAAATTGCTTTCAAATTTCAGCACTTGGCTCTTATTGTTAACTAATTGCTTGAGGCACACCTCCCAGTGATTATGACACCCTAGAATGTTCTAGGCACCTCTGCTAAGAATTGCTGGGATTAGTGACTAACCTAAGGTCATGTGGTTAATTAATAACAGTGCTGGTATTCAGACCCTATCTTTGAACTCCTTATCTTGTGTTTTCTCTCCTACACTTGAAAGCCATAAAAACTCCTAACAAAAATCCACATTCCTAGAGAAGGCTGGGGGCCCAAGTTAGGCCTAAAAGAACATTTGGAAAAGAAAGTAAATTTAGTAACTTATGCTGTATTATTTACACATTCAATTACTTATTTACTCCTGAGAGGATTAGAGAAGAAACATATGGTACCGAAGAGTCTCTGTTTTTAAGCCAAGCCAGACTTCACTCTCTCTGCCCGCCCCAAGTTCCACAGCAGAGCTGCTCCGTGCTGGCCCCGCACCCCATGCCTAAGGGGCTAGGCAGGTGCTGGTGATGCTGGAACTCCACTGAGCCTTGATATGGTGAAGCAGAAACGCCATGTCATAGGTCTTGCGAAGTGAGGAGTGTTATAATCAGTGGGGGTGAGGGTCCCATGGCAAGGTTACTTGGGCCACACAATGCTGTAGAGGTGAGTTATGGGGGGGCACTCACATCCACAGGGTGGCAGGATCCCACCACTGCTTGCCATCATGTTGTACCCAGATACCACCATTTGCCTCAGAGGCATAGCTCTTGTTATTGAATGGGCTTCACTTCTTTCGTTATAGGGAATTCCCACTCAGGGGCTCTGTTGCCCTCCATGAGATCATGCTTCTACCAGAGACCCTCTAGATAAATATCATGTATATCCATGTGTCCAAACCCCAAGATTTTTTTTTTTTTACCCAGCAAACTTCTTAGCTTCTATTAAAACAGTGGATGTATATATAGTGGTGGAGAGGGAGGATGTCACCTGATCTCATTCACCATAAGCATCCCAGTCCCAGCTTTGTATCGTCTAATAGAGCTTGTCACACTGGCTTTAGGAAAATCTTTGGTGAAAGGTCTGAGAGAGAGAGGGAGACTGGTGCTAGGACAGAATTGCTAAACTAGCTCATTGCATGCACTTGAATCCACCAAAAAATATTGAACAAAAAAATCAGAATATAATATAATCATTATATTCATATATATATATATATATATCAGAATATAATCAGAATATTATCATATGAGGCAATATCAGAATATAATCATTGTTATTGTTGTTTGCTTACTTGTGTTTTCTTTTCTTTTCTTTTAAATCTTTTTAGGCCAACAAAGAGACTTGAGATGTTAGAAAAATCGTGGAAGCCAGCAGACCTGGATTTCAATCCTCATTCTCCTTAACTGATCTGGCTATTCACTTCCCCTTCCTGAGCCTTGGTCCCTCGTGTTTCCTGGAGGGTTAAACTAGACAGTCTCCCAGAGACTTTCCAGCACTAACATGCTATGCTTCCATGAACTTGTGAATTCTGCCAAGTGATCGTAATTGTGAGGTGCCAGCACCATTACTCCCAACAAAGTCTCCTGTGAGCGCTACAGGAGTGGAGTTGGCAAACTGCCCGACAGACTCACATGGAAAGCGCACTGGGCTCGAGTCTCTGACGGAGGGCCCCTTCAGCATCCTGGAACTTAGACCCATTGGTTGCATGCCCCTTCATAAGTCTTAATGGATAAAAACAGAAAGAAATTACTGGGCTTCTGCTACCTCAAAAAAGTCTGAAGCCAAGACAATGCAGGCAATCCAGAAACTCAAGTCCCTGAAAGTGTGAGTAAAATACTGGTTGTTTTGAACCCTCTGCAGAATTAATAGGCTGAGTCAAATGCCTTTGTGGCACAGGTTTTATTGAAACTGTCAACGGGGCGAGAGAGTAATGCAATGAGTTGCTGAGGAGAAGACCTGAATGAGGCAAGTGGCCACTCACCTTGCACCTGGGTCCCAAGTCCCCAGAGGCTCCTGGCTCAGGTAAGAGGCAGCAGGTGGAGGGGAAGGGGAAAGGGCTCACTTTGGTGTTGAGTGATCCAGCTCTGGGTTTAAACGGCTTCAGGAACACTTTTTGCTGGCAAGCCAGGGATCAGCTCTTTCTTCAGGAAGTCCCAGGTCTTACATCAGTAAAGGGTTTGCCAATCTTGCTCAAGAAAAGATCCCAGTTCCCTCACTAGCACCAAAACCATCTGGGTCTTCCAGGTCCTATATTTAAAAGGCTTATTATATTTAAAAGCCTTTTCTCCATTCTTCTCCTTGATCACTTCTCATTCATCCACCAACACCCAGCTCAATGTCATATCCCCCTGGAATTCCCCAACTCCAGATAGAAAGAGGATTCCAAGAGATGAGATAGTCTCTTCTCCCAGAGCACTGAAATCTCACCGTAACCCATCCCTCTGTTACAGGGCAGGTCACCTTATATCATAATCATTTGCTCTTATTTTTGTATCAGTTAGGATATTTTGATTGCAAGTGTCCAAAAAAACAAAACAAAACAAACAACTGGCTTAAACCAAAATGAGAATTTATTGGTTTGTGCCACTGGAAAATTCACCTTCAGTTGCAGCTTAATTCAGCTGCCAATACAGTTACTCCAAGATCTATTTGGGTGAGCTCTATTCTCAGGTTTCCTGTGCTCTCTGGCTTTTATATGTTGCTCCTCAGGAGCTATCAAGCTTAAATAATCTCAGAACTCCTGCCAAGAACAGAAAGAGACTCCTTTTCCCTGAAGCTAGAGGAAAAATTTGAGACATGAGTCTTCTTGATCCTGATTGGCCTGGCATGTATCATGTACCCATCTCTAACAAATCACAGTGGTCTGGAGGATTGAAGTCTCTGATTAGCTTAAAAGAGGTCACATGTCCGATTCATATTGTCCAGAAGTGGAGGTGAGTTTCTTGAACCTTGTAGGCTGAGAGCAGCAGCAGAGGGGTAGTTTTTACTACATATGAAGGATCTACTGAGGCTGGGTTGCAAAAATAACAAGTGTCCATCCCTGTGCTGTGAGCTCTTCAGGGCATAGCGCTGTCTGTCATACAGTAAGCACTTAATAAATGCCGAATGGGTTCATGAATGAGGAAGAGAATGAACACAGCCTGGCCCTACCTCCTTTTCTCTGCTCCACTCTCATCCATTGCCCACCCATGGCCAGTGGAAGACATCAGCCTTCTGGGGACTGGGGATTAAACAGTTGGTATCTTCCTGCACTCTTCCCCCTTCTACAATTCTAGCCAATATAATTTTGACCAGTCATGATTCAATTGCTTTTGTTCAGAAGCTACAGAAAGAAATTATTTCATGCTAATATTGTAGAAGGATTTTCTACAATATGACTAGATTATTGCTAATCTAATAAGATACCATATAATGGTGATATTAATAATATTATATGATTTTTCCAGCAATCACATTGCTCACTGAATGAAGATTTTGAAAATTTTCTTTCTGAAAAGTTTTGGATAACCAAGATATAGATATAGTTCATTGTGTTGCTCTGTAGCCTTCTATACATTCATAAAAATAAGCAAATTTTTAAAAAGCTATCACTTTTGTGGTACAGAATTATGAGTATTTTATTTCTTTATTTATGTTCCTCTGTATTTGTACTTTCTCTACAATGAGCATTCATCAAAATGTACTTTGGATACTTTTTTTTTTTTGAGAGGGGGAACTTTACAGGAGATTCCATTTTCCTTAACTACCACTTTGGGGCAGATTCCTTTCAGACTGAGGAGGTGGATTGGATTCAGGGGTTCCACCCCAGACCCAGGCCTATCCCTAACATATGCAAAAATCAGGCCACAAGTCCAAATGGAGGCCTGCATAGCATTTGTATACTAGTTACAAGGTATAATTAAGTTTATAAATTGTTAAATAAAATAGGTCTGTCTTCCTACCTTGACAGATACACCTTCATAACGGTCTGGAGGTTCAGCTTTGAGTTTAGAATCCTTGGACTCCTCCAAGTTGTGTGCTGGAACATGATGGCATGGGAGGGTGGGCCTCTGGCCCTTGTGCCACTGTTCTTCTCTTCCTATCCCTGGCTCCAGCCCACATTGCAAGAGGTCCTACGAGCCTCCATGTCCAAATTCCATCACCCCACTTTGGAAACAGCCACTCCATGGACACTTCTTGGGGCTACGGGTGCACATCAGCTATGTGGTACACCCTCGGGGGAAGCCCTAGGGAAGAAGCCTGTGCTGGCCCTAGGCACATTTTCTTGCCCTTCTGAACTCTTTACCCCACGAGGAAGGGTATGGCCAGTGGAAGGCCAGAGTGGGAATCTTCTAAAGCACAGGGCCCAGGGCAGGGGATCTCTTATTTGGGGCCAGGAGAGAAACTGCCCATGATTGAGGATGCTGGGTCACAGATAAGATGCAGTGGCCCCCTCTATGAAGTAGAAGATGGCAGAGCAGAGTGATGTGTACTCACTCCCTCTTGTGGGAGCACCGGAATCAACAACTAACTGCTGAACAGTTGTCGACAAGAAGACACTAGAACTCACCAAAGGTGATACCCCACATCCAAAGACAAAGGAGAAGCTGCAGTGAGATGGTAGGAGGGGCACAATCACAATAAAATCAAATCCCATAACTGCTGGGTGGGTGACTCACAAACTGGAGAACAATTATACCACAGAAGTCCACCCACTGGAGTGAAGGTTCTGAGCCCCATGTCAGGCTTCCAAACTCGGGGTCTGGCAACAGGAAGAGGAATTCCCAGAGAATCAGACTTTGAAGGCTAGCAGGATTTGATTGTAGGACTTCGGCAGGACTGGGGGAAACAGAGACTCCACACTTGGAGGGCAACACAAAGTGGTGTGCGCATCAGGACCCAGGGGGAAGGAGCAGTGACCCCATGGGAGACTGGGCCAGACCTACCCGCTAGTGTTGGAGGGTCTCCTGCAGAGGCGGGGGGGAGGCTGTGGCTCACCACAGGGACAAGGACACTGGCAGCAGAAGTTCTGGGAAGTACTCCTCGGTGTGAGCCCTCCTGGAGTCCGCCATTAGCCCCACCAACGGGCCTGTAGGCTCCAGTGTTGGGTTGCCACAGGCCAAACAACCAACAGGGAGGGAACTCAGCACCACCCATCAGCAGACAAGCAGATTAAAGTTTTACTGAGCTCCGCCCACCAAAGCAACACCCAGCTCTACCCACCAGCAGTCTCTCCCATCAGGAAGCTTGCACAAGCCTCTTAGATAGCCTCATCCACCAGAGGGCAGACAGCAGAAGCAAGAAGAACTACAATCCTGCAGCCTGTGGAACAAAAACCACATTCACAGAAAGACAGACAAAATGAAAAGGCAGAGGACTATGTACCAGATGAAGGAACAAGATAAAACCCCAGAAAAACAACTAAATGAAGTGGAGATAGGCAACCTTCCAGAAAAAAGAATTCAGAATAATGATAGTGAAGATGATCCAGGACCTCAGAAAAAGAATGGAGGCAAAGATCGAGAAGATGCAAGAAATATTTAACAGAGACCTACAAGAATTAAAGAACAAACAAACAGAGATGAACAATACAATAACTGAAATGAAAAATACACTAGAAGGAATCAATAGCAGAATAACTGAGGCAGAAGAACGGATAAGTGACCTGGAACACAGAATGGTGGAATTCACTGCCACAGAACAGAATAAAGAAAAAAGAATGAAAAGAAATGAAGACAGCCTAAGAGACCTCTGGGACAACATTAAATGCACCAACATTCACATTATAGGGGTCCCAGAAGGAGAAGAGTGAGAGAAAGGACCTGAGAAAATATTTGAAGAGATTATAGTCAAAAACTTCCCTACCATGGGAAAGAAAATAGCCACCAAAGTCCAGGAAGTACAGAGAGTCCCATGCAGGATAAACCCAAAGAGAAACAGGCCAAGACACATAGTAATCAAACTGGCAAAAATTAAAGACAAAGAAAAATAATTGAAAGCAGCAAGGGAAAAATGACAAATAACATACAAGGGAACTCCCATAAGGTTAACAGCTGATTTCTCAGCAGAAACTCTACAAGCCAGAAGGGAGTAGCATGATGTATTTAAAGTGATGAAAGGGAAGGACCTACAACCAAGATTACTCTACCTGGCAAGGATCTCATTCAGATTCGATGGAGAAATCAAAAGCTTTACAGACAAGCAAAAGCTAAGAGAATTCAGCACCACCAAACCAGCTCTACGACAAATGCTAAAGGAACTTCTCTAAGTGGGAAACACAAGAGAAGAAAAGGACCTACAAAGAAAAACTACAAAAGGACCTACAAAGAACATATATATCGATAATTACCTTAAATGTGAATGGATTAAATGCTCCAACCAAAAGACACAGGCTCTCTGAATGGATGCAAAAACAAGACCCATATATATGCTGTCTACAAGAGACCCACTTCAGACCTAGGGACACATACAGACTGAAAGTGAGGGGATGGAAAAAGATATTCCATGCAAATGGAAATCAAAATAAAGCTGGAGTAGCAGTACTCATATCAGATAAAATAGACTTTAAAATAAAGAATGTTACAAGAGACAAGGAAGGACACTACATAATGATCAAGGGATCAATCCAAGAAGAAGATATAAAAATTATAAATATATAGGCACCCAACATAGGAGCACCTCAATACATAAGGCAAATGCTAACAGCTATAAAAGAGGAAATCGACAGTAACACAATAACGGTGGGGGACTTTAACACCTCACTTAGACCTATGGACAGATCATCCAGACAGAAAATTAATAAGGAAACACAAGCTTTAAATGACACAATAGATCAAATTTAGTTGATATTTATAGGACATTCCATCCAAAAACAGCAGATTACACTTTCTTCTCAAGTGCACATGGAACATTCTCCAGGATAGACCACATCTTGGGTCACAAATCAAGCCTCGGTAAACTTAAGAAAATTGAAATCATATCAAGCATCTTTTCCGACCACAATGCTTTGAGATTAGAAATAAATTACAAGGAAAAAACCACAAACACATGGAGGCCAAACAATACATTACTAAATAACCAAGAGATCACTGAAGAAATCAAAGAGGAAATCAAAAAATACCTAGAGACAGATGACAATGAAAACACGATGCAAAACCTGTAGGATGCAGTAAAAGCAGTTCTAAGAGGGAAGTTTATAGCAATACAATCCTACCTCAAGAAACAAGAAAAGTCTCAAACAATCTAACCTTACACCTAAAGAAACTAAAGAAAGAAGAACAAACAAAACCCAAAGGTAGTAGAAGGAAAGATATCATAAAGATCAGAGCAAAAATAAATGAAATAGAGACTTAAAAAAAATAGAAAAGATGAATAAAACTAAAAGCTGATTCTTTGAGAAGATAAACAAAATTGATAAAACTTTAGCCAGACTAATCAAGAAAAAGAGGGAGAGGACTCAAATCAGTAAAATTAGAAATGAAAAAGGAGAGGGTACAATGGACACTGCAGAAATACAAAGCATCGTAAGAGACTACTACAAGCAACTCTATTACAATAAAATGGACAACCTGGAAGAAATGAACAAATTCTAAGAAAGATATAACCTTCCAAGAGTGACCCAGGAAGAAATAGAAAACATGAGCAGACCATTCGCAAGTAATGAAATTGAAACTGTGATTAAAAATCTTCCAACAAACAAAAGTCCAGGACCAGATAGCTTCACAGGTGAATTCTATCAAACATTTAGAGAAGAGCTAACACCTATCCTTCTCAAACTCTTCCAAAATATTGCAGAGGCAGGAACACTCCCAAACACTTTTTACAAGGCCACCATCACTCTGATACCAAAACCAGACAGAGATACTACAAAAAAAGAAAATTACAGACCAATATCACTGATGAATATAGATGAAAAACTCCTCAACAGAATACTAGCAAACAGAATCCAATAACACATTAAAAGGATCATACAGCATGATCAACTGGGATTTATCCCATGGAGGCAAAGATTCTTCAATATATGCACATCAATCAATGTGATAACCATATTACCAAATTGAAGGAGAAAAACCATATGATCATCTCAATAGATGCATAAAAAGCTTTTGACAAAGTTCAACACCCATTTATGATGAAAATTCTCCAGAAAGTGGGCATAGAGGGAAACTGCTTCAACATAATAAAGGCCATGTATGACAAACCCACAGCAAACATCATTCTCAATGGTGAAAAACTGAAAGCATTTCCACTAAGATCAGGAACAAGACAAGGTTGCCCACTCTCACCGCTCTTATTCAACATAGTTTTGGAAGTTTTAGACACAGCAATCAGAGAAAAAAAAGAAATAAAAGGAATAAAAATCAGAAAAGAAGAAGTAAAGCTGTCATTGTTTGCAGATGACATGATACTATACATAGAGAATCCTAAAGACTCTGCCAGAAAACCACTAGAGCTAATCAATGAATTTGGTAAAGTAGCAGGATACAAAATTAATGCACAGAAATCTCTTGCATTCCTATACACTAACAATGAAAGATCAAAAAGAGAAATTAAGGAAACAATCCTATTCACCATTGCAACAGAAAGTAAAATACCTAGGAATAAACCTACCTAAGGAGGTAAAAGACCTGTACTCAGAAAGCTATTAAGACACTGATGAAAGAAATCAGAGATGACACAAACAGATGGAGAGCTATACCACGTTCTTGTATTGGAAGAATCAATATTGTGAAAATAACTATACTACCCAAAGCAATCTACAGATTCAATGCAATCCCTATCAAATTACCAATGGCATTTTTTACAGAACTAGAACAAAACATCTTAAAATTTGTATGGAGACACAGAAGACCCCGAATAGCCAAAGCAGTCCTGAGGGAAAAAAACGGAGCTGGAGGAATCAGACTCCTTGATTTCAGACCATACTACATAGCTACAGTCATCAAGACAATATGGTACTGGCACAAAAACAGAAATATAGATCAATGGAACAGGATAGAAAGCCCAGAGATAAACCCATGCACCTATGGTCAACTAACCTATGACAAAGGAGGCAAGGATATACAATGGAGAAAAGACAGCCTCTTCAATAAGTGGTGCTGGGAAAACTGGACAGCTACATGTAAGAGAATGAAATTAGAACACTACCTAATACCATACACAAAAATAAACTCAAAATGGATTAAAGACCTAAATGTAAGGCCAGACACTATAAAACTCTTAGAGGAAAACATAGGTAGAACACTCTTTGACATAAATCATAGCAAGATCTTTTTTTGACCCGCGTCCTAGAGAAATGGAAATAAAAACAAAAATAAACAAATGGGACCTAATGAAACTTAAAAGCTTTTGCACAGCATAGGAAACTATAAACAAGATGAAAAGACAACCTTCAGAATGGGAGAAAATATTTCCAAATGAATCAACAGGCAAAGGATTAATCTCCAAAATATATAAACAGCTCGTGCAGCTCAATATCAAAAAAAACAAACAGCCCAATCCAAAAATGGGCAGAAGACCTAAATAGACATTTCTCCAAAGAAGACACACAGATGGCCAAGAGGCATATGAAAAGCTCCTCAACATCACTAATCATTAGAGTAATGCAAATCAAAACTACAATGAGGTATCACCTCACACCGGTCAGAATGGCCATCATCAGAAAATCTGCAAACAACAAATGCTGGAGAGGGTGTGGAGAAAAGGGAACCCTCTTGCACTGTTGGTGGGAATATAAATTGATACAACCACTATGGAGAACAGTATGCAGCTTCCTTAAAAAACTAAAAGTAAAATTACCATATGACCCAGCAATCCCACTACTGGGCATATACCCAGAGAACACCATAATTCAGAAAGACATATGCACCCCAATGTTCATTGCAGCGCTATTTACAATAACCAGGTCATGGCAGTAACCGAAATGCCCATCGACAGTCGAATGGATAAAAAAGATGCGGTACATATATACAATGGAATATTACTCAGCCATAAAAAGGAACGAAATTGGGTCATTTGTAGAGACGTGGATGGACCTAGAGACTGTCATACAGAGTGAAGTAAGTCAGAAAGAGAAAAACAAGTATTATATATTAACGCATGTATGTGGAATCCAGAAAAATGGTACAGATGAACCGGTTTGCAGGGCAGAAATAGAGACACAGATGTAGAGAACAAACATATGGACACTAAGGGGGGAAAGCAGTGGTGGTGGTGATGGTGGTGGTGTGTTGAATTGGGAGATTGGGATTGACATGTATACACTAATATGTATAAAATAGATAACTAATAAGAACGTGCTGTATAAAAATAAATTAATTAAATTAAAAAAAGATGCAGTGGCCCCAGTTATTATGACTGCTGCTCCAGGGATACCCCCATTTACGCCCTCACACACACTCACATACACACACACTCACATACATCATGATCTGGGTCTTCAAATTGATCTCTATAGTAAAAAGGAACCTGTCCTCAGATGGGGCCATCATTGAATTTGGAAGCTGTTGTCAGGAAGCCACATAGATCTGGGTGTTCTCTGGTTCTGGGCCCCTAGGTCTTTAAGGGCCCTACTGAGGGGCCAGCCCAAATGACCAAGACAAACATTAACTGAGCCTTTAAAATTGTTTTAACAGATGTTGTCGCTACCCTACCTGTATTCCTTCAACACTTATTGCAGTCCTTGCCAGCAAAGTCATTTTGCAAGCACCCAAAACTCTCCACCTGATGGAATCACTTCGCTGAAGCATGGGCAGGCCAGAAGTGCTAAGGGGTTAATGCCTTCAGGAATGGTGCTCAGCCGATGATGGGTGGAGTTGGAGGGTGAGTACCTAGCTTCCTCATTCCTCTAGTGGGCTCATTGTGAGGCATGAATTCTATACTCTCTCTCAGAGGTGTCCAGCAGGACTGAGTCTCGGTTGTCTACAGTGGTAGCCTGACCATTAACACACTCTTTGTCCGTTTCCTTCCCTTCCCTGTCACATTTCTCCACTCCTCTACCAGTATTTCCTGGGATATTTTCCTTGGATATTTCCCTAATGAATTCCTTGCACCCAAATCCGTTACTTTTTTTTTTTTTTTTTTTTTTTTTTTTGGGGTACGCGGGCCTCTCACTGTTGTGGCCTCTCCCGTTGCGGAGCACAGGCTCAGCGGCCATGGCTCACGGGCCCAGCCGCTCCGCGGCATGTGGGATCCTCCCGGACCGGGGCACGAACCCGTGTCCCCTGCATCGGCAGGCGGACTCTCAACCACTGCGCCACCAGGAAAGCCCCCAAATCCTTTTCTTGGGGTCTGCTTCTGGGTTCAACAGCCTGAGACAGTTGTCTATTTCTGGTTCCACTGATTTCGATTGCTTATGGCATGTCAGGCACTGTTCTCCACATTTGACTGTTATCATCTCAGTTTTGCAGATGAGGAAACCAAGGCTCAGTGAAATCAAATAACCTCCCTGAACTCTCACAACTAGAAAGCAGCAGAGACAGGATGTGAACAACATGGTCAGACTCTAGAACCGAAACGATTGATCGTTGAGCTCTAATTGCATTATATGTGGCCAAAAGGCCCAGGCTTAGCTTGGGATTAGAGTCAAATAGAAGAGGAGTACAGGATTTTAGGAATCAGGTTTGAAACCCCCATCTACCATTTTCTACTTGTCTGACCCTCCATGCTCTTCCTTGTACATTGACAGTAATAATAGCAACTACCTTCCAGAGTTGTTGGGGGAAATTAAATGACATGATACATTCACTGTGCTTTGCACCATGTCAGGCACGTGGGACGTGTCCTCTTCCTGTGTTAGTCGGCTTCCCCATTCCCTCCTCCGCTCCATCAGGCCCCTTCCCTGGCCTGTCAGGAGGACGGGTAACGGCGGAGGAGAACGCAGCCTCAAAAGCCTGTTGTTGCCAGCAAGGATCTGGCTAATTTATTTCAAAAGGTTTTGCTTCTATGAAGTTTAATAGAGTTGATGAGTATTAAAGGAATCATTTAATCTTCATTTGAATGTGAGCAGTAAGTGTGTTTTGGAGATTATATTCGTTCCCCAGTGACTCCGAGAGCTTTACCATTCCAAAGCTGATTTTCATCCATCAGAGCAAAGGGTTTTCACGTCTGTGGATGTGTCTGAATGAAAAGCAGGAGTTCCAGACAGAGGGTGCTGCTTAGCCTCGCCTCAAGCAAGATGGCAGAGTTGCCTTCTGGGTGTAGGGACACATGTGACCCCTGCCTGACCCATCTATTCCTGTCCGAAGCTGCTTCCCAGCATGTCCAAGGCTTCGAGGCTCTCTAAGCACAGGACGTAGAGGCTGGTCCTTCTCACCTTGGCAGCCTGCTGTCTCTTCCACTTTACTGCACCTAATGGAAGGGTCAGCCACATCCGCTAAAGGTGAAGAGGCTAAGGTCCATCTGGGGAGGCATTTCACCAAATGAATTTTAACAGCTTGGAATCAGGTTAAATTTGTGTTTAAACTTGTGTAGAAGGAAAGAAAGGGAGCCTTACTTGTTATCAAATGTGTAATAGGACATTTCTCCATCCTGTAAGCCCTTGGGATGTGCATGTTACTTCAAGAGTAGGAGGAGTTTGTGCTCCCTGCCAGGAGCCATTCAGTCTTTAGCTAAGCCCAGTAGCGTCTGAGGAAGGGCTTGGGGGTTAGGCTTTCTCCTCTGGGCTAGCAAAACATCCCCGAATCAGGGCAGAACACTGATGGGGGGTAGTTATATGATACGTATGCGATGAGTGCAGTGGTGGGGTGTAAGGGGCAGTTGATCAAGGGGAAACATGGCCAAGGGTTTCCAAGGATGTCTAGTCGGCCTCATGCCTTCCCGCTTCCCACACTGGGTCTCTCATCCTCCCAGGCAGCCTCTGAACTGTGCCTCAGACACACCTGAGCCTTGTTTTTTCAAAAGGGAACATAATTGGAGAGGTTAAAAAACTGACCAAATTCCATTCCCAACTGGGATTCGAACCCAAACCTTTCTGTGACCAAACCTGTGTACTTTCTCAGCCATCATGCCACCTGTTGCCCAGGAGTAGGCAGACCTGAATTCAAGGTTAGCTTCAGCACTCATGTGGGCTTGATCAAGTCACTTACTCTGTTAGACACCCAGTTCCATCTGTAAAATGGGAATGATAGTGCTGACTTATATACACGATAAGATTGTCACGAGGAGCAAATACATGTGAAAGTGCTTGAAAGGCAGTTAAATGCTCTTCAAATATAACGTGTTGTCGTTTATTGAGGACGGCGATAAGGAGGACGACAATAATGGTAATCACTGGATCACCAGAGACACCCGAAAGGAGAACACTTTACCTTGGGGCACGCAAGAGCATGCGGCTGTTTGTGGAGAAAGCCCTGGGATATGGTTTTTGGAAGGCTGCTGCTGATCGAGTAGAAAGATGGAGCCAGATGCCAGGGAATCAAAGGCAGCGTAGGGTAGGAGGAAATGCATCCGTGCTCAAGTATTCTGGTGGTGAGCTCAGACCAAGAAGCAAGAAATAGGGCAAGAGCTGAGGGGTCGGCTGGGTCAGAGGCCAGCAAGGCAGCAAAGGAGGGGGCAGGGGAGCAGCCGGATGGGATGCAGGCCCTGAGCAGTGGTGAGACCTGACTGTCTCTGTTAGCTGTCAGTTTCAGGTCATATTTTTGAACAGCAAGTGAGCAGCCTTATGCCAAAACCATCTGGGCCTGTTCTGGGACAAGCCCCCAGCTGCAAAAGTACATGGAGGTGGAGTCTTACAATATTTATGGACTTCAGATGCGTGCTCTGTCGAGCTCCGGGGGGCGAAAGCACACTCCAGATGCATAAAGGCTGAGTATCCGTGTGTGAAACACCACAGGAGGCTCTGGCTAAGACAGTTGTTCCCAGCTGAGCCTGGGTGGCTGCAGATGGAGACGAGGAGTCCAGAGCCTCAGGCCAAGCACACTTCGGGGCAGGCAGGCTCTGGGGTGACTCCTCATGTTGCTTTTGGCTGAAGTACCACAGGGGGACCCTGACTCAAGGGCTTTCTTGCACGTGGCCACGTTAGCGTTCTCCTGTGGGAGCATGCGTATAGCCGTCTGTTGGCTCTCCCCTGTTAAAAGCTGAACTCCTCAGGGTGACAGAAATAGGTTACACTTGTTTCCAAAGGTGCTAGACCTCAGTCCAGTGCTTCATCGGTGTTTATTAAACAAAAGGTGGCTTGTTCTCGGCGGCTGGAGCGGCTGCAGTGCCTTTGTCCCTGGACCTTGGTCTCCAGCCCTTTTGCGGAAAATTTTACAAAGGAGTGACTGTAAGAAAATATAAAAGAGCACAGTCTGCTGAAGGTGAAGGGGTAAAGAACAGGAACTTTCGTCTTTTGGGGGCCAGGAGGAACCACCTGGGGTTTCTCAGGTGTGAGTTTAATCTGCCCATGACTCGGATAATGTTCTCCAGATACATTATCTGTCACCTTTCCACACCAACCCTTCAACAGCTGAGAGAGTGGCAGGGACCCTGCAGAGGCTGTGAAGGCAACGTCAGGAGAGCAGAAATTAGGCATTTGGTGATTTAAGACAAGTTTGGCTTCTGGTAGGTAAAACGGAGATGCAAGTAGGGCCCTGGGGCGACTGGTTCACCGCGAGAGAGGTTCCTTCTTACCTCAGGAAAGGGGAGGACAGTCCAGGTGATGCTTCTCAGTGAGGACTGAGGCATGGGAGGGTCCTGGCAAGTGTGAGAACAGCCTTTTCCCATGAACTTGAGGTATTTGGACCTCTCGATAGCAGGCCTCGTCTAAAATGAGGAGTGGAGGACCCAAAGCAACAAGGGATACTTTGAAGTCTCGACCCTGAGACTATTTTCCTGCCACCACGGAACCAAACAATGCTGACCTCAGGGCGCCCTCAAGAGTCATGGAGCTCAGTGTCTGTATCTGACCAACCTGGAGAGTGGGGAGCAGAGACCCCAGTTCTCAGCTTCTGTATTCCAGGCCATCTTTCCACTGCTCCCTTGTGTCTGCTCTACCTGGCAGGGTGCTTTTGAGGATAAACATAGCAAACTAAACAGCCGCCATGATTTTGATGTGTAATGACCTTACTAGCTGTGATTTCAATGTGTAACAACCTTATTCGTTGAATTTGTCCAGTGGCGGTAACTTTGAAAAACTCTTTTTTTTTTTTAAGGATGTTTGCAGATGTAATTATTATTTTATTTATTTATTTTTGGCTGTGTTGGGTCTTCGTTTCTGTGTGAGGGCTTTCTCTAGTTGTGGCAAGCGGGGGCCACTCTTCATCGCCGTGCGTGGGCCTCTCACTATCGCGGCCTCTCCTGTTGCGGAGCACAGGCTCCAGACGCGCAGGCTCAGTAGTTGTGGCTCACGGGCCTAGTTGCTCCGCGGCATGTGGGATCCTCCCAGACCAGGGCTTGAACCTGTGTCCCCTGCATTGGCAGGCGGACTCTCAACCACTGCGCCACCAGGGAAGCCCTGAGAAACTCTTGACGATGTTCCACTGCTCGAGTCCACAGATCTGTGCACGTTTCTCCCTCCCAGGGTCTATTGCTCAGCTCCAGAGTATGGAGTGTGGAGCATCCTTCTAGTGAATACCTTTCTGCCAGAGTTGATTTCTAGTGCTTCTAAGTGAAGAAACCTAACTGATATTCCCATTCATTCATTCATCCAGTAATCCTTTATTTAGCACCACCATCTGTCAGGAACAGATGTCATTACAGGTAAAGCATGGCACCTGCCTTCAAGGACCTTAGAATCTAATGGGAAAGAGAAACAAGTAAGAAGAGAGGCTGTACGTGTGTACCAGGGAAGCACAGGAGGTGCAAGCAGCTGAGACTTGATGGAGTCAGGGAAGGCTTCCAGAGGGAGGCTTGAGTTAAGTTCTCATGGGCGGGCAGAGGTGGCCCAAGCAGAGAAAAGGGGGAAAGACGTATCCCCTTTAGGCAGGAAAGCATCGTGCAAAGGCCCGAAGGTGTGTGGCAGCAGGGCACATCGGAGGCGCTGCTGGCAGCTTAGCTGGGACCTAGACAGACATGCAAATGCTGCAGGAGGGGCCGCGAGAGAGGTTGGCAGGCAGGCAGCGGACCAGGATGTCTACTGGTGATTAGCCAAAGAGACTGAACGTTGGCCTGGAGGAGTCACTGAAAAAAAAAACAGTTTGAACCAGAGAATGCTTTGGTCATGCTTGTGTGTGAGAAGGGTCACCCCAGCCTCAACTGCAGGCTGATTTAGGAGAGGCCTTGGTGGAAGAAGGGAGACCAGTCATTCAGGGGGCAAGGATGGGAGTCTGAACCAAGCTGCTTGTCATGGGAATTGGAGTGCTAAGGTTCAGACCAAGGAGAGAGCCATTTGGAAAGCAGACTATTTAGAATATACTCATCTAGATAGGCAGAGAATATAAAGAAAAAGCCAGAAGATGGAGTCACGCTGGGCTCTTTCTTCTCTCTCACCTCCTATAGCTAATCTAATCGTGTCTTTCTTCTGGTGAAACTCTTTCTGTGACTTGCCTTAGCTTTCGGGAAGAAGGTCAAATTCTTAGGTTAATCAAATAAAGATTTTTCTAATCTGGTCCCTGATAACCTTTATGTCAGCAGGAGGGGGGACAGAGTTTGCTTGCTTGATTCCCCATATTGTGCTTAAATGTATAAACCTACAGAAAAGCTGAAAGGATAGGACATGAATACCTCTACATGCTTCCTCTAGATGCACCAGTTGTTAACATTTTGCTGCGTCTGCTTTATCTCTCCCTCTATCTGTCTCTCGTATTCAATGTATGCACAGTCACACACCGAAACATTTTTTAACTGGACCATTTGTAAGTTGCAGGCATCACGATATCTCACATCTAGATACATCAGGGAATATCTCCTAAGAGTAAGGACATTCTCCTCCAAAACTGCAATACTCAATAAATTTAACATCAATCCGATAATATTATCTAATATACAATCCACTTTTACATTTCCCCAGCTGTCTCCAAATATGTGCTTAATAGCTTTTAAAAACATCTAGAACTCAAGGATCATGAATTGCATGTGGTAATCATGTCCCTTTAGTCTCCTTTAATTTATAACAGTCTCCTCTGCCTTTTTTCTGTTTTTTCATGACATGACCTTTTCTGAGAGTCCAGGCCAGTTGCCTTGTTGAATGAGCTGCAATCTGAGTGTGGCTGATTGTTTCCTCATGATCAGATTCATTATGTATTTTGGGCACGAATTCTACATGGGTGATCTTATATCTTTCCTGCTGTGTCACATCAGGGACACATAATAGCTGTTTGTCTGGTTAGTAATGATGCTAAGTTTCATCTCTCCACAAAAAAGCCACCTTTCCCCCTTTGTAATTAATCAGTAATTTGGGGTATGATATTATGTGTAAATATCTTGTTCTGAACAATGTTTCACCCGTTATCATCTATTAATGGTCCTTGCTTGAATCAATTACTCTGTTGTTGGTTACAAAATATTGATTTCCTAAATCTATCATACCTTATACATATATTAGCTGTTCATCTGTAAAGAAGAGCTTTCCTTCTCCACTTCTCCCTCCATCCCCTCACCATTTTGTAAAAGTACTGCCGTGGACTCCTGGATGCCTTTAAATTTCTATATGTATATAGGTGTATATAGGTATATATAGGTATATATATATATATAACTCTCATCATTCTTTCTGATGTTCTAATTGTCCAAAATCTAGCCAGTGGGAGCTTCTTTAAGCCAATTATTGTGCCCTTTGCATATCCCCAGTAGCCTTTGAGCATGTCTTTGCTTTCTGACATAATATTATTTTCCAGCAGCATTTGGTACTCTCCTAAAGGGAAGAGTTTTGGGGGGGAAGATGATGAATTATTTTTTGTACATACTGTATTTGAATTTGGCATACCTCTATGATATCTAGTGTCTGGTAGGCAATTGTGTGCACACGTACACACATACACACACACACACACACGCACGCTCCTATATATATCTTCAGTTTTGTCTTCAGTGTGTTTGGATGGTGGTCTTTTCTCTTGACAGTCTAGGTAGCCCCTCGCAGCTGTGCTGCAACTCTGGAAGGGGAACATGTGTCGGTGGTGGACTGCTGACTGTCTGTGCCATAGGGAGTAATCGGTTTGCCAATCAGTACTCTCTAAGAATGATGTGAGCAAGATAACCCACTGGGAAGGAGGAGAAATGATTAGAGCCTCATATTGATATTTTTTCAAAATTCAACTTTCATATTTTATTACATACAAGTTTTAAAACACACAGAGTAAATAAGTACAATAATGCATGCATGTTACCCTATAAATAAAAAATTATACATACAAAGGAGTCTATGCCCAATTCTTAAAATAATAGCATGGACAAAAATATTTGGAGGGTCTTGGTATAATTGTAGTTGAAGGTGTGGATTGAAAGAAGTCATCTGGAGGTGTTTATAGAAGAAGAAGAGCAGACGGTCTAGAATGGAAGCACAGGGAAGCCTCAACCTTTAGGACATGAGAAAGGTACTAGAGTAGACACCTAGAAAGGAGACAAGCCAACCAAGAAGTGGGAGGAAAACCTGGGTGGGTGACGTCACCAAAACCTACAAAATGGTGGAAGTGCCACCAGTCCCAAATACTGGAGAGAGGCCAGAAGTGTGTCTGCTTGATTTGGCAATATGGGGACCATCATACTGCTGATTGAGTGCAGTGTAGAAAGTAGGGGCGACTTAAAAACTGTGTCTGTGAAGGGCAGGGCAGAGCCATCAGACAGATAGAGTATATGGAACCAGCTAGCATGATAGTCATATTAGCTGCTGTGACAAATAGCCCTCAGCTGTGAAGTGGGGATGATGAGAGAAAATGGTGTGGCCTTTTGAGAGACCTGTGAAATAGTCTAAAGGCTTTGAGAGAAAGGGGCTGCAGAAATCTGACTCGACATGGCTAAAGGCAGAAAGCAGCACAAATACACTTTGGGGGCATGTGTTTTGACATCACAGTTCCAGGCACAGAGTATGTGCTCAATCAGTATTTCCTGAATAACAGTGACCTTCAGCTCTGCTCCACCATGGCTGGGCCCAGTGTGAGGTGTTCCAGTGTTATGTCTTACATGGCCTAGACTGGCCTGGGAAAAACCTGGGATGGACTCTGTTCGGTCTTTAGCACAGCCTGTCTTCCATCTGGGGTCTTCTCTTGTCCTGTTGAAGTGTCACGCCCATTCCAGGGCACACAGTCCTGTTCTGTGCCCCACAGTCCTGAGCAGAACCTTTCACTCTGGACCTCTTCTTACATTTCCTCCATCGGCATCGGCTGCTCTTGGGAGCCTTGTTCTCTGCCAGATGATAATAGGAAAAGCACCTGTGCTAACGTGTGTTTGCTAATGTGCTCGTGGGAAGTGAGCTTTGGCCGTGCCTCAGGTGAGGATGCAGAGAAAGAGCCCAGGTGGACCAGTCAAAGAGGCTTCGGTTCTCATCTGGACCCTGCCGCTTCCTGCATGGAAGGCCTGGAGCAGGTGCTTAAGTCTGCCAGGCCCAGTTTTCTCACCCATAAAATGGGGATGATGATGGTAATAATATCTAGCCTGTAGGTTACAAGGTTACTTATGAGGAGTAAATGAAGTAATCCTCAAAAAGCTCTAGCTTGTCCTAGTAAACATGTTAATAAATTCATTCATCCACTAAATATGTATTAAGCCTGTTTGGGGGCCAGGCATTGTTTCAGGCACTGGATAGATGACAGTGGAAGAAAAAAAAAGAAGAAGAACAAATACAATCCTTGCCCTCAGGGAGCTCGCATTCTAGTGAGGGAGGGGAAAAGTAAACAAATAAATGTATAATAGAAAGCCAGATATTAGTAAGTTCTAAGAAGGAAAAGAAAAGAGGGTGGGGCCCAGGGAATGGTGGGAGTGTGAACTGGGAAAGGTACAAGGAAGACCTCCCTGAGGGCCTGAACGTGAATAGAGGCTTACCTGAAGTGAGCCTGTGAGCTACATGCCAGTGGGGTTGGGAGCATTCCAGGCACAGGGGACAGCAAGTGTGAGGGTGCTCAGGTAGGAGCACCCAGGAGGGCAGCAAGAGCACGCCTGTGCGTGGTAGGGGTAAAAGGAGATGCGACCGGAGGGGTAAGCAGCGGCCGGACCTTTTGAGTCTCGTAAGCCACTGTCAGAACTTCTGATACCATTTTATTCTAAAGATGTTAGAAACCACTGGAGGGTGAGAACAGAGAAAGATGACATGTTTTCAATGACCTTTTTGGTGGCTGTGTGGAGAGCAGATGGCAGGGCAAGAAGGGAGCAGAAGACCTATTAGGAGGCTCTCCGAGGGGTCAGGTAGGAGATGGAGCTGGCGTGGACCAGGGTGGGAAGGGCAGGCATGGTGAGAAGGGGTCAGATTCAGGACATGTTTCAAAGTTAGAGCTGACGGCATGTGCTGATGAGAGTAGAATCAAAGAGCAGAATCAAGGATACGCTGAGGCTGTTGGCCTGAGCAGCTAGGTACATGGTAGCACCATTGGAAAAAATATTAGATATTAGCAGCAGCAGCAGCAGCAGCAGCATCTTGACATTGAATCCTATTTCATGACTACCTGGAACACTGCCTTGATAAGATAAGGGTTCCAAGGCTGTGATCAGGGTCAGCAGAAAAGTGAAGGTTGACTTGTGAGCTCTTTCTGCCCTCTTATATACTAAATAGTTAAGAACCTGGGTCTACGTCAGTGGATCTCCAAGTGTGGTCCATGGACCTGTGGCATCAGCATCACCTGGGAACTTGTTGGAAATGAAAATTATTGGATCCCACCCCTGACCTATTGAATCAGAAACTCCAGAACTGGGCCTGAACCCATGTAACTCAGACTGGGTCTCAAACCTGGATGAAACCCAGATTGGGACTTGAACCCATGGTCTTCCAACTGAGATCACACATCTGGTCTCAGGTTCTTGATGTCTTATTGCAGAAAGTATTCAGTGAGAGACAAAGTGATAGGTAAGAAGTGGATTTATTTAGAGAGAAACACACTCCACAGACAGAATGTGGGCCATCTCAGAAGGCGAGAGTGGCCCCAGGGTATGGAGTTGTCAGTTTTTATAGGAGTGGGTAATTTCATAGGCTAATGATGGGAGGAGTATTCCAGCTATTTTGGGGAAGGGGTGGGGATTTCCAGAAATTGGGCCACCGCTTTTTGACCTTTATGGTTGGCCTTGGAACTGTCATGGTGCCTGTGGGTGTGTCATTTAGCTTGCAGATGGTGTTAATAGTGAGCGTATACTGAGGCTCAAGATCTACTGGAAGTTGATTCGTCCGCCATCTTGGACCTCTTTGGTTCTAATCAGTTTATGTTGTGTCATTCTTTTAAAGGTTGGGCCCTGCACCCTTCCCTCCTGTTTCAGGCCCAGTGCTCTTTTAACCAGCCTTCCAGGTGATTCTGATGTGAGATATCTTAGGTCAGTGCGGGAACCACTGACCTAAGGTATTTTTGTCATTTCTTTGCTCTTGGGCACCGCGAGAAAGCTGCAGTGTTCCCCAGGAATGGATCATCATTCCTCTGTATCCCCAGAAGGTCTGTGTGACAAGAGACCTCTGCTTAAAAGGAAAAGAAAGGAAAGAAAGTGAGGGGAGAACCTAGAATCCAAACAAAAGGGATTGTCTGGGGGTGTTGGGGCCCTTGGAAATGGGTCTAAGGGCTGAGTTGAAGAATCAGCCAGAGTAGAGCTAGAATCCTTTACTTGATAAACATGGCTTGTTTGTACTTGTGTGTGAGTGTGTTTTCCTTTTTTTGCCCTTAGAATTTTAGATTTTATTTTTCAAATTCATAATCTTCTCAGCAGTCTATGCAGTTAAAAGGAAAGGCCTTTTCTCCCCACCAGGGACAGAGCTTTCAAGAGAGCCACCCGCGAGACTGGCTGCTGAAGTCATGGTGGCTGTGTGGGAGCTGGAGGGCCCCAAGGGGAAGGTAGAACCCCAGGTGGAGGTCCCTCCGCCACCCCACAACCTATTCTAAAGATGTTCCTTCTAGACAGTTGACTGACCTCAAACCTTAGAGGGATTGAGGCTTTATTTTTATAAGGAAGGTCTCTTCTCCTCCTGCCAAATAAATAACAAACAAAAAAGGAGCCTCTTTCAAAGAAGGTGCTAAAGGTGGGAATTTTCAGGCCGGCCAGAAGCAGCCTCCACGGCCTGGGGGTGAAGTGGACCCTGTGATCCCTCAGCTTCCCTGGCAGGCAGCTGCAGGACTTCTGATTGGCTGACCCGTTAGTTCCAGTCCCTTGGAGTCATCACAGGATGCCTGCACACACGTGGGCCCCAAGGTGCCAAGGAACACCCGGGGCAGCACGAGGTCTCCATTGTCTCTTCAACCGGAGTTGAGTCAGTGTCAAGAACAGCCTCCCAGGCTACAGCTGCAAGTGCGCATTGCTGTGGGCTGGCTTGCCCTCTGCACTCTGGCCAGGGTCTCTGCAACTGGCTTGGCCGCATTGAAAGGACCCCTGCTTCTCTTTAAGACTTTCTCCCTCTTCCACCTTCGAGGTTGGCAACGTGCAATGGGCCCTGCTTGTATCACGGTCCCTTTCCATCTCTCAGCCTACCTGGCTTCTTAGTAGCATTTGGCACTTTGAAAATGACGTTCCTCCTTGGCATCTGTGACCTCCAAAGCACTCCCGACCTCGCTGGCTGCTAGCAGGCTTCTTCCCACCCCAAACGTTTCTTAAGGGCTGAACTTCAGGATTCTGTCCTGGGCCCTCTTTTCTTGTCTGTGGTGCTCTCATCCATTTCTGGGATTTCAACCACTATATTCTCATGTGTCCCAATCTTCACCTCCAGTCCAGACCTCTCTCCTGAGTTTCGGACCCTCTGTCCACCTGGAGTCCCATGGCCGTCTCAAATTCAGCGTGTTGAAAATGTGCTCATCCCCTGCCCTGGAGACCTGTTCCTGGCCTTTGTCCCTGATAGCCGTGAATTGCTCCACCGTCCCTCCAGCCCTCAAGCCTGACACCTGCTTACTGTCCTCACCTGCACCCTCTGCCTCCCTCCCCATTGCCAGTGACTCCCCAAGTCTATCGAGTCCACCTACAAAATGTCTCCAGTTCCATGACCTCTGCCCATTCCCCTTCTCATCCTCTCAGCCCGACTCTGCACAGACCCTCTCTTGCCTCCAGCTATGATATCATTCCACGTGTGATTTCCTTTCTCGGTCATGCTTGGATCTTCTCTGCCTCGCCACCATTCCCCTTTGCTGGCTAATGCCTCAGCTCAGGTGACGTATCTCCTCTGGGCAGCAAGACTGGAGCAGGCGCCCTGTTCTCCCTCTGCTGCTCCTGTCCATTGATTTGTCTGTGTCCCACTCCAGCCCTAAATGTTGAGTCTATCTTATTCACAATTGTCCCTGCACTCAGCAGGGTGTCTGGCACATAGGGGCACAGAATAAACAAGACAGAGATGCTATTTCCCAGAGGACCTTTAAACCAGGTCTGGGACTGGTCTGGGGCTTAGAGCCACATGGATTCACCTGGAGACCCTCTGGGTGTGGGGCCGGTGGCAGTTCTTTATCTCGATTGGCATCAGTACAGGGAGGAAGGAAGACCCAGCAGGAACTCCAGGTACACCTGCACGCCCCCTTCCTCTGGGCAGCTGACCCTCATGGGCTGGCGGACTATACGTCAGCTCCCATAACCGAGCATATTGTAAATGAATGTGCATTGATGAGAAATGGTCTTATTTGGCTCAGTAATGTTCAGCTCATGAGCGAAGTGACAACATGGTACCTGTTTCCAAGCCATTGTCTGTGGCGCCTGGAACCCCCTTCTTTCATCAAGTCCCTTAGTCAGCAGGTCTCAAAACCCTAATATGACATTTGTCACACTGGTTTGTAATTTTATCTTTACATCTCTGACCTTGGGAGCTTGGCAGGGACCAGATTTTACTCCTCTCTCAGGTCTCGGCTGGTGGCATGGAGGCTGGCGCAGACTAGAGGAATAGCCCGGGTATATACCGTTTTGTTAAGGGATAGAAGCCAGGAGAGATAGTGATGCCAGATGCTGCCAGAGCCCCATTCCCATTCCACGAGGTTTGTCCTGCCCTCTCGCGGCATTATTCAGAGGAAAGATTCCACAAGCTCCTTTCAGGGGTGCTGGCGCCACTAGTTAGGTAGCAACACGTCATGATGCAATGTTACTGGGTCTCTGAAACAAGGAGGAAGCCATGCGAGAGGAGGCGGGGTAGACACCCCTGGACCAGGGCCAGAGCTTTCAGAACCCGTGCTTCAGAGAGTCTATCTGGGTGTTGTTGCCTCTGTGAGTTTCACAAACCTGTGTGTCCTGTCAGGAAAGGAATTCGAATGCTGGGCCTTCCACCCTCTTCACAGTATCGGGGCCGATGTAAAACCGGACCCAAAGGATTGCCCTTTCGCTTTGCCAGAAGGTCACTGCATAAGTTATGGGAGTTCAGGGAGGAAACTATTCCCAAACATGCCCCACCTACCGAGCCACAATTCCTTTAGCCAGAGCTGAAGCCTTTCTTGCCCCTAAAAGAAATGAGATGTCTTAGGTTGGGTTTCCTGGGAAAGACACTCGGAGTCAGAGATCAGTGCACGGGAAGTTTATCAGGAATGCTCTGGGGAGCAACACCTATTAGGAGGGAGGGAAGCGGGACGAGGCAGAGGCAGAAGTCATAATGTGATGCTGTTGCTACAGAGTCCTCAGCTCATCCCTCAAGAGCTCCAGAGCTGGGAGTGTCTTGCAAAATTGTCCCAAATTGAGGGAAAGGGGCTGAACCTTTGTACCGCCTCCCCTTCCCACCCCGGAAGGAGGTGTGACTTTGGACAAAGAGGCTACCATCAGCTGAGAGCAGTTCCCAGAGTGGGGCTCAGCAGCTGACAGTCCCAGTGGCTAGCGGCTGGAGGCCCTCGGAGGAGGGGTCCGGACATTATAGCACCCACCACGTGAGGCTAAAAATGCGAATCTACCTGAGAAAGACAACAAACTGTTTTCAATGGATACCAAGGACTGATACTGGAGCCTTTTTTGGATAAAGTTTGGAAAAGGGTTGTTGAGGTGGATTTGAGGTTGAGATGAACAGGACCAGGGTTGGGGAAGAGGAGAAGAGGATGTGGTGAGAGACAAGGAAGGGGGATCCGGATTCCTGTGGCTTCCTTTCTGCGGCGTTCTGCTCCAAGTGCCTCGCTAAAAATTCCCGAGGACCCAGAGTTTCACCTGGCCCTCAGAGAGACCTTGGGCAGAAGATAATCTCTCGGATTCAACCCTCCCACTTGGCAAACAAGGACTGGTGATGGCAACCTAATCTGGGGGCTTCAGTGTTTAGGAGAAAAGAGGCAAGATATGCATGTATGTTTGCTGCAAGGGACACACAGGTAAAGATCAGCTCTTTGTTAATTTGCAATAAGATAGAAATTATCTGAATCATAGAGACTCAGAGGCGGAAGGGGTCATTCAACCCACTCATCTCACAGATGAGGAAACAGGCTCAGGGAGCAGAAGCAACTTGCCCAAGATCACCCAGCTTGTCAGTGTCAAAATCAAAAATAAGCCCAAGGTCCCCGGCTTGTGGCTCAGTGCTCATTCGTAACACCCGACTTCTATGATCTTGCCTTCCTAAAAGCAGCCCCAAAGTCCGGCAGAATCTGAATTTTCTAAGCCGGTTTTGTCGAAGGCGGCCCTCTCTCTTGGAAGCTCATGTTCTTTGCAGAGTTCTATGGCTGCTACTCCTGCCAGCAGAAGGCCAGCCAGCCAGCCAGAGAGGCGTTAGAGACATTTGCATTTGGGTGAAAGGGGCTGATGGTCTTGGACTCACAGCTGAAGGTTTTCTGGGGTGGAAATTAAAGTGGCAGCAGGGAGCAGAATGCGACCTAATTAGCAGTTTGGTCTCTGAGGCTGACCTCCTTTCGGGAAAGCTGGCGCTCAGAGAAGCATAAAGCAGCTGTTGCCTCTTCCCTGCCTGGCCAGGTGGGCTTAGAGCAGTGCTAGCCCAGCCGTCACCCCACGCCAGTTGCCCTCCTAGAAAGAAGTCTCATCTCATCACTGCCCTCCCCAAGGGCTCTCCATCTAGGGCTCCAAGGGCTTGTGCAAACAGGCAGCACTCCCAGCATGAAACCCTTAGAAAGCAGGGAAGGAAGAGAGAGAAGACAAAAGCCTTTCCCGTCTCTGGGGTGGAGGGAGGAGGCTGAGGACTTGACTGGAGCCCAGGAGGCTGAGCTGGGCGGGGGGGCATGGGGAGCAGAGGGCTGCACAGGGGACAGTAGATGCGTTCACCAGCGTCTCGCACCTGTTGTCATCTGCTGTGACCACACGTGCAGGCGACCCCAGGAGCTCCAGCTAAACAGGCGAGGAGTGTAATTAATCCATTGTTTAGCATTATTGAAGCTCTCCGCTGTGCGGATCCTTCCTGGCAGTTCTCCCAGACCGGGCGAGGTTCCGCAGGGCAGCGGGAAGGGAGTCGGAAGGATTGAGATGTCAGGTCCGAGGAGGGAGGCTCATAGCTGGGGGTGAGGGGAGGACAGTGCCCAGCTCCCCTCCCTGTTACCCTGTTACAGGGGCGCTTCCCACTGCTAGGCAATAGTCTATGTGTTTGGCGCCTGCTGAGAAAGCACGCGTTCCACCTTGGTCCCCAGGGGCTGGCTGAGCTGTGGGCGCAGTGTGGATGAGGTCTGTCCAGAGATCGGAGTTGCTTCCTACTGCCTGGCTTCTCATCTGCTGTGGGGTCAGTGGCTTTCTTACTAAATGCCAGGCACTGTTCTAAGCCCTGGACATGTATCATCTCACTGAATCTTCACAACAACTCTACAAGATAGGTGTCCTCATCATCAATGTTTTACAGATGGGGTTAGGGAGGGAGGCACAGAGAGGCTCAGTAACTTACCGAAAGTAGCACAGCTAATAAGAAGGAGAAGTGGGATTCAAATACAGAGCCTGTGCACCCAGCCTCTGCATGTACAGCCTTTTCCTGGGGTCGTGGTTCTCGGCTCACATGCCTGGCCCAGGGGAGCAGGAAGAATTGTTCTTGGTATCTCAGTCTCCACATCCACCTGCCAGGGCACATTTCCATTTCTGCCCTATGGATTCAGCTCACCCATAGAGGGGCCTGGGCGTCTGAATTTTTAACAAGTACTCGGCATGCCTTCTAGGATCTGGTCTCTTTGAGAGATCCTGGACATAAGGGGGTACTTCAGCAGCTCAGTGGTTCTCACACTTCGATGTGAAGAACAAACACACACCATGGAGGTTATTAACACTACCGAGTCCTGACTCCTCAAGCCCCCAGATTTCTGTTTTAGACGTACTGGTTGGGTTTCATCTCCCTCGCTTTAGTGGATAAAATATAACAGGGCGGAGGGAGGACTGGGCGAGGGATCGTGGAGAGCTCCAGCAACCTCCGCTTCCTAACTCGATGGTTATTGGATCGCCAGGGCTGGGCCTGCTGACTCCTTACTTAACAGAATGGAGCCACCCTGGTCCGGACAGCTAGGGAGGCTTTTTGCTTCACTGGACCCGCGTGGACTGCAGACGGTGCTTGTCTTTCTCTCCTAATTCCAATGCACTGGGAGGAGAAAGCACACTCCCGGAACTTGACAGCGTCAGAGAATAAAACAAAAGACCACTGGAGCTTAAAAATATACATTTGCAAACCTGAGTCCATTCACTTGCCAGGCAAGGCAGCACAGGCCAATGAGCGGTTCTCTGAGTTTAGCGCTAGAAGGGGAAGTCCTCGGTGGTTATGCTAATTAAGGATCCAAAAGTAGCCCTTGGGATAGGACACTGTTGGTTAAAGCTCTGGTTACAGTTGGTTAAAACAAGTCCCCTCGTTCCTTGATTGGGAAAGGGTCTTCAGGAGGGTCCACTGAGGGGCTGGCATCATACAGCATTCAGTTTTGTTACCTCACAGGCAAGTGTGGCTATCAATGAAAAATTGTCCTTTTATAATTTGTTGGGATTGTGGCTGCCATAGGCCTGCAATGACCCAAATCTGTTCCCTGAGGTCACTTTGAGCCCCTTCAGGGCTGGGTCGGCTACCAGCAGCCCATGGGAAGAAAGGGCAGCTGCTCACAGGTCACCAAACGGCCCAGGTTGGGGATCCTTCCCTAGCCAGGCAGAGCAAAGTAGGCAAGGTGCCCAGGGGGGCAACGTTTAAAGAGGCACGGACTCTAAAGGTTGTGCAAGTGCAGAGTCGACCCTTCAGAGTAAGTACCTCCTTAAATTTTGTGCTGGCCTCAGCCTAGTCCCACTGCCTTCCAAGCTGTAGGGGAGGACGTTTTCAGCGTGTTGATCTCCATAGAAAACATTCTTTCTTGCTGGATGAACGATGGTTTCAGTCCCTCCAGATACGTGTTATTTCTAGTTGCTCTTGTTTCCCCCATGGTAGCAATGGATAGTGTGTGTTTCCTGGGACCAGGAAAGGAGAGTGGGGCAGAATGAACCTCAGGGCGTGTCGACTTTGGCTCTGGATCTCCCTAGCCCCATGGCTTTCACTCTTATGGCACAGGCCGTCTGTCCCACTACAGGCCTGTACTCAGGGTTCTCTCGTGTTCCCTCAGGCCAGAGACATTTTTTTCAGGAGCTATTTATTTGAAGTTTCAGGTCGCCTGGAAATTACTCATATCAGATCAGATTCACAGGATTCTTTTCTCCTGGCCATTCATAAAACAGCACCAGCAGAATAAGTGTAGGAAAAGAGTTTCCTGATTCCAGTTTCCTCCTACAATTTCTAGAAAAGCCCTTGAGTTCAATCCCAGATACACTGATTTGCAAAGAAACAGGGACCTCTGGGGGCTTTGGCAGGCAAGCAAATCATGCATGCCCCGGACTCTGGGCTGGAGTGGGCCTCGACTGTTCTGAGCAGAAAAAACTCTGTTCTATTTGTCACGGTCCATCATGAAGGCATGCTATAGTCTAGAACAGCCCTGGCTTCAGTGGTTAAGCGCCCCCAACATGTTGAGCCAAGGCTGACTCATGATAGCATCTTCACCCCTGGAAGAAACAGTCCTTTCTGTGTAATGGAAATTGTCCATTAGTAGACCTCATTTTGTGGCCATTTTCAGCTGTTCCTTCTTGTTCCATCCTTCAGAGTCACAGAGAGCAGCCAAGTGCCAACTGCTCAGTCACCTCCTTCATTTGGGGCATTGGAAAAACACGTAGGCGAGTGCAGGGTTAATGTGCGAGCCTCACTTCAATTCATCCATGCAGGGATATCAGGAAGTTTTGCTGCTGAATTTCTTCCTGAACATCAACGACGCATAATGAAGTCAGTTCAGGATGGGCTTTAAGCCCAAATTCACTTGCTTTGGGATTCGACACTCAGGCTCCTATATTAAATTCACCTTGGGGTCTATGGTAAATTTTATAAAATGTTACTTTCGTCTTTACAGCTAGCATAAACATTTATGATACATCCTGTGATATATGTTTCTAGGAAGTAAGGAAATGCTGTTGTGGAAAGATAGGATTCCCAACTGATTTGAAATATAGACGAATAGCATGTTTTAGAAAGGGGCCGGGACTTTAATGGAAAAAAGTAGTTATCAGATTTTTTTTTCTTGTCTTTCTCTGCCTTCTCTTCTGGCACCAGTTAAAGGAACATTTCTCAGCCCTTCTCCCCATGCACACAAAAGATGATACCTGATATGAAATGCTGTCAAATCCTGCTTCATTAAAGCCCACAAAAGCTAATGCACAGAGCTCCCCTCGCACTGCCCTAAAATGGGAACAAAGAGGCAGAATAATGTCAAAATAGAACACAAAGGAAAAGAGTTTGTCCTCTGGGCCTGGGAGATGAAAGATAGGAGAAATCATCTGTGAATGTTGGGCTGGGCCAGAGTTTCTAGGGCTCATTTCAGAGATGATGGGGGATTGTCAGACTGGGCAGCTTGTGTAAACATAGCAAGAAGGCAGTGAGGGCCCTGCAACAAGAGCCCAGGCGGTGCTCCCGTTATCAATTCAGTCACGGGCAACAAGAAGGAGTATCGACCTCACGACGGGGACAGATGAACAATTGGGGCATCCAAACTGCCACTTCCTTGCTGTGCAGTAGAATACCCCCTAGATGAGGAATGAGGTCTGGGGATCTGAGCTGGGTTGGGGGACCCAGGAAACCAATGATTTTGAGGGGTGTGCTGGGTTCTTGAAGGGAGGTGACTGTAAGAAAAAGCAAGTCATAAAAAAACCTCTCTCACTGCTGGTAGCATCATCAACCATGAAGACCAAGATACTTGGCTTTGTGGTGTATTAACAAGGTTCAGTAGATCACTGACAGGGTGAATGTATTCTACCAGGTCAGAATATGGCCCCTGGAGAGGTAAGAGGGCAAATTCAGGGTAACCTACGTGACACTACCAGCTAGGATTTGAAATCGAGCGCCATGGGATGCAGTTATGTGGTACTGTCAGTAAGAGCAGTGACAGAACATAGCCCATACCCTTCCCACCATCGACACCACCTCTTCACTTAGACTCCTGGCTTCCCCTCCTTCCTCCTTCACTATTCCACCATCTACAACTAAAGCCAGTTCCTGCGGTGCTGTCTCTGGGCCCTGTGAGGAGAGAAGCAGTGAGGGCTGGACAGCCACTGGGGTCATAGCCTCTTTGGTTGGCAAGCGAGACCATGTCTTACTTGGGTTACCCAAAGCAGAGCCTGAAACAAGTCTGTGAGAACAGGTAGTCTGTTTGGGAAGTGATTCCAAAGAGCAGGAATGTGGGAGTGGGGAGTGTGAGCCAGGGATGGAGAGAAAGCCAATATAAAGGCACATTATTAGGGGCCAGTTCTGCCAGGACATCTTAAAAAAGCATCTGGGTTACCTCTAAAAAATGTTCAACTAAAACATGGGAAGCAGGAACATTAATTCACTGCCTCCCATCTGCCATTGGTTGAGGGCTGCCCCTGTGTGTGTGTTGACATTTCTGAACTTCTGAGCAGGAAATGCAGTGTCCTGAGCCTCCTGAGTGCCTTGGGGCAGAGAGCAAAGGCATGGTGCTCACTCCTGGTGAGACACGTGAACCTAAGCTCACATAGAACTGTCCCCCCCAGTCACTGCTGGAATCAGAGCTGTGACCACTAGAATGTGTGACCGGGCGCCAGACACATCTACTACAGGATGTAAGACTGCTGAGGGGTGAGAGAACAAGGAGATAATGTACTACCACATGGGAGCCCCCAAGTGAAGGGATCTTGGACAAAAGTCCTCTCAGAAGATACACTGATCTGGGATGATTCAAGCTGACAGAAGTAAGGAGGCTTCAAAGAAGAGTTGGGGATGGTGACTTGGAGTTGGGTGGGGGCTACTGTCAGAGAAAAGGGCAGAAGTCCTTCTGGATACCCAGCATCCTGTGCATTAGGATGCACTTGAGCCCTGACCCTGCAGAGTCCTCAACATGAACTCATAGAGGAGGTGAGACCATACTATAAAGAGATTTTCTGGTTCTAACCGTAGTCAACCTCTGTGGGTAGGGACCAGGATGGCCTATGTAGTATTGATTTTAGGGCTACAGCAGGGTCATGCCTTTGTGAGGGTATTTCAAAAACCTGAAGTACAAGGGATGGGGTGTTGGGAAACAGAGAAGGCTTGAGCTGGAATCTTGATGAGACTTTTGGAGCTGTTTGCCCTATAAAGCCAGAGCCTAGACATTGTCCCTCCTAACTGCAGCAAAGCACCTTGGGAGCAAGTCAAGGGTCTCTGAGGCACTGCAAACTCAAAGTTGTAAATAGAAAGGAAACCTCCACTCCATCTCCATTTGGATGTGAATGAGAATGCTGATAAGCGCTGTTGGTTGCTGTTGACTATTAGGGATCCAGACTTAATGTGAGAATAAACTCTACAGAAGGAAGAGCAGAGAGATAGATAGAACCTCCATGTGGCTCACAGGGTCTTGGTGCTCCGGCCGGGTGTCAGGCCTGTGCCTCTGAGGTGGGAGAGCCGAGTTCAGGACATTGGTCCACCAGAGACCTCATGGCTTCACGTAATATGAAACAGCAAAAGCTCTCCCAGAGATCTCCATCTCAATGCTAAGACCCAGCTCCACTCAACGACGAGCAAGCTACACTGCTGGACACCCTATGCCAAACAACGAGCAAGACAGGAACACAGCCCCACCCATTAGCAGAGAGGCTGCCTAAAATCATAAAAAGTTCACTGACACCCCAAAACACACCACTGGACACAGCCCTGACCACCAGAAAGACAAGATCCAGCGTCATCCACCACAACACAGGCACCAGTCTCCTCCACCAGGAAGCCTACACAACCCACTGGACCAACCTTAGCCACTGGGGGCAGACACGAAAAACAACTGGAACTACAAACCTGCAGCCTGCAAAAAGGAGACTCCAAACACAGTAAGTTAAGCAAAATGAGAAGACAGAGAAACAAACAGCAGATGAAGGAGCAAGGTAAAAACCCACCAGACCAAACAAATGAAGAAGAAGTAGGCAGTCTACCTGAAAAAGAATTCAGAGTAATAATAGTAAACATGATCCAAACTCCTGGAAATACGACAGAGAAAATACAAGAAACATTTAACAAGGACCTAGAAAAACTAAAGAGCAAAGAAACAATGATGAACAATAAAATAAATGAAATTAAAAATTCTCTAGAAAGAATCAATAACAGAATGACTGAGGCAGAAGAACAGATAAGTGACCTGGAAGATAAAATAGTGGAAATAAATACCACAGAGAAGAATAAAGAAAAAAGAATGAAAAGAATTGAGGACAGTCTCAGAGACCTCTGGGACAACATTAAACGCACCAACATTCGAATTATAGGGGTCCCAGAAGAAGAATAGAAAAAGAAAGGGACTGAGAAAATATCTGAAGAGATTATAGTTGAAAACTTCCCTAATATGGGAAAGGACATAGTCAATCAAGTCCAGGAGCACAGAGAGTCCCATACAGGATAAATCCAAGGAGAAACACACCAAGACACATATTAATCAAACTATCAAAAATTAAACACCAAGAAAAAATATTAAAAGCAGCAATGGTAAAACAACAAATAACATACAAGGGAATCCCCATAAGGTTAACAGCTGATATTTCAGCAGAAACTCTGCAAGCCAAAAGGGTGTCAGGACATATTTAAAGTGATGAAAGGGAAAAACCTACAACTCAGATTACTCTACCCAGCAAGGATCTCATTCAGATTCAACAGAGAAATTAAAACCTTTACAGACAAGCAAAAGCTAAAAGAATTCAGCACCACCAAACCAGCTTTACAACAAATGCTAAAGAAACTTCTCAAGGCAGGAAACAAAAGAGAAGGAAAAGACCTACAATAACAAACCCAAAACAATTAAGAAAATGGTAACAGGAACATATAGATCGATAACTACCTTAAATGTAAATGGATTAAATGCTCCAACCAAGAGACATAGACTAGCTGAATGAATCCAAAAACAAAACCCATATATATGCTGTCTACAAGAGACCCACTTCAGGCCTAGGGACACATACAGACTGAAAGTGAGGGGATGGAAAAAGATATTCCATGAAAATGGAAATCAAAAGGAAGCTGGAGTAGCAATTCTCATATCAGGCAAAATAGACTTTAAAGTAAAGACTATTACAAGAGACAAAGAAGGACACTACATAATGATCAAGGGATCAATCCAAGAAGAAGATATAACAATTGTAAATATTTATGCACCCAACATAGGAGCACCTCAATACATAAAGCAAATACTAACAGCCATAAAAGGGGAAATCGACAGTAACACGTTAATAGTAGGGGACTTTAACGCCAACTTTCACCAATAGCCAAATCATCCAAAATGAAAATAAATAAGTAAACACAAGCTTTAAATGATACATTAAACAAGATGGACTTAACTGATATTTATGGGACATCCATCGAAAAACAACAGAATACACTTTCGTCTCAAGTGTGCAAGGAACATTTGCCAGGATAGATCATATCTTGGGTCACAAATCAAGCCTTGGTAAATTTAAGAAAATTGAAATCGTATCAAGTATCTTTTCTGACCACAACGCTATGAGAGTAGATATCAATCACAGGAAAAAATCTGTAAAAAGTGCAAATACATGGAGGCTAAACAATACACTACTAAATAACCAAGAGATCACTGAAGAAATCAAGGAGGAAATGAAAAAATACCTAGAAACAAATGACAATGAAAACATGATGACCCAAAACCTATGGGATGCAGCAAAAGCAGTTCTAAGAGGGAAGTTTATAGCCATAGAATCCTACTTCAAAAAACAAGAAACATCTCAAATAAACAAGCTAACCTTACACCTAAAGCAATTAGAGAAAAAAGAACAAAAACCCCCCAAAGTTAGCAGAAGGAAAGAAATCATAAAGATCAGATCAGAAATAAATGAAAAAGAAATGAAGGAAAAATAGCAAAGATCAATAAAACGAAAAGCTGGTTCTTTGAGAAGATAAACAAAATTGATAAACCATTAGCCAGACTCATCAAGAAAAAAAGGGAGAAGACTCAAATCAATAGGATTAGAAATGAAAAAGGAGAAGTAACAACTGACACTGCAGAAATAAAAGGATCATAAGAGATTACTACAAGCAACTACATGCCAATAAAATGGACAACCTGGAAGAAATGGACAAATTCTTAGAAAAGCACAACCTCTGAGCCTGAACCAGGAAGAAATAGAAAATATAAACAGACCAATCACAAGCACTGAAATTGAGATCGTGATTAAACATCTTCCAATAAACAAAAACCAGGATCAGATGGTTTCACAGGCGAATTATATCAAACATTTAGAGAAGAGCTAACACCTACCCTTCTCAAACTCTTCCAAAATATAGCAGAGGGAGGAACACTCCCAAACTCGTTCTATGAAGCCACCATCACCCTGATACCAAAACCAGACAAAGATGTCACAGAGAAAGAAAACTACAGGCCAATATCACTGATGAACATAGATGCAAATATCCTCAACAATATACTAGCAAACAGATTCCAACAACACATTAAAAGGATCATACAACATGATCAAGTGGAGTTTATCCCAGGAATGCAAGGATTCTTCAGTATAAGCAAATCAATCAATGTGATACACCATCTTAACAAATTGAAGGAGAAAGACCATATGATCATCTCAATAGATGTAGAAAAAGCTTTCAACGAAATTCAATACCGATTTATGATAAAAACCCTCCAGAAAGTAGGCATAGAGGGAACTTACCTCAACATAATAAAGGCCATATATGACAAACCCACAGCCAACATCGTTCTCAATGGTGAAATATTGAAACCATTTCCACTAAGACCAGGAACAAGACAAAGTTGCCCACTCTCACCACTGTTATTCAACATAGTCTTGGAAATTTTAGCCACAGCAATCAGAGAAGAAAAGGAAATAAAAGGAATCCAAATCGGAAAAGAAGAAGTAAAGCTGTCACTGTTAGCAGATGACATGACATGACATGATACATGATAGAGAATCCTAAAGATGCTACCAGAAAACTACTAGAGCTAATCAATGAATTTGGTAAAGTAGCAGGATACAAAATTAATGCACAGAAATCTCTTGCATTCCTATACACTAACAATGACAAAAGTGAAAGGGAAATTAAGGAAACACTCCCATTTACCATTGCAACAAAAAGAATAAAATACCTAGGAACAAACCTACTTAAGGAGACGAAAGACCTGTATGCAGAAAACTATAAGACACTGATGAAAGAAATTAAAGATGATTCAAACAGGTGGAGAGATATACCATGTTCTTGGATTGGAAGAGTCAGCATTGTGAAAATGACTCTACTACCCGAAGCAGTCTACAGATTCAATGCAATCCGTATCAAACTACCAGTGGCATTTTTCACAAAACTAGAACAAAAATTTTCACAATTTGTATGGAAACACAAAAGACCCCAAATAGCCAAAGCAATCTTGAGAAGGAAAAACGGAGCTGGAGGCATCAGGCTCCCAGACTTTTGACTACACTACAAAGCTGCAGTAATCAAGACAGTATGGTACTGGCACAACAACAGAAATATAGATCAATGAAACAGGATAGATAGCCCAGAGATAAACCCATGCACATATGGTCACCTTATCTTTGATAAAGGAGGCAAGAATATACAGTGGAGAAAAGACAGCCTTTTCAATAAGTGGTGCTGGGAAAACTGGACAGCTACATGTAAAAGAATGAAATTAGAACCCTCCCTAACACCATACACAAAAATAAACTCAAAATGGATTAAAGACCTAAATGTAAGGCCAGACCTAAATGAAGCTCTTAGAGGAAAACATAGGCAGAACACCCTATGACATAAATCACAACAAGATCCTTTTTGACCCACCTCCTAGAGAAATGGAAATAAAAACAGAAATAAACAAATGGGACCTAATGAAACTTCATAGTTTTTGCACAGCAAAAGAAACCATAAACAAGACAAAAAGGCAACCCTCAGAATGGGAGAAAATATTTGCAAATGAAGCAACTGACAAAGGATTCATCTCCAAAATTTACAAGCAGCTCATGCAGCTCAGTGACAAAAAACAAACAACCCAATCCAAAAATGGGCAGAAGACCTAAATAGACATTTCTCCAAAGAAGATATCTAGATTGCCAACAAAAACATGAAAGGATGCTCAACGTCACTAATGATTAGAGAAATGTAAATCAAAACCACAATGAGGTATTACCTCACACCAGTCAGAATGGCCATCATCAAAAAATCTACAAAGAATACACACTGGAGAGGGTGTGGAGAAAAGGGAACACTCCTGTACTGTTGTGGGGAATGTGAATTGATACAGCCACTATGGAGAACAGTATGGAGTTTCCTTAAAAAACTAAAAATAGAACTACCCTACGACTTAGCAATCCCACTCCTGGGCATATACTCTGAGAAAACCATAATTCAAAAAGAGTCATGTATCACAATGTTCATTGCAGCTCTATTTACAGTAGCCAGGACATGGAAGCAACCTATGTGTCCGTCAACAGATGAATGGTTAAAGAAGATGTGGCACATATATACAATGGAGTATTACTCAGCCATAAAAAGGAACGAAATTGAGTTATTTGTAGTGAGGTGGATGGACCTAGAGTCTGTCATACAGAGTGAAGTAAGTCAGAAAGAGAAAAACAAATACTGTATACTAACACATATATATGGAATCTAAAAAAAAAAAAGTGCTGAAAACCTAGAGGCAGGACAGGAATAAAGACGCAGACGTAGAGAATGGACTTGAGGACACGGGGAGGGGGAAGGGTAAGCTGGGACGAAGTGAGAGAGTGACATGGACATATATACACTGCCAAATGTAAAATAGATAGCTAGTGGGAAGCAGCCACATGGCACAGGGAGATCAGCTCAGTGCTTTGTGACCACCTAGAGGGGTGCGATAGGGAGGGTGGGAGGGAGACGCAAGAGGGAGGAGATGTGGGGATATATGTATATGTATAGCTGATTCACTTTGTTATAAAGCAGAAACTAACACACCATTGTTAAGCAATTATACTCCAGTAAAGATGTTTAAAAAAAAAGAAAAGAAAGGAAACCTCCCCCTTGCATCTATATTCTAAATACTTAACTTATAGAGAGAGTCTGAAGATGACAAGCCTCAGAGATGAGTAGGATAAAGTCTGTTGGATTGAGCTAATTAAGCATATGAAAGGATCTTAAAAGATACACATAGGAGAGACGTATTAAGTCATTCATCAGCAGTGCACCTGTGCCTCCAATTACCATAGTCTCGGAAGTTATAGCGGCCATATGTTATTGGCCTCCTCAATGTCTTCTCCTCTGGAGAACTGACTCGTCTCCATTCTATATGGTTCTGATAGGATATTAATCACAATGTCTTGTTCCTCGCCCACCTCCACCACCACATACCCCCGCTACAGAGGGGTCATGCAAGGATTGGCCAATCAAATACCTCCATTCCTCTGGTTACAGTGATTCATTCAAGGATGGGGTGTGAATTAAACAGGAATAATCGAAGTCTTCACTGAGATTTGATAAATGGATGCTGGCAGAATGAAGGTCTCTCATCTTTTTGATGGTGGATCTTCTTGAAAATAAAGTGGTACCCAGAAGGTAGATAAGTTGAAAGATGGAGAGACTGAAAGATACTGTTGAGTCCTTGGATGCAAGCATGTCTGATGCCAGAAGTACCCTCCAACTTGCCAGTTATGTGAACAAGTAAATTCCCTTTTTGCTTAAGCTAGTCTGATTTGAATTTATGTCATTTGCAATGGAGAAATGTCTGACTAATACAGTATTTACAGAGCATATAATATGGCCTATGCTAGGTATAGTGGGTTAAAGATATGTCCATGTCCCAGAAGCTGTGAATGTGACTTATTTGGATCAAGGGTTTTTGCAGACATAATTATATTAAGAACCTCAAGATGAGATCTCCTGGATTATTGAGACAGACCCTAAATCTAATGATGAGTGTCCTTATTAGAAACACACAGATCAGAGACACACAGACACAAGGGGAGAAGATATGGACACATAGAGGAGAAAACCATATGAAGACGGAGGCAGAGACAGGAGTGATATAGCCACAAAGAATGCTGACAGCCACCACACACTAGAAGAGGCAAGGAAAGATTGTCCCCTAGAGCCTCCAGAGCGAGTACAGACCTGCTGACACCTTGATTTCAGGCTTCTGAGCTCGAGAACTGTAAGAGAATAAATTTCTTTTATTTTAAGCCACCTAGTTTGTGGTAATTTGTTATGGAAGCCCTAGGGAGCTAATACACTTGGTGCTTGACAGTAATTCAGATTTGAAAAGAGAGACTCATTGCTTTGGAGATAGTGGATAAAAATTATTATTTATTATTTATTTTAAATAATCATACATAATTGATTTAATGGAAGTGTGTGCAAAGTAGGGTGGGAGCAAAGAAGAATGGCTCATACAGTGGGGTCACATTATAGTTACAGAACTGTATAATGGTTAAGAGAACTTCTTGTGTTCAAATGCTGGCCCACTACTTACTCCGCCATATATACCTGTGCATCCTTAATTAAGTTGCCTCACCTTTCTGGGCCTCAGTTTCTCAATCTGTAAAACGGGAACGGCAATAATGATACCTTCTTCATAGGGTTTTGTGAGAGTTAAATGAGATAATACATGTACAGTGCTTAGACTAGAACCTAGCACATGGTAGGTACTTGGTAAATGTTATTCTGGAAGAACTGCCCTGTAATGAGGTATTCTATGTTAGAGCGTACCCATTAGTGTGCTCTAGATGCATTATGGTTATGTCTGGCTAGAGGACTGAAAAGGGGAACCCTAGGGAAGTGGGAAAAAACTGGGGAGCTCACAGAGAAGCTTGTGCAAATGACCCCATAAAGTTGTTTATGAATTCCTGGAATCATTCCAAACCTGTGCATTCATGGATGTGATCCTAAACATCATACCAAAGATTTTGAAAACTGAACAGTGTAAAGGTCAAAGACTGGCCCCTGAGTTGCGCACACATGAGACAGATCCAAATTGTACTGCAAAGGCTTTGAAAACAGAACTGACGTTGAAAGCACAACTCACAGAAGGCTGGTCAGAATTTGCAGCCTGAATGCAACCAGGTTGATTGCCTGCTAAAACAAAAAATGGCAACACTCTCCATAAGATTTAAAGACCCAGAATATAATAACATAATATTCAAAACATCTAGGATACAATGCAAAATTACTCAGTATACACAAAACCAGGATTTAATGGTAAGATGACACAGATGCTGGAATTGTCAAGCTAAGATTTTAAGATGGCTATTATAGAAATACTCTAAGAAATAACGATGAACACTCTTGGAATGAATGAAAGGATAGAAAGTCTAAACAACAACAACAAATAGAAGATATATAGAAAACTAGTAGAAATTATAGAACAGAAAATATAATAACTCATATTTTTTTAAAAAAAACCCTCACTTGATAGGCTCAGTAGTAGAATGTAGATGATGGAGGAAATGATCAACAGAAATTAACCAACTTGAATATTGAAAAAAATAAACAGCTGCAGGAACCTCTGGGACAATACTAAGAGGCCTAATAATTGTGTCACCAGAGTCTCATAGAGGAGGAGGAGAAAGAACTCTATGTTGAAAAAATATTTGAAGAAATAATGGTTGGAAATTTCCCCAGTTTGGTAAAATAGATAAATCTTTAGATTCAAGAAGATAAGTAAACTCCAAATAAGATAAACTCAAAAAAAAAAATCCATAACCAGACACAACATCATCAAACTACTAAAAACTAAAAACAAAGAAAAAGAATCTCAAAATCAGAGAAAATCTATGCTTCATTTATAAGAGAACAATTGTTTCAATGACTGTGAATTTCTCCTCAGAAACCATGGAGGCCAGCAGAAAGTGGCACAATATTTTTGAAGTGCTGGAAGAAAGATCAGTTAACCTCGAATTCCATATCCAGTGAAAGTGTTCTTCAGGAGTGAAGGTGAACTAAAGATATTCTCAGATGAAGAAAAAGTAAGAGAATTCATTGCCAGAAAAACTGTTCTAAAATAATTGCAATTTGGACAGAAGAAAATAATAAGGATAAGACAAAATAATGAAATTGAGAACAGAAAAATAGAGAAAATCAATGAAACCAAAAGCTGTTCTTTGAAAAGATTTATAAAATTGACAAATGTCTACCCATATTGACAAAGGAGGTAAAAAGAATCCAAATCACCAACGTCAGGAGTGAACAAAAGGATATTACAGCAAACAAGTCATTAAACAGATAATAAGGAGATATTATGAACAACTCTACCCACATGGATTTGACAGTTTAGATGAAATGGATCAATTTCTTGCAAACTACAAATGACCAAATTCACCTAAGATGAAATAAGTAACTTGTGTAGTCCTTTAACAATTAACTAAATTATAAATTTAGTTGAAAGCTTGTCAAAAAAGAAATCTCCAGGCCTAGATGGTTTCACTGGAGATACCAAACACTAAATAAGAAATAATACCAATTCTATGCAATCTCTTCTAGAATCTAGAAGAGTATGGAACACTTCCATATTCATATTGTAAGGCCAGAATTACCTGATACCAAAATCAGACAAAGCCAGTATAAGAATAGAAAATTACAGACAAATATCTTTCATAAGCAAAGGCCCAAGCATCCTCAACAAAATACTAGAAAATTGAATCCAGTAATGTTAATTGCAGTCCTCCCCAGAGTCCTATAGAACCAGTGGGCACATTCCCCACATTACCCCTCTGGCTCTCTCCAACAATAAAACCAAGTTGACAGCGTTTCCCTGGAAGGAGCTTGTCCACACATCTAGTGCCCCCAATTTTATGGCTGTCACCCAAGCGATGGGCACCCAAATCATCTAGCTCTGATAGCCAATGGGGCTTGCATTCATGAGCCCCACAGGACTATAACAAACAGAAAAGTCGTTTTCAAACGGGCACAGGAACACCCTCTGTGGCTATATACCTGGACTCAGCACAGAGGGAGCAGCAAATATGCCCATCTCCAGCCGCTGCCTGAGGGTCCAGCTTCTAATTGCCACACATCTAGGTGCCGATTGTGACCCTCTCCTTTGGGACACTGATGGGTCTTGGCACACCCTCAACTACTGGAAGCCACTAAAGGCAAAGATAGCAGCTTGGACAATCACAAAGGTTTGATAGGCAGCCTGGAGCTTGGGCCAGGAAGGTTGATGAGGTTCATCTCCTACATGAGACCAGTCTGCGTCAAGACTGGGAAAGAGGTGGCTGTTTTAGCTAATGTGCAGAAACCAACACAGAGAATCAAGAAAAATGAAGAAACAAGGGAATATGTTCCAAGCAAAAGAATAAGATAAATCTCCAGAAACTGATCTTAGTGAAATGGAGATGAGTGATTTACCCAACAGAGAGTTCAAAACAGCAGTCATTAAGATGCTTCCTGAGGTCAGGAGAGAAATGCATGAACAAAGTGAGGATTTCCACAAAGATACAAAGAAAGTACTTTAAGAGTTCCAAACAGAAATTACAGAGCTGAAGAGTACACTAACTGAGACGAAAAATTCAATAGAGAGGTTCAACAAAAGACGGGATCCAACAAAAGAAAGGATCAGCAAACTCAAATATAGGGCAGTGGAATTCATCCAAACAGAGGAGAGAAAAGAATGAAAGTGTGAAGATAACCTAATGCACTTATGGGACACCATCAAGTGGACCAATATATGCATTATAGCACAATAGCAATGGTTAAGGTATGGAAACAACCTCAGTAATCCATGGACAGATGAACTGATAAAGAAAATGTTGTATATATATTCAGTGGAATACTATTCAGCCTTAAAAAAGAAGGAAATCCTGCCATTTGTGACAACGTGGATGAACCTGGAGGGCATTGTGCTACGTGAAATAAGCCAGACACAGAAAGACAAATATTGCATAATATCACTTATATGTGGAATCTAAAAAGAAATGTCAAACTCATAGAAACAGAGAGTAGAAAGGTGGATGCCAGGGGCTGGGGGGTGGGGGAAATAGAGAGAGGTTGGTAAAAGGGTACAAACTTTCAGTTATAAGATGAATAAGATCTGAGGATCTAATGTATCACGTGATGATTACAGTTGATAACACTGTATTGAAATTTGCTAAAGGGATTGTCACCAACAAAAAGAAAAAAGAAAAAGAAATATGTGAGGTGATGAATGTGTTAATTATCTCGATGGCAGGAATCTTTTCATAATGTGCACGTATATCAAATCATCACATTGTACGCTTTAAATACACTACAATTTTATTTGTCAATTATACCTCAAGAAAGCTGAAAAAAGGCAGGTGAAGAGATAAATTCTGCTACATTCATACAGTGGAATATTATTCAGCAATAAAAAGAAGCGAACTGTTGATAAGCACAACTTGTATAACTCTCAGAGGGTGAGTGAAAGAAGCCAGTCTCAAAAGACAACCTACTGCACGATCTCATTTATATGACATCCTCTAAAATACGAAACTGTAGTGACAGAGAACAGATCAGTGACTGCCGGGGGTTAGAGGTCCGGGCAGGAGCAGCTACAAAGGGATTTTGTGAGAGAGTTTCTTGGAGTAATGGAAATGTTCTGTATCCTGATATTGCTGGTGGTTACATGAATCAATGTATGCGTTAAAATTCATAGAAATGTATGTCCTCCCCCCAAATCAATTTCCCTTTATGTTAATCTAAAACATAAAATTAAAAAAGAACAATATACTAATTATTAAGGTGGTATCAGCACCACTTACACAGCACTTGCTCTGTCCTAGACAGTGTTCTAAGTTCTCTCCATGTATTAACTCACATGTGGAAAATAAGACCCAATAATTTGCCTAAGTCAGTGTTTCTCAGCTTCACCTGGGGATCTTGTTAAAATGCAGATTCAAATACAGTAGTGTCAGATGAGTCCTGAGCTCCTCCATGGAATGCCCATGCCGCTGGTCCATGGACTACATTTTAAGTAGCCCGAGCCTAATGTTCCACACCTAGTAAGTCAAGACCAAGAGCCACATTCTGATCATCAGAGACAGAGCCCAGTGTTCTTTCTATTCCACCATTTCTATCTCCAGAGATTTTTTCCTCCTACTTCAGTTTGATAGAAGGCAACAGGTCAGTTCATTACAGGCTGCCAGTTCCAGAGTGCAGTGCTGTGCTGCAGAAAACAGAAAGCACCCTTCCTCACAGTCAGCGCCCTGCGCCACTAGTTGCCCTGGCGATGAGTAGCAGTCTAACCCCCAGTCGATTTAACCACAGGCACATCGTGCTTCAAGATTGAACTTTTAAAGATGTGTTGATACTGATAAGCCAGCTGTAGACATTGGTGCGGGCCTTTGGAGGAGAAAGGACAGGAGGAAGAAATGAACGGGCTTAGGAAAGGGAATTCGTGGACAATAGAAGAGAATGGAGGGTGGAGGAGGGGACTTTCTAAATGCCTTCGGTGGTCTGCTAGGGAATGCTTACTATAGTAAGGGAATCACAAGGATGATGCTAATGCTTCCTGTCAGGAGCAAGTCGCAGCTGTTCAGGTGGCTGCTGAGCAGCGCCTCTGTCGAAGGAGCCCGGTGGTTATTTATTTGCATCACGGAGTCCTCGTGTTGCAGGCCCGGCTCTCGCAGCCTGCACGCTGACTGGTTGTCCAGACATGGTTCCATCTCTCATGTTGGTGGATTTCTGAGTTAGCCCCATTCTCTTCCTTTGTGGCATGCCACACACTCAGAAATGAGCATGCTGTAGGACTGGGCATGACCCTCCTGGAATACAGTGCCAAGGACCGGTGAGAGGCTCGTCTCAACAGGGCCTGGCACATTTGAGATGTACACAGGGCCCCTTTATTTCTTCTTGCTGGATTTTGGTTTAAAAGAAGATCCTGGGTTATACTGGCATAGGCTTCTTTCTTTTCCTGTTTTATTTACTTTTTAAAATGAGATACAACTTACATACAATAAAATAAATGAATCTCAAGTTTGATGGATTTTTACATGTATATAACCTGCCATAGGCTTTTGAATCTATCAACCCCTATAGACAGAATATCTTCAATACTCATAGCACAGTGGATATACTAATGGAAGTCACGTTCATGGTAATGGATCAAATTCCACTAGCTCTTACCCCATCACTGATAGAGCGCTCCTCTACAAGTGGTCCTTCAGGAGATGTTCTTTATGTGCTCATAAGCTGAATCAGCTACCTATTTCCATAATATTTCTTCATAACATATTAAACACCTCCATGGCATTCAACTATAATATTTATTGCTTATGCAGCTTGGGGTATGATGAGTATTGGCTGATCTAGGCTGGGATTCTCACACTTCTTGGCTAGAGATTGGCTAATCTAAGCTGGGTCCAGTGCGGGTGACTCAACTACACTCCATGTGAGGCCAATGGCTATCCTGGGCATGCTTTGTCTCATGGCAATGGCAAAAGGATGAGAAAGGAGACTTGAAGCTGGTACATCATCACTTCTGCCTCACTCTATTGGACAAAGCAATAACATGGCTGAACCCAGAATCAAGAAGTACGCTCTGCCTCTCGATGGCAAAAGGTACAGATACAAGGAATGATGAAGTGTTGTGTTCATTGCTGCCATGCACCACAGTTGCCAAGAGATACTGCTCTCCCTCTTTCACCAGAATCTCCTACCACTGCTCTACACCATGGTCAGGCCCAGGCCCAATGTGGTGGCACCAGACTCATGGCAGGGCCCAAGGTGTGGGGAAGGAAAGAGAAATGGAGTGCTTCCTCCTCTCTGTTACAGTTTGAGAGATGGATGTTTGTAACCCTGAGTCTTTCAGAAAACTTAATGAAATGGTCTTTACTTATGGCCCTCTTCTCTCTAGGAACAGTATCAGCATTAGAGTTGGGATAGGGATGAATTTAAGTGAGAGCCATTAAGTATACTCAGAATCACTAATTTCCTCCAAAAATGTCATCAAACTGGAGCCTATCTTCTTTCCTTCCCTAGATGATCTCAGAGAATACCAGTGAGGTTGTACCTAATATCCCTGCTTCATTAAAAGAACTTCAGCTATTTCAGCGTGACTCGGGCTTAAAATATATAAATTGACTTATCATAATGACTGTTCGATTAATGACCTTTTGTCATAACAGCAGTTAGACACCTAATATCACTTTTAGAGCAATGGTTTCTTTTTTTTATTATTCCTCTATTTAACTTATTTTATTTTGGTATAATTATTTTCTCACCCCAAACACACTAAATAAATATACTCTGAGAAGTTATATTTTGACATTGAAATTCCAGGAAAAGACACATTCACCAAATTAACTGACACATCAGCTTTTAGTCTGAGTATATCATTTGGAACAAATTTGTATTGCACACCATGTTCAGATGAACCCAAAATGTTTTGCCTCGCATATGCAGACCTAGCAGGAAGTATGAAGACGTAGCATCTTCTGCAACTGTTCTCTGTGGTTCATGTGAGCTACTTCCATGCTTCCAAAGCACTCTTTTGCTCAGTCCTTACTTTGTCCTAGGTGTTTTTCTACGCTATAACATTATTTTTAAGGCACTTTGAATGTAAGATAACCATGTGCCCAAATAAGTTGAAAAGTTGATGAAGAAAATGGTAGATAAAAAAGGAAACAGCTTACAAAGAATGACTCTCTTATACCCTTCCTCCATCACCCACCACTACTATTAAATCTTCTCTTCTTCCTTTGACAAGAACACTAAACCTTCATGACATGATATTTTATGTACCAACTGGATTTAGTTACTTTCAAGTTGTTATTTATAGAAACTTGTTTTATCATTTAATTGATATATATTGTCTCTCTGTGGATATTTCTTCTGTATCTTAGGTTGAGATGGAACACATCATAATTTTCCTCATTAAAATAAATGGAACTTATGGCATGGAACTCCAGACACAATAAGCACAATTCACCTTTTTTCCCCTAAAAACCCTGGAAAAACTATATAAAGCAAATGTCAGAAGCCACTGAAAATTAGAGAAAAAAATGTGGTCTGTCTCAGAACCTTGGAATTTGAAGAGCAACCATTTTGCCTCCTCTATCCTGGCCTGGATGCCATAGAAACTCATAAGCCAGAAACACCAAGCACAGAAAAATCAAATCAAAACAAAACCATAAAACAAGATAAGCCTTCTTTCTCTACACAAAGGACTGGGAGAGTGGAAACCCTTGCAGAACAAAACCCTTTTGACACATGAGCCCTACACCATCTGAACACCACAAAAAAGCATGTGTCCTATCCAAGCCAACTATGCGTGACAGCCAACACCAGGACTGTGTGAGCACCATTTTAAAATTTAAAAACCACCAACAGTGCACAAAGATTCTCGACATCCTCACCAACACTTGCTATTTTCTGTTTTTTCGCTAGTTGTCATCCTAATGCACGTGAGGAGATATCTCATTGTGGTTTTGATTTATATTTCCCTGACGAATAGTGATATTGAACATCTTTTCATATGCCTGTTGGCCATTTGTATATCTTCTTTGGAGAAATGTGAAATACAAGGTTCCCATGTCCATTCTCCTGGCTGATGGGTGTTGAGAGGCACTGGTGGCAGTGGGTTCAGGGGCAATGGTTCCTTCTTGATTCTGGTTTTCCAATCCCTGGATCACAGCTATATGCTCTGTTCTTGAACTCAGTATTCCAGTGGTGAACTCAGAGGCACTTCTACTCTGGTGGGTCAGTACTGTATTATTCCACAAAACATTCATGGGAGTGCAGCTTAGAAATGACTCCTTCAGGCCTTCCAGTGATATCATAAGCTGCAAATTCCCTATGTTCAATTCCTTCCTTTGCATAACACAAATAGGGGTTTCTGTTTCCTGCAACGAACTGGACTGTTTCTTCTTCTAAAACACCTAGCAATTAAACATACATGCTTATGCCCAAGTAAACAAGGGTCTCTTCGGATGTCAGCACTACCCAGGCATTTCCTTACTCTGCTTTCCGATATCATAGCTATATTCTTATCCATCTTTACCCTGCAATCCTTGTGGCATCTTTACTCAAGCAGACCTGGAGGTACAATGGGAGGACTACATAGAGAGGCAAACAGGAATCTCCCATGTGGCTAGTTCCTCCTGAGTCTCCAGAAAGGAGGGCTCTAAAACAAAGATCTTGACCATGAAAGGTTTTGTGGATTAGAATTTGTTGCCACATTAGGAAATAAGCACCCTCACCTTCTTACATTATTTTCTTTTCCAAAGTTTTTCTGACGGCTGGTTAAGCAAAGTCTCCCTAGAACTTAACTCAAGAGGTCGGGTGCATATGGGCCAATGCTTTGGTCTGGAGATGCTAAGTGACTCCTGAATTGTGGTGTGAAAAGCCAAAGGTTCACTTTCTACTGCCACCTGTGAGGGCTTTTTTTTTCCCCTCTCTAACTCCAGATTTCAGTAGACAAGTGAAACTCAGAATATACATTTAAGAAGCAGATTCCATCAAGGCGAGTGTCGTATTTCGACATGACACAGAAATGGATGTAGCTAAAAGAACAACAGGAGAGGTAGGTGGGCCAAGAAGCCTTGTTATGAGTGAAAGGGGTCTTCATGGTGGGAATACACCAGTGGTGAGATACTTTAGGAAGAAGTCATTTGGATATTTGAAACCTAAATGCCTTGGGTTGGGTTTTTTAGCAGACCTCTTCCTTCAAATATATTTCACTTTGTAATAAATAGCTCCATAGAGATGACTCAGTGAATTAATAAAAGGACTAAAATATCTTGCTAAGCTAGAATTGTTAAAACTCATCAATTTACTCTTGTCTATATTTTTTCAATCTGTAGAGAAGGGAAAATTATATGGACTATAGTTGGATTCTGGAAATAGTTATCAAGGGTTTTATTTTAAAGAATACCCTGATAATGTGAGGAAATGGACATACTTATACACTGTTGGTGAGTGTAAATTGGCACAAGATTTATGGAGGGTAACCTGGCAAAATGCGTATTAAAATTTTAAATGGGCGCTTCTTGATCCAGAAATTCAACTTGTAGAAGTTTATCCTAAGGAAAGAACCAGGCAACTGCAAAAGAGATGTCCAAGGATGTTCACTGAAGGAGTCTTTATAAAATATAAAAAGTGGAAATAGCCAAAAGGTCTGTTGGTAGAAGATTGGTTTAATAAAATACGATGGAGCTTTCCAGTGAAATATTACACTGGGTCAGGGGGATTTATATGTTTTAACAAAAAGATATCTACAATAAACTGGGTATCGATAAAAGCTAGTTAGGGAGAGTTTTTTTGTATATCCTGTATATTTTGCTATCACTTATACTTGACTCATGACAGATGCTTAATAATATTTAGTGAATTAATTCATGTAAATCTATTTTTATATATTTATATATGCATTATACATTCTGGAAGGATATACGCCTGTTAACCATGGTTATTTTTATCATCATTGGGTGGAGCTTGAGGCCATAGTGGAGATTATTAGAAACAACTTTTACTTTCTATTTTTTTTCTTTTGCATTATTTAAAATTTAGATAAACGTGTGTTATTTTTAAATGGTATTTCTATTTTGAAACAATGTGTGGTTTTCAATTTTTATAACAGACCAAGCCACGTAGAATATACTAGAATTCCTGCAAATCAAATAGAAAGAGGAAAACAGCCCAACAGAAGAAAGGGCAAACAGGTTATTCACAGAATAGGAAAACTGAAAGGACCACAAACGTATGTCAAGGTGTCAAAGTCACATAATGGGTTACCACTTCTCAGCCACTAGATTGGCAAAACTTTAAGTTTGACAATGTCACAGATTTTCAAGAATGTAGGGAACCAGGGACTGTCAGTCACTGCTGGTGGAACTGTGAATGAGTGCAAGTACTCTGGAGAGCACCTGGTAAGATGGAAACTGTCTGTCCATGTTCCAGGAGCCCCAAATTGCCCTAAGTGTATACCTTCGAAAGAATGCCTCTTCCCTGCAGGAAGGGAGGCCCACACATGTGATCCGGGGTTAAGTCGCTGTGCTCTCAGAGTGTGTGTGGTAGTGATTTGCGGAAGAAGTACCTCCCCCCACCAGAAGCCAGTGAGGGAAGAGGGGAACAGCGTAAAGGAGAGACTGAAGCCAAGCAAGGGTGTTTTCAGGTCAGGTCCCTGCAGCCTCAGCTGGCCCAAGAAGGGGAGCGCTGGGCTTTCATTTCCTCACACGAGTCATTGGCTAAGGGCCCCCTTGGAGGATATAAGTGCCCAGACACTTGTGACTTTCCGTGACTTCAGGCAAAGTGGCTCCAGAAACTCATGGCGAATCTCCAAAGAGTCTTCACTGTGGGCTGTTAGAAGCAAAAGCCCACAGAAGCTGGGAAGGGGCAATAGAACTGGTGAAAAAAGGCCCTGGAAGATCTGGATGGAGGACTGAGGGCATAGATTATAGGTGCAAAAATACGCTGGAACCACATGTGATAAATTCATGACTTTCATTGAGAGGTAGGAAAGATAATGGGACCTTATCTATCTGTAATGTTTTATTTAATTATTTTTTTTAAAAGATGAAGACAACAAATATGAATAATAGCCAATTCCAGGTGGTAGAAAGATTGGTGAAACCAGTGTCCTTATGTGTGCTTACACTGGGCATCAAACACACCCAGGCGTGGCTGGTGAAGAGGTGAGGGGGAATCCCCAGACTGGATTTGCAGTAGGAACCGGGGAGCTTTCTGGGTGTAAAATCCACCTGGGCCTCAAGTCTTAGTGCTGGCACAGAACCTGGCACATAGCAGGTGCTAAATAAATAGCTAATGAGTAATGCAGCTTGGGAACCCCTTAAAATGGTAAAGAGCCCCCCTCCAGCTTTGCTACAGACCACAGCCTAACTTTGGCGCTTCAAGGACCTTACGTATTGGTGACAACACCCGGCAAAGATCTCAGACTTTGAGAGGAGCAGACATGTTCACATACACCTGGGAGACACCCCCTGTGCACTTCTAGAAAGCCCCGGGACGGGGAGGCATAAGGATGGTAATTTGTTAGCAGCTGAGGTACCGCAGCAGCAGGAGTGGGTTAAAATGGAGTTTTGCAGGGGGTGGGGGGGAAGGGGTGATAGAAATATTCTATAATTAGATTGTGGTGTTGGTTGCACAACTCTGTAAATATACTAAATTTGGTTGAATTGCTTACATAAAACGAGTGAATTTATGCTATGTAAATTATCCCTCAATCAAGCTATTTTTTAAAAATGGAGTTATTCTTAAAGAGACCTTAGTAAGTAGCAGAACTGAGATCTACAGGGAACCTGAGGCTTCTGAGAAGAGCCACCTGTGCTTTGGCCTCACACTGTGACTTTCTATGGTATAAACTCAGAAGAGTTGTTAATACCCTGTTAATACAATTGACACGTGACAAATGGGTTACAGATATGCTGGGACATTACTGATCCTCACAGCCCTTGGGAAGGCTGCCTGGGGCTTGGGGCACAGAAAATCCCCTGTCAGTTGCCTCTGGCCAAGAGCATCCTCGTCCATTTGCCCCAGTGTGTCAAACAAATAGTATAAATCTTCTTTGAGTGCCATGATGTGAAAGAGGCTAGCAAGCATTGCCCTAAAGAAATGCTCTATTTTTTGACCTTTTCTGTACTTCTGCATGAGGACCTGGGCCTCGCAGAGGTGAGAATGGTGGGGGAACTCCTGCTGTTGACAGATTTGGGGCTTTATGAGACCAAAGGGCACGGGGCTGGCCAGCTAGGAGAGGGTGGCCTGAGTAGACACGAGGGCTGCCAGCACAACTGTGGGGATTGACTTGGATGCTTCCCTCACCCCCGCAGAGAATTATGTTTATTCACCTGCAAAGCAGAAACTGTTGCTAACTGGAGCAGAAAAGTAATTTCCATTTGGATGTGGCAAAAGAAGACCAGAGCATCAAGAAAAGCAACCCTCATACAAAAGAGACAGGTTCACCTGCGCCTCCATTTTCAAAGGCAAAAACCTAGTCCAGGAGTAACTGCAGGGCTGAGGGAGCCACCTGGGAGGTACTGGAGGAGTGTGGAAATTCAGAGGCTCTTAGGCCTGCCTTCAGTCGGGTTGCGAAAGCCCCTTACTAGGCTTTTCTAAGCTTGGCTTCCTTCTGTGACCTGCCTATCTTTGGAGAACGTCAGAACAGTCTTCCTTCCCGGAATCTAGAGATTGCACAGGCGAAGAATGTTTCTCAGGATATAATTTGCCACCAAGAGTCCTTTCCGGTGTCTTAGTTTGAGCTCCCCAGAAGCAGGCTGTGAGACAATGAATGGACTGCAAGTTGTTTATTTGCAGAGCCCGGGAAGGGGTAGAAGGAAGTGAGGCAGGGAAGAGAAGGAAGGAAGTGAAGAAAGGGTGTGTTATCAAGCAGGTTACTACTTGGGGCAACAGGAGCTGTTGCTGGTGATGTCCGGGACACAGTGCAGGGTACGCATCTCAGAACCGTCCCCACTGAGGGGCGAGGAAGTTCTCCACTAGCTCCCCATTGGTTGAGCACTACTCTCAGGGGCAATTCATTCGCCAGCCTTCTGGGCCTATTATCCAGGTGGGCGAAGTAGGGCCTGAGGATAGAGAAAGCGCTGGGGAAAGGGGTGCAGGTGCTGGCGATTGCGAGTTGGGCCTGTGAGCCCTGATGCAGTAATAGAGGAGGATATGGGTGGGCGCCAGGGGCCTCTGGTACACCCGGCTCGGGTCTTCCTGTGTTCTGGACACCCTCTGCCCCCTCTCGGAAAAATCACAGAACTAAATCTCTACCAACCGCTGGTTCTCAGAGCATGGGCCCGGGAACCACTGACTTCTGGCTCAGAGCAATGTGGAACTCGTAGCCACCACGGGTGCCGCCTGTGCCGTTGGCCGTTCTGATAGCATCATTGGTGATCCACCCAGAGAAAGGCTCAGGTGGGAGGAGCCTGCATTGCCCTGTTGAGGGCTTGGTTGTCTGCATCCATACGCCCGGCGGAGATCACCGACTAATCAGAGCCTCCGACCACAGTGGTCAGATCAGTCTCTAATCTGGAGGAAACTCAGTGGCCAAAGAAAGTGGGTCACTGGGCTCTCGGCAGATGTTTCTCACCTGTCATGACATCCTTGTGAAATGACAGTGGGGATCTGGGTCCTTCTTGTCCTCTCTTGCCCTGCTCCCACACACACACTTTAGTAAAGCAGTGCAGCGCAGTGATTAAAAGTGTGTGTGTGTGTGTGTGTGTGTGTGTGTGTGTGTGTGTGTGTGTGTACACACTCTGGGGTTAAACTATCTGGCTTCAAATGCCAGGTTTGCTACCCATGCAAGTCACTAAAATCTCTCTGTGCCCCAGTTTCACTCTCCTAATACCACCTCAGAGGACTGGCATGAGGATAAAGTTATAGAGAACATCTAGAACATTCTAAGAGCACCTAGCCAATGCTTGGCAAATGTTGACTTTTTTTTTTTATTCTGCCTATGAGAAAATGAAAACCCTGGAAGTGGGGAGATGCACCCAAGGTCAAAAGGCAAGCTGGATTTACAGCAGAAAAGAAATGTGCTTGGCAGTCCCTGCCCAACCTCTAGCCCTCCTTCCACACACGTTTGGAGTCACCTGTCATCCCGATTCTCGTGGCTCACCCCAATCCTTATAACAGCTCCAGACATAGAGCCGGATTTCAGCATTGACTTCCCTACAGCTGAAATTCTGATCAGGTGTCCCAAACCCGACTCTCCCCTTGCGCCCCAGTCCCAGCTTCACAGCCCTGTGCCCCAATTCCCATGCCCCAGCTTGTCCCATGGGCCCTGCTCCCTTTCCTTTGTGCATTGAGCACCATGCCTGGCACCAGGTAGGTCCTCGGGCAGGGGGCGTTGGTTGCACTAGTCTTTGCCTAAGGTCTAAGTACAAGGAGCAATACCATGATGCCTACCTGGGACTAAAGTCCTGCCAGTCACAGGAGACTGCTCTCCATTTCTGGGCCCTTGGTGTCATACCCTGTTTTCTTGGACTTCTATGCCCAACCCGCCATGGGTTCCTGGGCCCCATGCTCTTAGTTCCCTTGCCCTGATTATTGGATGTTTGCCTGGATAGAGGCCAGAAGTGGCTGTGACTTCTGATGCCAGACTCAGCTTCCAGGATAAACCTCTTCCAGCAGCACCTGCAGCTGGGGCAGCACCCCGAGAAGTGCCCCAGTCCAGGGGCTGGGTCTGCAGCCCATCCCCGATTCCTCCTCACCTCTCCATTCTATTTGGTGATAGAGCTTCTGGTCTAGCAGGCACATCAGGCCACACTGGCTGCATCCTACTCATTTCTTGTCCCCAAATAAGAAACGAAATGCCTCAAAGTTCCAGAGTCAGAACCTCTATTCCACCCAATCAGACACTGGCTAAAACCACTGTATTTATAGATTAAATTCAAACTAGAGTAATTCTTTTTCTTAAAAAACTTTTTCTTTTTTTAAAAAAACAAATTTATTTATTTATTTGTTTGCTTTTATTTTTGGCTGTGTTGGGTTGTCATTGCTGTGCGCCAGCTTTCTCTAGTTGCTGTGAGCAGGGGCTACTCTTCGTTGCAGTGCGTGGGCTTCTCACTGCGGTGGCTTCGCTTGTTGTGGAGCACAGGCTCTAGGCACACAGGCTTCAGTAGTTGTGGCACGCAGGCTCAGTAGTTGTGGCTTGTGGGCTCTAGCGTGCAGGCTCAGTAGTCGTGGCGCACGGGCTTAGTTGCTCCGCGGCATGTGGGATCTTCCCAGACCAGGGCTCGAACCCGTGTCCCTTGCATTGGCAGGTGGATTCTTAACCACTGCGCCACCAGGGAAGCCCCAAACTAGAGTAATTCTTGAGGCCCTACAACATATGTCTGTTTAAACTCACCATTAATTTTTTTCATCACCAATTCTAGGTGGCAGAGGTACAAAAATTAATAAGTCACATCCGTTATCTCCTGATGGAGAAGGCAGATGTGTAAGCAAATAGCTATTATACGAGGTTATAAACGCTAAAATAAAACTATCATTAAAATGCTATGGGAATGTCAATAAAGGAAGAATTAATCCTATGGGAGAAAGTCAAAGAAAGCTTCAAAATGGAGATTATGTCTGAGCTAAGCTGGAAGGATGAGTGGGAACATGGCAGATGGAGAAAGGGGAAAGGGCATTTTATTTCTTTTTCTCCTTTTAAACCCGAGATCTGTTTGCCAACCCTATCTTCGTTGGCCCATTGAACTTCTCCCTTTTTCTTTCCCTCTCTTTTCCTTTAAATCTTCAGTCCTCCGCTTCCATTCCCTTCCTCAGAGGCACCCTCTTGAAGGTGTATAATAGTACCCTTAAATATTCTTTTGTATTTGCATAATGCATAGTGTTGTTTTGTGCATATGTTTTTAATTTCCATAAAAGGCATTGTGCTGTGTCATTCTCTTTCCTACACCGTTCACTCAGCACTCCTTTTAAAGATCTATGCATGTTGCTGTATGAGCACTTTGTTTTTTCTTCCAGTTGCAGCATCGTGTTGTATGGTATGCACACACCTCATTTTTCTCTCATCATCTCCTTCAATAATGGACACCTAGGTTGCTTATAACTCTCTCCTCCCATAGAGAACCTCCTCATATATGTCCTCTTACAGATAGACCTGTGCATGACTTTTTCTTGGCAACATTGCTCGGTCATGGGCCATCTACATACTTAATTTTACAAGGTATTGCCAAATTGCTTTCAGAATGTACACCCTCTGCAAAGATTCACTGAGCACCAATCACATGCCAGGCACTGTTCTTGCCACATGGGACTGAGCCGTGAACAAAAAGTCCCTGCTCTCGATGAGCTTAGGGTCGAATGCGGGAGATGGCAATGAACTAAGAAGTAGCACGTAATGAATAGGGCCATGAAGAAAATGAGGCAGGGCAGGGGACAGAGAGTGACAGGGAGTCACCTCTCTGAGGGATGATATTTGATGGGAGGCCTGAATGAAGTGAGGGGGTGAGCCAGGTACTGGGCCTGGGTAAGAACATGCCAGGCACGGGGAACGGCAAGGCTCCGGGGTGGGAGCACGTTGGGTGTGTGTGAGCAGGAGGGCAGTGTTTGGAGCTTTAAGCAATGGATTTAAATTCGACTATAATGCTAGTAAAATGCTTCACACGGTGCCAGGTGCAGTGTAAGTGCTCAATTTCGACAAACGATTACTGGTATTGGAGTGCTGTGATTAGATTGGAGGTTTGCAAAGTTCCCGTTCATTGCAGAAGAAAGATAGGGGGATTAGAGACCAGTGAGAGGGGTGGCCGCCTGGCTTGGGGTAGTGTCAGTGGAGTTTCAGTTTTGAGTTATTTAGACAGTCTAGTTAACTTTGTAATTTTTCCTTTTCACAAGTGTTTTCTGAACAACCCTTGGGGTCCGGTTTTGGAGGCAACAGTTGAGTTGATGGTCATCACCCATCTTCATGACCATTAGGGAAGAACACTCAGAGTATGGCCCCTACAGAATAGGAAGCTCCTTCAAGGACCAAGAGGTACTCAGAAAATAAGCTGGACCAAAGGACAGCCTTTGCTTGTTGCGAGCTTAGAGAGAACAGCATCTTGGCAGGATGTTCTAGCTAAATGCCCAGACAATCAACTAATTACTTGGGTCTGAACACAGCTGAACAAATCCACCTTCCCAAGTCACTGCCAGAGGTTTTAGCAACTTCATTCTGGCTGGATTTCAGTACCACACACCAAGAACCAGATGACTGGGCCGGGAGGGGCATTTCTTACTTACCTGCTTCCTTCTGTTAAAAAAGAATACGACAGTACAATCAGTTTTCCTACCTATAGATTTGATGAGGGATAGAAAAAATATGAAGAGATATTCAGCCTCACTAGAAAGCAGACCTATGCAATTATAAACAGGAATGAGGGGCCATTTTTCATCCACCGGGTTGGCAAACATTAAAAGGATGGATAATACCTAGTCCCGGGGACAGTGAGGGGGGGAAATGGGCACTGTGTTATGTTCTTGGTGGGAGTTTTAATTGGCAAAGACATTTTGGAGGGCAACTTGGCAGCTTCTAGCAACATTTAAAATGGTCATAGTCTTTGGCCCAGCAAGCCCTCTTCCAAGCCAGCCACTGGGAACTCTCTCCCATAGATATAATTGCATGTGTACCCAGATATCCACACACACACACACACACACACATAGTGAAAAATACGATTTGCTCTCAATTCCCATCCATAGGGGAGAGATTAAATAAAGCATGGCATGCCTGTACTGTGAAGTCCTTGGTATGTACTGACAGGGGAAGATGTTCAAGATATGCTATCATGAAACAAAGGCAAACTCTGGATAATACGTAGGATAAAATCACATTAATATAAAAAATTTATATATGTTCATTTATGTGTGTAAATTCTTTTCTAGAAGGCCTGAGAGGACACACTTCAACTGCTAACTCCAGATACTCCCTGGAGAGGGGACTAGGAAGAGGGAAGGGTGGTTTGCAAGGTTTTTCTCTATATACTTCTAATGTATATAATATATATTTAGCATATAGACATGCCATATTATATAATATATATATTTAGCATTCATGTATTATATGTGCATTTAAAGGTAATTTTATAAGAAAAACAGAAAATAAGGGACTATGTGGCATTTGAATTTAATAGCCTTCATCTTCTTCCTCTTCACTACCCGTCATCACCCTGATCATCACTTTCAAACCCCTGAGCCTTTTCTCTTCCTTGGCACATGACAGACCCTGAATCCTAAGCATACTCTTATTGTGGCTGATAGCTCTGTCAGCTGTTAATTATTCATGCTAATGGAAGGGGCTGGAGGCACAGATAATGCAAAATCCAGAAGAGTAAATCTTTGGGTCTTGGTCTACTCCCCTCCTGGACCCCCTGGGAACACCTTGCATACTGTAGGTATTTACTCAGCAATAAATATTGATTGATATGGATCGATATTTGTCTCTGCGATTTTAAATCACTCACATTCTCAGACTTGCAGATACACACTCCTGGGCAGTGCCTTCCTCAAATCTTCACTGACCTGGTCCTGCTGGTGGGGACCTGACCCCTGTAGGCCCCCCACCCCCCAACCATGAGGACTGACAAGCCCCAGGCATTATCCACCAACAGGCTATTCTGTTCATGGATAAAGCAGAGATGACAGGAATGCTTGATCTTATTTGTTTATTTTTCACATGAACTGACTGGTATGCTGACTGGTGGCCTTGCCTCTCTAGTGGCAAATATGGTCAGGGTTAGAACTTCAACATATCTTTTTGAGGGACACAGTTCAACTCATAACACCTTCCAAATGGAAAATGAAATCATATACTGCGAACTCTTTTGTGGTTGGCTTCTTTCACTCAGTGCAGTGTTTGTGAGATTCCTTCATATTGTAATATGTAGTTAGGTCAATCTCACTGTGGCATAGTATTCCCTTTTGTGAATATACCATCATTTAGTTATCCATTGTTCTGTTGATGGCATGCGTGTAGTTTCCTGTTTGGTGCTAGTATGAATAATGTTGCTATGGATATTCAAGTATATGTATTCTGGTTAACTTATGTGTACATCTCTGTTGGTACATATGTGGGAGAGGAATTGCTGGGTCGCAGGGTAGACATTTTGTCAGCCCTCGTAGAGAATGGCAAACAGTATTCCAAAGGGATTTGACCAATTTACCCTTCCACCAGCAACATCTGAGAGTTCTGCTTGCTCCCCTCCAACACTTGGTATTGTCTTTCTTTTTCATTCTAGCTGTTCTGATGGGTGTGTATTGACATCACATCTTGTTTTTAACTGGCTTCCTTTTGTTTTTTATTCCAGCTTCCCATCCCTTCTTTGATGATCTTGGGCACTTCCTGGTCTTTTCATCATCCATTACCACCACTAGCATCTCAAAATTCCTTCCTTACCGTCAGATGTCTTGATCTATAGGAAAACAATGTTTCCCCATTTATCACCCTCTTACAGAAGAATTTCTCTTGCAGCAACTTTGAACTGCCTCTGAACACATGCTGCAGAAGAATCCATGCCTGTTTGTTGATTGTGTGATTATTTTGTTTATGCCTTAAAATCACAGCTGGAACAAACACGAAGTTGCAGAGCAAGATGCTTGCCATAACAAATTGATAGGGTCTGTATTGCATACAAATCTACTTCTAACAAAGTCATCCCCCCAGCTTGGCTCTATGGGTGTCTTTCTCATTGTATGACTGTTAAATGCATTTCATGGTGAAGTTATGTTAGGGCATCAGATCTTTACTGGAGATAAAGCAATTCCTGAGCATCACGGGTGGGTGCGAGGAGGCAGCCATTCCCTGTTCAAATTGCCACAGCCAGGCCTTTCACTTAGGGGAGGAATTGGGTCTCTCAGACTGGAGATTGGGACTGGCCCCTTTCTTTCCTCCTGCCCTCGCGATCTGTCTAGAATGAAGCAGGATGTAGCAAGTTTGAGTCTATTATAACAAGGAAACAAAATGGCATCCTGGAAAAGATATGGGTTTGGGGGGCAGGGTCAGTCACCTTCACTTCATCCCTTGTCCTGTCAACCCCTGGTGATGTGAGAGGGGGACAGGGAGCTGAGCGGATGGGCATCCTTGAGGGAGCAGGTGGCTCAGCAAGAGTGGAATGAGTCTCAGCCTGAGACCAGAAGCCCACCTGCATGAGCCGTAATGGACTATGGTCTTCGTGAGTTCTGGGCTTGCTCACGTGTTGCCCCCTCAAGTGTTCTCTGAAGTCTCTTTGAAGAAGCCAGTCTGTCTGCGTACTGTCCAGACTTGGGTTGGAGATTTAAAGAGGAGCCACCACAGTGGGGCCATGAGTGTAATCCATGGTTAAAGAGTGCTGGCTTCTTGGCCCAGCTTTTCCTCCATCTCCAAGTGTCTCCTTTCAGAGCTGATAGACAAGGAAGGGCACTCGCCTACCAGCTCTCAGTTTTGAACCTGTGTTTCCAAAACTGGCCTCGAGTGAGTCAGGTTCTTGATATTTGCCATTTATTGAATGTCCCAGTGCATTTGGTATGGTAGAGATTATAAATAAATATATCATAACCTGGCCCTATAAGGACTTTTTATTAAACATTTACAAAGAAACTCACATGTGTAAAGGGGATCTCAGAACCATCCACACCCATCCACAGGGCTGACTAACGAGGACTGCCAAGCCTTAAGGTAAGTGGAATAAAGACTTTCCTCAACAGGCCCAACGAACCAATGCCAGACCATAGAGTTAGACTCTTTCTGCCATTTCCCTTAGCTTTAGCTTTCCTGTCTGGAAACAGCTGGTCTCTGTGACTTACTTATTTAGGTAGAATTTCCCCCAAGCATTATGTTCTTGTATTTTTCTTCTAAAGGTGAGAGAATAATTGAGTTTGATGTGAAGCTGTGTAGTAGTGGCCCCCTTCAGGGAGGACAGGATTGGGAGGACAGTTTGTGGGCTGGGCTTAAGGTGCAGAGCCATGAGGGAATTGTGGAGGGGATAGACTGAGGAGGGGAGGAACCACCTCGCTTATCTGTGGCTTGTCTCAAATCTGTGCAGATGTGGTGGCTACACAGGGAGCCTCCCTTGACAGGAGGGAATGATTGAGGGCCGTTGCCATACTGTGGCCAATATGATAAGGTGGAGAACTGACAAACGGGTTAAAACTTCAGCCTACAGACTGAGCACTGCCCACCAAGCTGGAGACAGGCCCACCACCTAATATCAGGAGGAAAGGATAGAAAGCCATTTCACAGTTGATACTTCTCACGTATGTCAAGATATGAACCTCCCAGTGGCCGGGAATCAGCGTCAGTTTTCTCACTGACATTCTTCTATGATTTACTCAATGATTAGTAGATAAACTAAGTTGTAAGAAAATACATTTTTATTTTCCCACGTGGGAATAAATGGAGCCATTTTTCATTTAAATAAATGCTATCAAGAAGCATTTCTTCTTTTTTTTAAACCTGAATTGGCAAGAGTTTGTCCATCACTGCTCTATCAGCCCCCATGGAGGAGGGCAGCCTCTGGGTCTCCAGTATGATTAGTGGAGCAATCTAGAACAGCCACTTATATTTTCTGAGAAGGTCATGGGCCTAAGAGCTTGTGATAGCTGTTCCCAATTCTTCAGCCCTCCCTCTAGCCATACCTTTTGCCATGCCACTTTGCAGTGCCTCCCCTCTCCACTGAGATTGGAATTGACCACGTGGCTTGCTGTGGCCAATGAGATAATGGCAGATGTGATGCCAACAGAGACTTGAAATGGCCTTGCCCTCTCATGTGGTGCCTGCTGCCCTTTGTCTTGGCCTCAGAATGAAAACAAGTGGAGCAGCAGACCTGCTTGCCCCCTGCTAGCTTAGATTCAAGCCCAGCTGAACCTGCAGCTTGAAGTGGACCTGCCCAGCAGAGCCTCACCTGGGTCCGCTGATACACACACACCTGCAGATCCATAAATGTGAGATTAAATGGTGATTTTTGTTTGCCATTGAGTTTGAGGATGTGTTGTGATAGCTGAATGTCCCAGAACTCTTAGGTATTTTTTCATTTAACTCAATAATGCTATATGTGGGCACTACTACTATTATTCCCATTTTAAAGATGTATAAACTGATTCTTAGAGAGGTTAATTAATTTGCTCAGGTCCACATTGGTAGGAAATGTCAGAATGGCAATTCAAACAGATGTGTGGGATTCCAAGGCTTGAGCTCTTAGCAACTATGTCTTCTTCGTAGAGTGCAAACCCACGGGGTGTAGGGCAAGGAGGGACCAGCTACCTGCTTCATTTCCTGCATAGCTTAATTGCCAGCCAACTGACTTCCTGTTTTTGCATCACTGGACAATTTGAGACCTTGAGATTCTGAACGTCTCTTCCCTATTCTGCCCAGAACATGGGTCTTGTTCTTAAGAAAACTAGAGCTTACAGTGTCATTGACTTTTCAAAGTTTGGGGAAATTCCCTGGTGATGTGTTTTCTCGCAGACCATTAGCCATTTACTTGCCAAGGGATGCAGGGGGTATACCCCCTGGCAGTTGAAGGTCAATCTGGAGTGATGACAAAGAAGCTCTGAAGCCTTAATCCAAATCTGTGGAAAACCAGAATTTTTAAAATAACATATCCATTTCACTATAATTTTCTAGGTATATTGGTATATATAAACCCACTTGCCTTTACTTTTACTGGCTTAGAATGTGGATTTTTAAAAATAACTTTATTGGAGTATAATTCCTTTACAATGGTGTGTTAGTTTCTGCTGTATAACAAAGTGAATCAGCTATATGTATACATATACCCCCATATCCCCTCCCTCTCGAGCCTCCCTCCCACCCTCCCTATCCCACCCCTCTAGGTGGTCACAAAGCACCGAGCTGATCTCCCTGTGCTATGCGGCTGCTTCCCACGAGCCATCTATTTACATTTGGTAGTGTATATATGTCAGTGCTACTTTCTCACTTCGTTCCAGCTTCCCCTTCTGCTACTGTGTCCACAAGTCCGTTCTCTACGTCTGTGTCTTTATTCTTGCCCTGCCACTGGGTTCATCAGTACTGTCTTTTTAGATTCCATATATGTGCGTTAGCATACGGTATTTGTTTTTCTCTTTCTGACTTACTTCACTCTGTATGACAGACTCTAGGTCTATCCACCTCATTACAAATAACTCGATTTCATTCCTTTTTATGGCTGAGTAATATTCCATTGTATATATGTGCCACATCTTCTTTATCCATTCATCTGTCGATGGACACTTAGGTTGCTTCCATGTCCTGGCTATCGTAAATAGTGCTGCAATGGACATTGCGGTACATGTATCTTTTTGAATTATGGTTTTCTCAGGGAATATGCCCACTAGTGGGATTGCTGGGTCATATGGTAGTTCTATTTTTAGTTTTTTAAGGAACCTCCATACTGTTCTCCATAGTGGCTGTATCAATTTACATTCCCACCAAAAGTGCAGGAGGGTTCCCTTTTTTCCACACCCTCTCCAACATTTATTGTTTCTAGATTTTTTGATGATGGCCATTCTGACTGGTGTGAGGTGATACCTCATTGTGGTTTTGATTTGCATTTCTCTAATGATTAGTGATGTTGAGCATCTTTTCGTGTGTTTGTTGGCAATCTGTGTGTCTTCTTTGGAGAAATGTCTATTTAGGTCTTTCGCCCACTTTTGGATTGGGTTGTTTGTGTGTTTTTTTTTTTTTTGATATTGAGCTGCATGAGCTGCTTGTATATTTTGGAGATTAATCCTTTGTCAGTTGCTTCGTTTGCAAGTATTTTCTCCCAGAATGTGGATTTTGGAGACAGATGACGGAATTCAGTAACTGACTCCGAGCAAGTTACTTAACTTGTTCGTCCCTGTTTTTTCACCTATAAGATGGAGATAATAATACTACCTCCTCTAGGGTGGTATGTGGATAAAATGAGATAATGCATATAAAGTACTCACTTAACACAGTGTCTGGCTTTAAGATGCTTTGGGTTGTAAGTGACAGAGATCCTGCGTGGAAATGGCTTAAACAATTAGGAAATGTAGTATATCATATAGTCCAGTGAGGGAAGAGACCTCCAGGTGCAATCCAACCGGGGCTCTGGTCCTGATCTATCAGCCATTTTCTTGACTTGACTGTCGCCCTCCTTGAAGCAAGATAGCTGTTGGCAACAACCAGGGCAGTGGAATTGCTTGTCCATCCCCAGTGGAAGCGAAAGAGCAAACCACTCCCAAATATGGAAGGAAATGCCTTCCCTTCAATCTCATTGGGCCAACCTAGGTTACCGCCATCTTCTTGAATCAATATCAGTTACCAGAGGAGCGCCCCATGGCAATGGGCTATAGCCTGGGTGTGTGAACCAATCAGGGGAGAAGAGGAATGGATTATGGTGATGGATTCACATGAATCAGGATTCATTTTTGTGGCTAGAGGTAGGAGTCACCTTTGCCTAAGTTACATGGTTTGGGTGGAGAAGTTCAAGTATGATTACTTGAACAAGATCAAGATCTTTTTAGAAAAGAGAAAGGGGGAAATAGATTTGGTGAACGCATTCAGCAGTGGTGACCACAGCTGGCAGAGAGTAGATACTCAATCATTGCCAGCTCTACTGTGCTATTTTTGCAAGCATCAGGTTTCTTTTTAAACAGTCAGTTGTGGTGTTTCATGATAAGGCAACTAATATCTGGCCTCTAACCATTCCCTAAAAAGATAAATTTGGGAACTATGAGGTGACCAATGATTTGCATTGAAAGCTTGTCTTGCCTCCTCTTTTTTGGAAGTTAATCTACCTGGATAACAAACTCCAATGGCCTGTAAGGACTTGGGAGGTCTAAGCTCAATTCTTCACATCATTATCACCTTGAAAGTTGACAAAGCACAGCAACTTTTCCTTCCTTGGGCCAAGCAATATATTTTCCTTCAAAAATATACTTCAGCAGTTTTTGTGCAGAACCTTGGCACTTTGTGGTGGACACCTATTGTTTCTGCCTACCCACCTACCTTTCCCTCTTTTCCACCTAACAGAACTTCTGTTTCCTATGAGAAACCTATTCTGTGTGATTTGGATGAAACTGACCTCATCTACACACACACACACACACACACACACACACACACACACACACACACACACACACACACGTGCATGAGCCAGCTTCACCAATCAGAAAACATTATCCCTTCCTTTGGAAATAGTGATTATTTCTAGGTTGGGTACATGATGCAAGCTTAGCCAATCATCTACTCTTTCCTGAAAATTTGAACCTTGAGTTGAATGAACAAGTGTCAAAGGAACCACAGCTAAATCTTTATAAGGCCGGTGCCTGGAAAATATACTTTATGCATTCTTTTTATTTATATCCAGAGCTGACATGGTTTCCATCAGTCCCAAATTCTGATTGTCTTGATTATTTAGCTCTGTGAGCGTTCTAGAATTTCTCTAATAAAACTGCTACGGATTGAATTGTATCTCCCCAAAATTCATATGTTGAAGCTTTAACCTCCACCATGACTATACTTGGAGACAGGGCTTTTAGGCGGTAATTAACGTTAAATGAGGTCATAAGGGTGGGGCCTAATCAAATAGGATTGGTGACCTTCTAAGTAGGAGAGAGGGAGCCATCTCTCTCTCCACACACAATCCCTGAGGAAAGACTATTTGAGCACACAGTGAGAAGGTGGCTGTCTATAAGCCAGGAAGAGGGTCCCCACCAGAATCGACCATGTTGGCACCCTGATCTCAGACTTATAGCCTTCAGAACTGTGAGAAAGAAATTTCTGTTGTTTAAGCCCCCCAGTCTATGGTATTTTATTATGGTAGCCTGAGCAGAGAGACAAATACCATCTTCCTTCTCTTGTCAATGTCTATAACTTGCCAACCAAATGAGTCCTCATTTAGAAGTGGCAAAACAGCTGGTCAAATTGCCACCCCCTGTATCTTCAGAGACAAGCAATATGCCTATCCACACCAACTACTGGGCTTAGTAGGAAAATATCAGGGTGTTGTAGTGTGGGGGCTACTTCTTGTAGCTTTCCCCAAGGTCCTACAAGAAAGCCTGTTCCATCTGAAAGCTTAAAAGGAGTAGCATATGCCTCTGCTAAGAGACTCTGCCTAATGTGGACAGCAACCCCAAATGGCTGAGAAACATGATCCAGACCATTGGGAGAACTGAAAAGGCCCTATTTTATGCCCCAAGCTAAAGTTAGAGCTTCTAAGGCAGTGGGGAGGGAAGCACAATGGGGGATAAAATTGGTCCCAGGAAGAGATTTGTGGAAAATTGGAAATCTTTGACTACTTCCAAATATCTCCAGATGAGTACTCTTTGCCTGACAAAGGTAATAATTATCCTCATTGTAATGAGTCATTCACTCAAATTGAATTGGAGCTTTGAACTTGGAAGCCAGGGGCAGATTAACTGGGCTTCGCAACCAGCCTGTTGTTTTTATTGCCCAAATACCGAGGCCAAAATGGAAGCTGTTAGACTAAGAATGAGCGGTTACCTGCTGCACATTGAGACCAATTATGAAAAAAAAGAAGCCGCAAGGCCCGGGTACAGGTTCAAGAACTGAAACTCAACAAGGCCTTCAGCCTTGATTAGAGCCACCCCTAGGTTGTGCAGGGGCACCCACTCAAGTGCAGTAAGTCCCCTACATACGAACCTTCAAGTTGCGAACTTTCAAAGATGCGAATGTGTGTTCCATCACTGTCAGGCATGAGTGAAATTGCAGCTTGCCCACCATCTCCTATTGCTGACGATCCTTCAGCTCTACCATCTCCCACATCCTCTCCCTCCTCCAGTCAGTAACTCTTCTTCCCTGTTCACTCGATGCCAGCCCCTGTATGCCAGCTGTTGTGCTGTACTACTGTACTTTTCAAGGTGCTGTACTGTGAGATTAAAAATATTTCCTTTATTTTTTGTGTTTGTTTTTTATGTATTATTTTGTGTGAAAAGTATTATAAACCTATTACAGTACAGTACTATATAGCCGATTGTGCTGGTTGGGTACCTAGGCTAACTTTGTTGGATTTACGAACAAATTGGACTTACAAACATGCTCTCAGGATGGAACTCATTCGTATGTAGGGGACTTACTATATTGTTTTGGAGGGGGATGGGAGCTGTCCATACAAACAATTTAACTTTTTAATGTGCTACACAATTCATGGGCTCATGTGAGGTGTAGTGATTTATTGATGAAGATATAGAGTGATGGGTATAGAAGAGGTACTTACATATTTGTTCACTGTCCAATCAGTGCTTATGAAGAGTCTTTGTAGTATCCTGGCACCATCTCTTCCTGTTTCAGGTCCAGGAACCATTCTTTGTGTTCTTTATTGCCGAATGTGTCATTCCTGGACAATTTTTTATCTCTCACTATAAGAAAAAGTTAGCAATGCTGTCATTACTCACAATGCCACGGCTCTTTGGAACCTGTTTGTATTGAAACTATATAGATCTTCTTGCCTCTTCAGTTCCCTCGTAGTACTTGTTCCATTTATTCAAACCTGGTTACATTACCCAGGACACTGCATCGTCCACAGTGCCACCCATGGACCACGGCTTCCAGTGACTCTCTCAAAGGTCATTACTGTGTTTCATTGAGGATCATCACAAATGCAAGTCTTACTGAGTCTATGCAAGAAAATGTAAATGATAATTCGTTGTCTGGTCAGATTAAATCTACTGTTTAGAATTTTATAGTTTAAACATAGAACAACACATCTTCCACTCCTACCTTCCCTTGATTTCTTTAGGCTGCCATCATTGCGTTTCTAGAATGTGATCTCTTTTGATGTTGACCTCGCCCCTGCTTTTCACACATCACCACCAGTAGGGAGATAGGCGAGGGGTCCATGGGCTAATAGAGAAGAGTAGTCTCATTTGTGCAAGGAATGTCCATCCCTTCTCCTGCATGGCTTGATATCAGCCTGGGAGAGCCCAAAATTGCATCCATTGCAGACAAGAGAGGACATAGAGCAGAAAGGTCCATTGACATTATGGAGCAACAGTCAGAGCATTGCATCCTCTTGGCCAGAGTGATTGGTTCAGAGCAGGACGTGTCCCAAAACAGACCAGTGAGTCTTCCCTGGGATATTTCTACTGAAACAATCAATTTAGTGTTGGTTTTTTGAGATTATAAGTTGTAAGGACAGAAAAACTGGAGCGGCTTCAAGCAATATTTCCCAGCTGTTTTTAGTAGGAGAGAATGAGGTTCAGGAAGAGAAAGCAAGGACAGGCCAAGCAAAGGCCAGAGATGAGAGCCCAATAAGTTCAGTTACTTGAGCTAACAAATCCCCTTTGGCTTGTTGTTTGCCCAGTTTCTGGTTTAAAATGGGTCTCTGTCGCTTGCAACCAGAAGATTCTTGACTCATACATTGAGAGAGACAGAGAGAGAAAGAGAGAGAAAGTGTGTGTGTGATCCCAGCAGAAACAGAATGATTGAGAATTGGATTTCTATGTAATTGGTAGTTAGGTGTTTATTGTTCTTGTTTTAATAAATGAAGAAATGAAGACAGCGATTAAATAATCCTTCCAATATCACACAGATAGAAAGTGACAAAGCCAGGATTTGATAAATTTTGTTCCTAAGCTGATATTCAATATGAATTCAAATGGGATAATGAAACAAGGAAAAGCCTTTAGCACTTGGGTTCCCCAAACTTATCTAGTGTTTGACCTGGTAGGTGGGAAGAGGGTAGAAGGAGCACAGCAAAAATCCCCTTACTCAGGGATGCCTTCACCATCTAAGTTCTCTCTTTCTTTTCTGACTTTCTCCCCCTAGCCTAGTGCTGGGAGGCCTGATCTCACAGCATTACGCTCTCATGTCTAAGGGCTTTGGAAGTCTAGGCTCTGTAACTTTCATGACTGAGCTAGCAAAACTTAAAATTCCTTTCTCTAATTATTTGCTCGATTATTTCTGGCATAGGTCAACAAATACCGCTGATTAGAAATGAAGGGTTCCTTTTGGAACCTGGGGATTTCTTTCTTGTTTTGTTCATTCTTCCCTTTCTCCTCCCTCCCTCCCTCCCTCCCTCTCTCCCTTCCTTCCTTCCTTCCTTCCTTCCTTCCTTCCTTCCTTCCCAATCTGTGTACTTATTTATTTTTTCATTATGTTTGATCAGATATCTCTGTGTGTCTGCAGTGGGAGCGTGGTGAGTGCCTTCCTGGTTTGCTCTGTCCACCAAGTTATTGAAACACCGCAGATCTTTCGCACCCCTACCTCCCACCAGGTTATTGGTTCACTCGGACGCCTTCATTCTGAGTTTAAGGAAAGCTGAGTCGTCGGGTTTCCAGTTGTGATATCAGGGGGTGAGTTTGGAGAAGCGGGGTTTGCAGGGCTTGGGACTGCCCAGGGATAGATTGTGGTCCGGCGTTGGTAAGCCTGGTCCTGCCTCTATCCCGAGAGGCATTGCGTCTATCAGATAAATCCTTTCTGTTACGAGGAGCCCTAATTAATGCGTGAGCTGATTTGTTCTTCCCTGCTGAGGATTTCAGATGAATGATTACTGGGTGCCACATGTGTTATCTCTTATGTATCTTTAATAAAAATAACAATGGCTACAATTTGCAGTCCCGTCGCTGTGTTCGGAAGCCCTGGGCCAAGCCCTTCACATTCATGATTCCATTTAACCCTTGCACCACCCTATGAGGCAACTCTTGGGCATTATTTCCCTCACCGCATAGAGGAAGGAACTGAGGCTCAGAGAGTTTCAGTAAATTTCTCAAGGTCACACTGTTAGAAAGAGGTAAGGCGGGTTTCACACCAAGGCTTGTTTGATTTCATGGCACTTAACCACTTGCCATCGTGCTGTTATGTTTTGATGTTAAGGGGAAGTGAGAAATTTAATAATAGAACTTGGGCAAGGTGGCAGTAACAATGAGGTAGCGCTGTTGCATCACTCTTACAACGACCCTCTTTCAATCCCCTCATATTCCAGAGGTGCTCAGAACACTGATGGGGCTGAATGAGCAAGGATGGTATGCCTAGGAAGGCAGCAGACTCCTGATTCCAAAGTTGGTCCAGCCAAGTAGGGGATGCCATTCCTGCCTTAAGGTTGTGTCATGGAGGGAAGAGGAAGGGGATGGGCTGGGAACTCCTGCTGGTCTAGAGAGCTAGACACCAGCCAGCTCTGCGACCTTGGGGAAGTTCCTTAACCTCTCTGGGCTTCCCTCTGTTTTGCACCATGGGGAGGTTAGGCTATGTGTGTTGCTGGTTCAGGCAGCCTATGGTGCACTGATTGTAAGAGAGGCAAACAGAGATGGCTGTCCCAGATCACACAGGCTAGGAAAGTTTCTAAGCCTACCGGCCCCACCTGGGTGCTTGCCCTCCAATGTTGTGTCCGTTCTCCTCTGGCTTTCTGACGCTGCCTTGTGTCACCATACGGTTCCTCTTCACTGTGAGCCATCAGCTGTCAGCTGTGTCCAGTGCTTTGCTCCAGCAGGGTGGTGAGGGCCTCGGGCTCACATTCTCACGCCCTTGCTTATTAACTCTCTGTGCCTCGGTTTCCTCATCTGCAAAATGGGAATAATCCTGGTGCTTTCCTCGTGGGGTTGTCTGAGGACTAAAGGAAATATTCATGTGAAATGCTCAGCCTTCTTCCTTTGGTGCCAGGCACATGGACCTACTCCTTAAAAGTTAGCTATTCCTAGCAGCAGTTAGACTTAAGTTGGCACACGTTTGCTGAGTGCCTCCTAAGAGCCAGCCCTGCAGGTCTGTGCTGGGGGGACGCAGAGAGACACAGCCGTGGCCCCTTATCCCAGAGTAGCCGGTTGTGCGCACTAGAAATGGACGCTAAGGCAGAGTCTGGGGTATGAGGTATCTGTTGGGGATCAACACCTATGAAGAGGAGGAGTTGAAAACAAGACTGTACAGAGGAAGAACTGGAAATGTGATGCAGGCCTGAAGAAACCTCAGCCAGCCCAGCAGGGAGCTCTGGAACGAGTGTTGTCCCTAAGGGTATCCCACGTTGGACTGAAACGGCAAGACCTTCATATCCCTGCCTCACCCACTCAGCAGAGGAGGGCCACCTGGAAAGGCCATGACCCTGGGTGAGGCAGCTCAGGCAGACCCTGAAGGGCTGTGTGCGGAGCTGGACAGCAAGTCCGCCCTGGAACGGGGATCTGAGCAGTGTGCTGGAGTACTGACCACGCTCAAGGAGTTTATAAACGGCAGAGGGCACAGGGAGGGGACAAACCCATGACAGGTAGACCAGGGAAAGGTTCCCAGAGCTCGGCTGAGCCAAAGACAGCCTTGCTACAGGGAGAACTCAGGTTCTCATGGAGAACCAGTGGAAAAGTAGATCTGTGCCCTATGCCCGGTTGGAGTGGCACACTGAAGACCTACGGAGGGAAGTTAAGCCCAAGGTCAGAAACCTGGGGGACCAGGGGGCCTGGGAGAAGAAAAAGCCAGGGCAAGCAGGCCTCATGTCCTGACCTACCTGCGAGCCACGGATGGGTGTCAGCCGCCTGGCACAGTGGGGAGCCTGAAGGCCTTAAGCCTGGACCTAGGCCTGATTAGGTAAAGACTCAATTAAATAGGTGTTATGAGAGAGAATCCAAAAACTTTCTATGGCCCCCCTGAGATACCTGTAAGGAAAAGTGAGGCCAAATTTTTAAATCGGCAAGAAAGACCATACAAATGGCCCCAGACACTCTCTGACTCCCTGTTCAATGTGTTTCCTTCGTCTGTTGTCTGTGCATCATGATCTTAAGCACAGCAGTGATCTCAACAGATTAAAACAGCCCATTTGGGGTGAATGTGCTGAGTGGGAGGAGGGGGCAGTGGCTTCCCATCTCCGTCCCGTTAGGAATTTGGAGATGCAGGCTGGAGGCAGGTTGGCGAGGACCGTGCCTGCCAGACAAGGAAGGTGCACTTGCTTTGGCAAAGACTGGGAAGTGTCTGAAGATTTGGGGGCCTGGGGAGTGATGGAGAGATTAAACCTGGGCTTCAGCAGGGTCCATTTGCTAGCAGTGCGCTAGATGTTCTGGAACAGTGGGAGGCGGGAGGTGGGCACGTAGTACTGAGGGCTGATCATCTCAGGCAGGGAGGTGAGGGAAGGGGGCCTGAGCTGGGGGAGGGTTTGGTAGGGAGAGGGACTGGGTATGAGAGACAATGCAAGGCACCCGCGTTTCTGAACTTGGTGATGAAGAGAATGCCGGGTCCCTCTAACAGCAATGGGGTCTAGAGGAGGAGCTGGTTGGTGTGGAAGGGAGCTGGAGTGAGAGAGCAAGAGGAAGGAGAACAGAGCATTTCCTTTGGTTGTGAGATATTAATGGGAGGAAAATTCAGAATTTCTTATGCGTAACCTAGGTTGTGTCTCCCAGAAGGAAACCATGAGATGAGGATTTGTGTGCAAGTGACTTAGTAAGGAAGTGCTTCCGGGGGAGACCCGCAAGGGAGAAGGGGAAGCAGGAAAAAGACAAGACAAGGGAAGGAACCAAGCAGGGCAGGCACTCAAGCAAGTCCCCTCCTGGCCTGACCCACACGGCAGCTCTTCACGGGAGCCGTGCCTCCCAGTCTAAGCGAACTGGGCTTCCACACTCCTGCCCTCATCAGTCCAAGAGCCACCAAGGGGGTAGGGCAACTCCAGGCACGTGCAGCTACCTGCACAGGTGTGCAAAGTGGCTCTCGTCTCCTAGTCTGAGGGCCGTCCTCCTGAAGCACAGCGTGGGTGCTGGGTGTTAGAAGTAGAAGCACAGTGAGCGAGCAGGGTGCTCACACGAAGGGTCAAAAGGGATCCAAGGGGATCAGGGTGGGACACCAACACTGTCTGCTGGCACAAGAGCACTGTCTTGAGAAAGAACCAGGGGCGCCAGCGAGTGTCCTAGCCGCGCTGATCCTCGCCCTCCTCCAGCCACCTTCAAGGAATCGAGTTTGGAATCCTGGGCCAGTGTCTGTTTTGCTATTTCACCTCAGATTCACCCTTCTCCATAGACATCGGGGAGCCAGAAAGAGCATTTCTCGATGCCGAGCACCTAATGGGCTGCGATGTGCCCTGATGCTCTGGTTTGGGGGGAGGCGTCCACCCAGCCCTGCAGAGGGCTCTGGGTTCCAGCTCATTATCAAGCCCAGTGCCATGGCTTCTGAGATGGCCATGAGTGCCTCGGCCCCCTGGCAGCCCTCTCTAAGGCAGCCACTTGTCAGCCGTCAGAGACTGGCCCCGGCCCCCTGGCTGATGCTTCTAGCCCGTTAGAACTTGCTGGAAGATTCAGGAAACGGAGGATACAGGCGCGCCGCAAGCACATGTGAATTGTGTTGGCCTGGACCACACTGAGCTCAAATCCAAAGTGAATTAAGCCAGGCTCCTGGCAGGAAGGATGCCTCCTCCTTCCTCGCAAAGAAATAACCATGAGAGCCACAGGAATACAAAGCCAGGCTAAAGAGCCACCTCCTCAGACCCTCCCACTTACTCAGGCCCGCGCTGTGAGTGCTGGGCAAAGCACAGGGCCAGGGCCTCTGAAAGGTTAACTCCTGAAACAAAGGGCTTGGTCGGGATCCTGCTCCAGCCTCCTCTGGCTGCCTTCTGTTCTGACAGGTCCGTGTCTAAGCTATACGGCTTGTTCTATATTTTGCGTCCCGCTCCTGCTTATATGCACTCCTGGTCGCAGTCCCCCATGGCCCCTGCCCACCTCACTCCTAGAGAGAGAGGGAAGCAGGCCTGGCTTTGCCCTCAGCTTACAAGCAGCAAAAAAGAAAACAGGAGGCAGCCAGGAGGCAGCCGTCTTTTCCCAAAGGCCCCGCCACCATCGCTCTGTCCACCTTCCTGTGGGAGAGCAGTGCCCTGTGAGCTTGCTGCTGCCCATCTCTGGGACTGCCTTGTCCCCGGTGGGTGGGTGGGTGGGGGCAGCCTGGAGCCAGGTTGTCAAGGTGGCGCTTTTTCCCCTGTGTGGACCATGCTGACATTTCTCAACACCCCCTACTTCTTCCCGCTCTTCGGTTTTTCTTAGGTTTGGCATACTTCCAATCCCACAGGAATTCAGCTGATAAATGAATTCATACTCAAAGGTTATTGACTTAATTTGTCACCCCCATCCAGGAGCTATTTGCACTGAAAAGAGATCCACAAGGGAGAGGGCGATGTTTAACTGCAAAGCACGCCTTTCTAAGGGGGCTGGGGGGAGTTAGGCAGTGTGGCCTTCGGGCAGCCCCCTTCAGATCACCACCAAGGTGATCCTTTCTCTCCGCAAATTCCAGCTGCAGGGATTTCCCAACTTGAGTGTGCACTGGGATGGCCTGGGGTGCTTGAGACAGACTACAGATTCCTGAGCCCTAGAGATTTGATTAAGTAGGTCTGAATGGGGCCCAGGCATCTAAATTTTAATCCACTCATCACTTTCTGATGAAAGTGGTTCATGGACCATATTGTGAAAAATACTTGGGTATCAGTTTCCTCGGGCTGTCATAACAGAGTACCACAGACTGGGTGGTTTAAACAACAGAAATTTCTTTTGTCACAGTTCTGGAGGTTAGAAGTCCAAGATCAGGGTGTCAGCAGGCTTGGTTTCTCCCGAGACCTCTCTCTCTAGCCTGCAGACGGCCGCCTTCTCTCTGTGTCCCCACGTGGTATTTGCTCTGTCTGTGCACACTCCTGGGGTCCCTTGGCGTGTTCAAATTTCCTCTTATATGGACGCCAGGCAGATGGGATTAAGGCCCACCCTAAGGGCCCTATTTTAACTTAATCATTTATGTGGCAGCTCCACATGCAGTCACGTTCTAAAGTCCTGGGGGTTAGGGCTTCAACATATCAATCTGGGGGGAGGGGGCACAGTCCAGTCCCTAACAGGCATGTAGAAACAACAAAAACAAAAAGGCATTCATAAAGGCAGGGGCAGCAGAAACCAAGTTCTCCATTCTTTCCAGCAACTGCAAGAGAGAAAATCTACCCAGGTTGAAAGAGGTTGTGCAGAAAGCACTGGGGAGCGGCAAACACCTCGGCTCACCCTCTCAATTGCCTTTTCTGCTGTTATTCCTGTTATTCCTCCTCGGTTTAGAAACAGCCTTTCTTCTTTGAGCTTCTTGGGAGAGAACAGTCTTTGGCGCTGGCACCAGCGTGGCCGCCCGAGGCAGCCCTCGCCTCTGCCTTCGAGGATGTTTCTGCCCCCAGAAAGAAGCCGAGGACCCTTCACCCTCCCCATTCATCATCACCACGGGCAATCTAATTACAACCTTGTCTTAAAAGAGGTACTCACTTCCAATGGAGACTTCTTCCTTATGAAAACGTAACATCTTGAACTATGTTTTTATGGCCCCCTTTTTGAAAAATAAGAAAGGAAATTAATTAATTTCCTTGTACACGGGAAAGACTCATGAGGTCTTGCTTGGGTTTGCGCGGAAAGGATGCTCTCTCTCCCTCTCTCCCTCCCTCCCTCTCTCTGCCTCCTGCTGTGTGACAGTGAAATGCTAAAATGATTTTGGCAGGAGAATATTCTCAAAGGCTGTTTTTATTTCAGCAGCAGAAGAGTATCTCAGAACGCAGGCTGCACCTCTGCCCTGTGGGGCTGTTTCTAATTGCAGAGGTGAGCTGCAGAAATCCTTCCCCCAGCTGGGTGGGGAGAAAGCGGCCAGAAACCTAAGAAAGATAATCGTGTCTGCCATGCTCAGCGCTCACCACTTAAAGGAATTAACTTGTTGGAATAAAATATTTCTATGGGTTCAGAAAACTATGCTTTAGAATAATGAGGCTGACCCCTTCCTCACATACCGCAATCACTGGGGTTTGTTTCTTCTCTCTCTAATCACAACATGCGATCTTCCTCTTTGCTCACACCTCTGTAGGCAAGACTGGCTGCGAATACTTTAGATTACCACCTTCTCATTTTCCGTGTGAAATAATTGCCCAAGGATGGAAACTGACAAACAAGCATGTGGATTTCGGAAAGCAGCCCACTTGTTATTTCGGATAGCCTAAGCGGAATGGAGGCAGGTGCATTCTGTCTCAACTGCTCCCACCTCATGCTCACCCCTTTAGAAAATGAGTTGTGCTTTCGCAGACCTGGATTGATTTAAAATTTTGAAGACGGTGGGGATGCTGATATGTTTAATTAAAAACCTGTACTATCCAGCAGTGTAAAGGTATGAGGTTCTGGGGTGGGGTGGGGGGGTAAGCCCCAAGGGATTCATTCTTAGCACCACTTCTTACTGGCTGTGTGGCCTTGGGCAAATTATCTAACCTCTCTGGGCCTCAGTATTTTAATCTATAGAAATGAGACAATGATGATGATACTTTATGAGATGGTGAGGGCTGAATGAGTTAGTACAGGTAAAATGCTTAGAACAATGATCAGCCTATAGTAAATAGTAGATATTCTTACTTATGCTCTTGGAAAAGGAATAGGGGATGCCTTCTTTCTCTCCATCAAAAATATTTGTTAAGCATTGTGGTCGGGTATAAGGAAAAGTAACTAAGGCCCCTGCCCTCGAGGAGCTCATAGTTCAGGGCATGTGCCTGATGTGTAAACAACTTACTAAAATACACGACAAATTGGAGGAAGTGCTGAGTGAGGGTAATAGGAATGTCGAATGGGGGCTATAAGAGGAGAAACACTTAATTGGAGGAGAAGGTGGAGGCTGGCGTCATGAAGGAGGTGGCATTTAAGCTGGATCTTGGCAGGATAAAAGGTCTCTGTAAGCAGAAAACAAAAGAAAGATGTTCCAGGCTGTGGGATAACCAGGGACACGGGCAAGGGAGGAGTCCATGGCACCTTTAGAGAAAGGCAAGGATCCTGTGATGTTGAGACAAAGGAATGGAGGGGACCTGGGGCTGGAAGGGTAGTTGGAGGCCTCCCCTGTCCTGCAGCAACCTGGCATCCTGATTTTCATTTCCAGGAGAAAGAACTGGAAATGATATCGGAGTAGTAAGTGTTCCCCATATTTTCCCCCTGAAAGAGTTAGAGAAAAAAAATTTGAATAATGAGCAAAATCCTATAGTTAACAACTCTCATTTAGCAGAAAGAGCCCCCCGATTCTGTCCATACAGGTCATTTATTGCACCCAGAGAAATCTTTGTAGTCACTACAAAAGTGCAGCTACCTCTGGGGTACGATGCAGCCGCTATTTAACTGTCACGTAACATGACAATCGAGTGTCCTATTAGAGCAAAAATTTAATTGTGAAGACGGGTACCATATTTAACTGCAATCCTGGGGGGAGTTTAGGTTGACAGGCTGTAATTACCCAAACTGGAACCTGGCCAGGACACACCTACTCTTTGCCAAAAGAGCTATGGGGGTTTCAACCACGGCAGGCGGGCCGGAGGAAGCTGCGGGTTCTGGAGGGTGGGGAATCGGCACTTGCGGCACCACAGCGCCCCCTAACAGAGCTCCGGGCCAGCGCAGGCGCTGCGGGGAGCCGGCCTCTCCTGACCCTCCGCACTCCCGTTGGCTCCCCAAGCCCCTCCCCGCGTCCACCTGGCTGCAATCCATCATGGGTTATCAGAAACTTTCCATTTAAGGCTGCGTGGCCGTGGATTCTGCAGGCAGGTTTTTGCTGGGTCTTATCTGTGTCTGTCTGTCTGTTTGGCCCTCTCTGTGTGCCTCTCCCCAGGTCCTGCTGTTTCTCTCTTATCATGACGGAAGTGCTTGTCCTGATAAAATAATTACCCACCAGAGCACAGTGGTTCTGATCACCAGCTGCTGTTTCTACATAGAGATCAATTAGAGGCATGTTTTCACTGGGGAAGTGGGTTGGTAGGGCCCGTTTACTAAAAATCCCATTAGGATTCTTACTGTGAAATGCATTATACTTTGGTCTTCCAATGCAGTTGCTACAGGCAAAAAGAAAAATTGGGCCACGATGAGGTGGAAACGTGGCTTGCTGATGTCACTGAAGGGTTAAAAGGGAGAAAGTTCTGGGCCGCGAGCAGCAGTGTGAATAAATGTGGTCTTAATTTTAAGGTTATGGATTTTTTTAAAAGCCTTGCTTTTTGTCCTCAGAAGTCTTCGCATTCATATCAGTTAAAAAATAATTTAGACAGAAAATAAATGTTGCAGGAAACACAAATTATTATGTGCATTTTAAATAAACCTTTGTTTTCTGCCGCAGACATAGCGTATGAATAATAACATTAATAATGATCACTATAATTTGTCAACTGATGATCTTTTCCCTCAGACCTTCCAGGCTCTTGGTTCCCAGCCTGGCTATTTAACTTAGCCGATCCTCCTTCAAGAGGGGAGCTGATGATAACAGCCCTTACTCCCTCTGCAGGGTGGAAAAGCCCAAAAGCCCAGGGTTCTAGTCCCAGCTCTGCCCTAATTAGCTGTGTGACCTTGGGCAAGTTGTTTAACATCTCTGGCCAGCTGTCAAAGGACGGCATGGTCTCTCAGGGGGATGAGTGGAGCTGTAATGTGAAAAATGAACAGCAATGTAGTAATATCACCTGGGAAGATATTTTTTCCTTTTTTTTTAAAGATAAAAGTTCTGAAAAATAGAAACAGACTCAAAAAGCAACTTCAACAAAGCAGTTATTAGATGGGGCACAGGAGAAAGTTAGATTAAGACTAATTTTTCTTTTTAACGTATGGGATGTTTTCTATTTCGTTTCTAAGGACACGCACACATGCATACACACATAGGTATACTTTGATCATAGGGAAATCCACTTAAAATGGTCACTTTTCTGCTTCCCTGGAAAGAGATTTTTATTGCGCTACAAAAGCAACAATAACAACATTGTAGTATTAGTTTCTGTTTAATTCTTCTAATTGTATAAAACTGTCCAGATACTACCAATAGAAGAATAATATGTACGGTTGAACCATATGAAATTGCCATTTCTATAGGTCAAAAAGAGTTGAATATAAGAAATTTCATATGGTTCAAACCAAAAAAAATATATATATATGGTGTATGTATGTATTAATATATCTGCTTTATGACATATAATACAGCTGAGAGGAGTGTGATTCTTCCGTATTCTTATTCCTCTAGCAAATATTTTCTCAGTGAAAGATTGGTACGCCGTTCATATTCCTGTCCTCATACTAAGACGACATAAGACTTACTAACAGAAGACACTTCTTTAGCATCCCAGGTTACATTTCTAAACATGGGGACGGGCCCCGATTTGGTCCTATAAGAATGGAACGAGAAGCTAATACGTTGGGAAGATCACTCAGAGGCACTAACAGGGCTGCTGGCTCCCAGCGAAGGGAAAGGGTGCCCTGCACACCTGGGGACAGTGATCCCAGTGGCGTTGGCCCAGCGGGACCTCTTTGCACAGCTTCACTCAGAGGATTGAGATCATAATATATGTCCCTGGGGAGAGATGCTTTTTAGCAGAGTTTATTGGCAATTATTTTTTATTAGAGATTTTAAAAATTAAAAATACAAGTATTATACCCAAGAATGATTTCAGGAGCAACTCATGTAATAGAATATTCCAGGATACTTTCAAAAGAAAAAGATGGGGCTGCTGGGGGTAGGGAAGCTTCCATGTGAGTGCATTCCAAAATGAGTAATGAAATAATACTTCCAGAGAGGAGCAATCAAATTTTACTTCCTTATTTTTATTTATGTACTTGCGTCTTTATTTGTTGCTTCTCCCACCTCCGTAAAACAGCCAGGATAACCAGACCGAGTGCTCCTAAAACATATTTTTCAATGGAGAGAACTATAAATTTTCATTGTGAAAAGTCAATAAGTTATGGGAAAGTATAAAAGAAGAAAGTAAAAATCACCTGTAACCTCATCCTTCAAAAAGCATGATTTTAGAGCACTTTTACTGAGACGTTTTTCTACACGCGCACACTTTAAAAAATGCTCAAAAGAAACAAATCATTCTACACCTCCAGTCTCCAACTTTCTTTGTTTCCTTTAGTGACACCTACATGTCATGGATACCTTTCCATATCAATAGGTATAAAGCTACTGATCTTTTTAAAGTGATCACATAGTATTCAACTGTATGCTTAAGCAATCAGTCGCTGACACACATTTAGATAGCTTCCAGTTTCGCTACTATAAACCTCGCTGAGGTAACCAATCTTCTCGTACACATCTTTGTGTACTTGTTTGATTATTCCTTAGGATTCATTCCCAGAGGTGGAATCTCTAACTCAAAGGACAAGGCTTCTGTTATTCATTGCCAAATTGCTCTCCAGAAAGACTGTGCCTATTTACAGTCCCATGAGTGGCAAATGTAAATACCCATTCCCGTTCACTTGGCCTGGTGATGATCTATATGTTTTATCTTTGCCAATCTGATAAATGAAGAATTATATTCATTCAGCCTCACTGGTAATCAAAGAGATGCCAAATAAAACAGCACATCTTTACATATGTAGTCAACTGGTATTTCTTCTTTTCTGGATTACCTACTTATGCCTTTTGCCCATTTTTCTATTTGGATATTCCTCACTTTCTTATTGATTGTAAGAGCACTTTACATATTAAGGGTCCTCTTCTTTCAATTGCCGTCTATGTAAAACATTTTTCCCAGTTTTTCATTTGTCCTTTCATTGTTTATGACTTTTTATAGTTTTTACAATGCTGAAGTTTTTACATTTTTATGTATTAAAGCAGCGAACATTTTTCTTAGAATTTCAGTCTTCAGGGTCACTCTAGAAAGGCAACATATTTATCTGCATTTTATTTTTCCAGTCGTACTGAGGTACATGACAGTTACAGCTCTCTTTTCCCTCCAAATCACGTTTCTCGTTACTTTCCAGAGGTTCTGGAATGAAAGCATAAGGGACCTTGGAAACCAGAGCAGAGGAAACATGACTATTAATAGTAGCACTTGACATTTCTATTTTCAGTGTGCTATAGGATGACTAATTAGTCTCCCCTTCAACTTAGCCCCGAGGGTCACCCTGGCCGCTATTCGTTCACACTACAGGCCACTGAGGCACAGGACAGAGAAAGGTGTGGCATTCCACTTTGTGGGTAACACTCTACCTGGCCAGGACTTAAATCCAAGCTCCCCATCTGTGCTTAAATCAAGGTGAGGCAGTTTCCTCCACAGAGGCTGGTAGAGTCCCAGGATGCACTCAGCTGGTGGGGATGAGTTCTCTGGATGAAACTCCATGCTTTCCCTTCCCCCTCCCCCCAAAAGGGAAATCATATAATATATAGGATGGCTTGCAACCTGGGATTTTCTGACTTTAACCTGAGCCTCAGAAGGGATTGTACACTTGTTAATTCACCGTGAGAATTTGACTATCAGGATGCCTACTGCAAGAGTTAAGGAAGACGAAGAAAACAGGGGGAAGTGAGTAGACAGAAAATGCCTTCTAACTTGGTGAAAGGTGTGCTCCCAAGGCCACCTCTCTTGAAACTCATTCCTACCACAAAGGTCGATTGCATGCTGGGAGCTGGGCTAGGGGCTGGGGTTTGGCAGCTGCAACGGAGTCTGACATGTCCTGTTGTGTGGGTTGTATGGACAGTACAAGGTTCTACAGCAGCACAGAGGAGAGGCTTCCTGGAGGGGTGGCCTCTCTGCTGAGATCCGATAGATGCACAGGATTTCGTCAGGAAAGGGCAAATCTTTGGGGTGGGAGAGATGCAGGCAACATGCAAATGTTCGAGAGGCATGGAGTGGGAGGGAAACCAGGAGAGCCAGATTCAGAAAAAATAAAGGCCTATAGCAGTGCTGCTTCTATTATCTTTGGAGAAGGACTAGGCTTTTTCCCCTCCAGTGTGTCACAGGCAATATTTTTGTAATCAGATGCAAGAAAACTGGATTAACGCAAAATTAACAGACATTCAAAATACAAACTCCATTTTTATTATTAGATTCAGCAGACAAAAATTATTGTCGAATTGCTGTAAAAGTTTTGATTATTCTTAGTTTCTGTACTTATCTCGTTGCAGACCAGCAGCAGTTTGCCTTCTGGTACGGGTCCACAAAACTTGCTGTTTGAGCAGCGCTGAGCCAGAGCATTCTGGGAAGAAGATGGGGTTGGCAGTGTCAAATGCTGCCAAGGCGGTAAGTAAAATGCAGTTTGGTAATCCTTCGAATGTAGCAACAGATGCATAGTTGCAAAGAGCTCTTTCACTGGAGTGGCTGAAGAGTTCAGCAGCGTTCGCAGCGACTAAAAAGAGTGGAAGTGAAGATGAACTAAAACATGAAATGCTTAGTTAACCAAAAAATCTATGTTGTGACAAGGAGTAAGGACAGATAGTAACCAGATAAAGGGCATCATGGAGTAGAAAATGTATCAGTTTAAGAGTCTGTGGACCTAGATTATCTAGTGGAGCCAGGCAGTCGTGAGCTGTGTGACCTTGGGTAAGTCATTCACCCCACTCTGGTCCTCAGTTTCCTTCTCTGCCAAATGAGGGGATTGTGCAAGATCCCTTCTCTGTTTGCTTCCCACTTTTGCATTCTATGATTTTAGTGTTAAATAATCACCGTAAATATTGATGCTTCTCAAAACGGTACAATCTCGGGGGAGTCACTGAGTTCTGTTGACTCTGGCTGTGCATCTTCAAGAGCTCATCCATTGCCTGCAGCCAGGTGCCAGCCAGCCAAAACTTTCTCACTTGGTTGCGACTAGTAAGACGAACCTGTCCCCCAAACATTAGCAACCAGAGTACGTGCTAAGATCCTACATGTTCATGCTGTTGGTGTAGAACCCACTTCAGGGTTTAGCTGGGAAGGAGAAGAAAGAATCCGAAAGCATCCTTGAGCTGCTCTGAGCTTTGAGAAAACCCAGAGCAAAGGTGGTGGGAGAGTGGGAGTGGGGAGCAAAGTCATGGATGTGATGCAAGCTGGGCAGGGGTCGGGGAGACTCTGCAGTGGGGCGATTTTTCCTTTTCTGCCCAAACCCCTCTGAAGTGTCGGGGACTCTGGCTGGATCATTGGTCCTCATCCTTGTCCTTTCTGTAGCTAAGAAATTGACCTGTCATTCTGTCTTTACAGTCCCTGATATCACAGCGTCCAAATTCAGCAAATCATGAAGTGTCCTGCAGGTCTTTCTCACATCCACTGTGTATTATCTTTGAACGTCACTCCTAGCTTTATAGACATTACTAGGACTGTCTCCTGCATTTCCTTCTGGGCAGAATTAGCAGAGGCACTGTGTGATCACAGACACACACACACACACACACACACACACACACACACACAGACACACACAGACACACAGACACACACACACACACGCTTTGTTCAGTCAGAGCAAGCAGTCCAGTGGGCCCAGGTAAACAATGAATTGCCACGTGCTCCCTGCAGAGTAGCTTCCTGATAATGGGCAGGGTTGAAAGCAGGGGCTGTTTTCTGTGGGTCCCCTCGTAGCTTCATATCGCTCTCTGCCCATTAAGTGAAACTGGAACAAGCCATTTGGGTGGTTGCAACCACATCTGGCTGAAGTGCCCAGCTGTTACTCTTTCCTCTCTCTGGTTCCCCGTCCCCGTGATGTGGGCTCATTATGGCTGTGATGGTTGCTGATGACATTAACGCACTGTGCTGCTTCTCCATCACACGTGCCATCTGCTCCCATAAGCCCTGTGGGGTAAGTGGTAGGTAATTGTTTCCCATCGGTAGTCAATTTTCTCAGATAAAGGATGCAAGATTCAAAAATAAACATCCGCTTTGAGCCGTTGGAACGAGGCCAGTGTGGCTCTGGGGGCAGTCACCCCATCTACTACGAGTAGTGGGTGAGGCTGCTTTCCCCGTAATTCAAGTCGAAGGGCAATTTGATTCATTAACAGTGGCTCTGGGAGACGAAGAGGTTCAGAAAGAGAGCAGAGGCACAAAAAAAAAATCCCTGAGAGTTCTTATAAAGCAGCAGGGTCAGTGCAAGAGAGAAAGGGAAAGATGGGGAGAGAAATTGGTGATTCATCAGCGAAGGCTTGCTCGTGGATGGGAATGAAAGATAAGAGCCCATGTAGTTTTAGCAGTGGGAAATGGGCTTGGGCTCCATGACCTCAGCTTCTTAGCTGTTGTTAGCTATGGCTTCGGCTCTCTCACCGAGGACCTATAGGTTCCAGACCAGAACTGAAAGCGCAGCATGTCAGGGAGTGCCAGGCACGGCTGAGAACATGGGCACGCAGAGAGCATAAGATGGGGTGATGCCAAAGAGGAACCGAAAGGCCAGCTTATGGAAATCATGACAGGAGAAATGTGATTTAGCTGCATCCTCCCAGACTCCCAAGATGATTGATAGGGCTTGATTTTTTTTTTTTAAGGAAATTGCATCCTGTGGTTCACTTTTAACCTGCTTTCCCTTAAGAACTGCCACACAGCATCCTCGGTTTGACTTTCACCTCCCCTCAAAGCTCATCCCTACATACATCAGTCATTTATTCAACAAATACTCATTGCTCTCCTGCCGGCTGCCAGGCGCTGTTCTCACTGGGAGCTTGTTATGGGCCTCTGGAGCTGGGCAGGCCCAGGTTCGCCATTTGCTGCTGCCAGTCTGTAACCCCTCCGAACTTATGTTTTTGAATCTCTACAGTGGGGTAATTGTACCAGTTTCCTGTGATTGTTATGAGAACCAAATGAGACTATGTGCAGCTCAGGCCAGAGGCAGAAAAGGCCCTCGATAAACACGGGGGCTGACATGACGAGCATCCCTCCTTTCCCACACCAGACCTGTCTCTTCACATCCTTTCATCCGTGTGGTCCTCTCATGCCTCCTCCACTAGCTGGGGTCTGCTGCCCGCATCTGCTCAGGCCCTGATTTCATACCGACTGTGCCCAGCTGCTAGTCCCTACTTTTGGGAATGGCCCCATCCCTCGTCGGGGCAGGGTGAGGGCAGAGCTTTCCTCCCTGGGGCAGCTGAGCTGGTCTGAAGGGGTCGCCTTCCAGCAGCCTTCCTGCCCACCCAGTGCTCCTGAGGTAGGAGGATTCCCGAACACCAGGCTTGCTCCAATTGCAGTCAGTCCCGCTAATTGATTCATGTTATTTTATTTTCTGTACCGGTGGTTAGGGCCTCAAGCAATTTTATGCAAATTAATGAACCTTATGCAAATGAGGGCATCCCTAGACTAATTGCATACAGAATGGAAGCTTTGTGGGCACCTCCCCCATGCAAGTGTGCCCTGACTCCTTCTCATCCTTTAAATCACTCCCAAACTCCCCCAGCTCCACAAGCCCCCAAGATCAACAGCCTCCCCTTCCACCAGCCTCCCCACCCTCAGGCTCCTGGGCAGCCAGTTTGGAATATTTGAGGTACTGTGTCAGCCCTGTTTGCAAGGGCTGGTGGCTGCCTGGTGCCCCAGGAAACCACAGCCTTGCGGGATACCCCTCCCAGCTTGTTTTTACTTTAAGTAAGTCATTCGAATCCCACCCAGCTTCCTTTTCCAATTTTCCCAGGACAGGTGAGACCAGCCCAGGGCAGCCTGGAACCTGCCAGAGGTTCACAGAGCTGACCTGATGTGGCCGCTTTGGGTAAGAGCAGGGCTGTGTGGGGCCCTTCTATCTCCAGGGGACCCTGTCGCCAATGTTGGGCCCATTTTTGGTCCCAGCACATTGACAACTAGTCCTCAGGAAGGTGCTGTCTTAAGTGGGGTTCCCTAGAAGCAAGCAGAGCTTGAGGTAGGGATTGAGGCGTGAGCGGCTTGTTGGAAGAGGGTTCTCAGGAGAAGCCTGCGAGGGAGTGAGGGAAGCAGGATGGGGCAGGGGAAAGCTGAACGGATGTGGGTTCAGATAAGTCTTAACTTAGCCTGATCCCTTGGGGAGCTCTGGAGTTGCCCACCTTGAGGCAAGGGGGTGGGTTTGTACCACTTCCAGCCCCTGCTTAGAGAGGCCTTGGCTGCCAGTAGCCCCAGGGGCAGAGGTGGTAACCTCCCAGGCATTTGGGGGCAAGGGGGCTCCCGTGTGAGAAGGGGTCAACGCACAGCAGTTGGGGGATGGGTGTGCCAGCCCGCGTCGGGCACCAATGTGCATCTCTACGAGCACCAAATGAAATGCTAGGTCGTGACCACTGAGATCAAGGCCTTTCCATTTCTTTGTTTGTTTGTTTAACCTAATTTAACATCCCTGTAAAGCAGGCATTTAAATCATCCCCATTTTATAAATACTATAACTAGTGCTCAGGGCAAGTTGCCACCTTCTTCCAAGGTCATATGCCCAGTGGACCTCCTAGACAGAAGAGGGATTTGAACTTGGACTCACTGACTTTCCCTGGGGGGGCCTGTCTGGCCTGGCCGTGGGCCAGGACCCTTGTATCCAGCCCCTCAGATGTCCTTTTTACGGAATCCTTCCTGGAAGTGTGGTTAGGGGTGTGTCGGGGGTACTGAGGTCATAGCCAAGCTTTCCTATCCCCCTTCCTCTCCTCCTAGATCCCGTGGTCCCATTTCCCCTTCCCCTGTCACCCCTTCTCCTCCCTTCCTTCCCCTCTTGGACCCCTTACCCCACCTTCGTTTCCTCCTCCTTTCTCCCCTTTCACTCCCTTCCCTCCAGCTTTGCCTCCCCCTCCCCCCTTCCACTTCACCCCCCTTTGCCTGCCTTTCTCCTCCCCCTCCTCCTCCCCCACTCTCCCTTGCCATCCCTCCCTTCCTTTCCCTTCCCTTTCCACCTCCCCTTTCCCCTCATCCTTTCCCTCTCATGCATCCCCTTCCCCGTTCCTTTCCACTCTCTCTTATTTCCCCCTCCTTTTTCTTCCCCTCCCCCCATTTCCACCCCCATCACCTCCCTTCCCCTTTCTTTCCATCATCTTCCTATTCCCTTCCTTCCTTACCACGCCTTCACTCCCTCACCCCCTCCCCGCCCCCCTGCCTCCCAGAGGGCCGACACCCCCTCCCCAGCCCTTGCCCCTAGATGAGCCAAAGTCTGTCCGTCTCAGCCCAGGACGGATTATCCAGACTAGGGTGCGAGGCACGCTCTGCACTGAAGGCAGCATCTCAGCTCTGGGCGCTCCTGCCCTCTCCCCGCCCGCTGGGGGAAGGGAGCGGGAAGGGAGGCCCTGGGCCTCCCTGAGTCCGGGCCGGCGCTTGGCTCGCCGGGCACGCAGGGGTTTCGAGCAGCCCGGGCCGACTTGGAGACGGTAGCTGGATCCGCCTCCGCATGGCAGTCTAGCTCGAGAGAGGGCGCAGGCGGGGAACTGAGTGAAAGCTCGGCTGGAGGGGATCACTGTATCGTGACTCGGGGAGCAGCCTGCTGCCAGGCAGCGCCCCCCCCCCCCCCCAGAGAATGGACAAGCGAGGAGCACGCTGCGAATCCTCGTGGCTGCAAGAAGCTAAAAGTAAACCGTGACGGTGGGTGCTCCGCGCATGGGCCCCACGCTCCCCGCCCTTTGCATCAGCAGCAAAGCCCGAGTTGACCCGCCCTCCTCCCGAGAGGTGTTCCCAATGCTGGGCAGCTGGCCAATGAGTGTAATCATTAAAGCCGATATTGAAAGAGCGCTTGCCATGTATCTGCAATTGTGCTAAGCCGTCCCATTTTACAGATAAGGAAACGGAAGCATATCGAAATTAAGTCACACAGACGGTAAGTTGTAGAATTCAAACACAGGAGGTCTGCCTCCAGAATCTGGATCCCTAAGGACAGCACTGACAGCCTCCCTGTGCTCAATCAAGATGCCCCGGAGGCTCAGAGAATGGATGAGAGAATGATCTAGAAACACTTTCCCAAGACAGCAGCCGGAGAGGCAGTCCCATTTCTCTAAGGAAGGTGGCCACAAAGCTGGGAGTTTCTCTCTACCCTTTCCCTGTGTGGGTGGGCTGCATGCCTGTGGCTCCCTGCGTCTCTGGTCCTACTGATGGTTCTGGCCAAACCTCAAGCCATCGGAAAACTATTTCCCCAGGGGCAGGAAAGAACTGTGCATTTCTTCTCTCCTTGGAGCTTGTCTTGGGACCCCCTCACACCACTGCCTTAACCTTATACGCTGCCCTCCCCAGCGCTCCATCCCTGTGGGTGACAGTGTAACCTACAACCCCTGCCACTCTTCCCACCGTCGCCGGGGTGACTGGACATCTGGAATGAGTCACGAGGGGCACGGCTTTGCCATAAAGGAAGGCAGCACATCACCATGTGTCTTACATGGTCCCCTATGAATGGGGCCCAGAACTGACACCCTCCAAGATTCCTTCTCATTTAGGCGCCGTGATAATAGCAGCCGTTTGTTGAGGCTTCCCTCTGTTCCAGGCTCCTCCTCCCAGCACCTCTAAAAGACAAGTGTCATTATCCCCGCTTTAGACGTAGGAAAACTGAGACTTGGAGAGGTTAAGCCTCTAAGCACCTCCCACTGCAATTTGTCAACCCTCGGCAGGGCCACTGTCTCCCACAGCCCTCCTCCCTACTCCTCCCGCCTCTCCCGCTCCCCCTCTCCTTCCTTTCTTCTGATTTTCCAAAAGTTCAATTTCCACCTGCCCTTAGTTGGGGCGCCCAACTAAGGACAGGAATGGGACCATTCCCTCTGCTCAAAGGGGGAGCAACTGGAATGGTGGAGGGAATGGTCCCATCCCTCCCCCTCCATCATCACTCTCAGTCCTGACAGTTGGAATAGGATTTGCATCTAAAGCTGGAGGTATCACAGGGCTGAGGGCACCAGCAGAACATGCATGAGAGTGAGTGTGCCTGTCTGAGTGCACGGGAGAGCATGTCTGGAGTGGGTGTGTGCCTGCACGCCCAGCAGTATCTGTAACAGGGAGCAGAGTAGATCTGAGCAGATCAGGAAAGGACTTTTCCTGCAGGCTCGTCCGGCACTCTGTTTTCATGGCGATGCAGGTAGCTGAAAGCTGGAGCCGGAGAGCTGGGTGGCTGAGGGCTGTGCACACCCCAGCTTCATGGGGCCCATCTTCCAGCTGCCCGCAGAGCTGAGAAGCAAGGCTCTGGGTTGCCTTTACAATGGAATTGTATCTTGTTTGCTTGGAGTGTCCGAAGGGGCCCAAGCCAGAAAGGAAGGCTGGGACTGGGAAACCTCATGGCAGTTCTGGGTAGGAGGAGGGAGAGGGAGGAATCCTGAAGAAGATGAGACCTCTGCACCCCTAACCAGGGCGGATGCCTTTGACTTCCGGGACCTCAGCGGTGGGGAAGTGTGTGGAGAGGATGTGCAGCGGCAGCTTAAGCTCTGCAGGAAGACTTTGGCTGGGACCTCCCAGCCAGTTGCCTCAGCGTGGAACTAAGGGAGGAAGGAGACGCAGGAGTGGCTGGTTATCTTGTTGTAGGAGGACCCAGATTGCCTAAGCGCTTGTTCCCAAAGGCCTTGGGAAACCTCTCTGTGTGGTCCAACGCCTCCGCCCCCCCCCGCCCCGGTCCCTGCCAACCGAGCTGGACCTCGCTGTGTTCTCATTACAAGGGCTGCCATCTGCAATGCAGACAAGGGCGAGGTGCCTCCTCTCCCGCTGGTGTGCTGAGAAATTAGGTCCAGGGGCACATCAATCTCTTTCACAGCACAGTTATGTGCTAAGAACAGACAGCTTCTGATAGGGAACCCACCAGCAAGTGGCAAAACACCTCTCTCGGATGCAGTCTTGGGTATTGTAGACACATGCTTCCAGGAGGCAGAGACCGAGGCCTAATCTCAGCAGACATGCGTCTCCATCCCTTCATCGTCGCTCTGCTCTGGCACGCACACTGGAGTTATTAGGGGAAGTGGCAATATAATGATAAGGCCACCGAGTGGCCTCTGTGTGTCCCATGGCCAGGAAGAGAGGAAAGCTGGGGACATCCGTGTTTCAGATTTCTCAACACACCCTGGGAGCTGGAGTGACCCTGGAGCTTCCCATGCCCGGGGCCCAGCAGAATTTCTGGAAACCAGAGCGCTTCCCGACTCTTTGTCCCATCCCGATCTGACCCGTGTGGGCAAGATATCCTAGAAGGAAAGATTTGCTGCCCCCCACTCAGAGTTTTCTTTCAGGCAGTGCCTCCCCACTCCCATTTACAGGAAGGATGAGGGATGGAGTCTTAGGGAAAAGTGCTCCCAGCACCCATCCTCCCCTCTCATCCAAGACAGTTTCCCTCCAAGAAGGCTGAGTCAGCCTGGCCAAGGCCCGCCTCCTCGAGGCCCCTGCTGACTGCAGCTTCTGAGTGGATTTATATTGAAATTCAAATGAGATTGAGGTTATCCAGGGTGAATGAGGCTTCTCCTCATCCCTCCTTTCTCTGGAGGGGGCTGCAGACCGTAGATCTTAACCTTCTTCAAGAATTGTTGTTTTTTGTTTCTTTTTTTTTTTTTTGGGTACGCGGACCTCTCACTGCTGTGGCCTCTCCTGCTGCGGAGCACAGGCTCCGGACGCGCAGGCTCAGCGGCCATGGCTCACGGCCCTAGCCGCTCCGCGGCATGTGGGATCTTCCCAGACCGGGGCACGAACCCATGTCCCCTGCACCGGCAGGCGGACTCTCAACCACTGCGCCACCAGGGAAGCCCCAAGAATTGTGTTTGAAAGCAGAGTTAGACAGGATGGAGTAGATACAGGCCAGGGTAGGAGGGGGAGAAGCGCTTGTGGTCCAGTTCAAGCCCTGTGGTTGCAATTCCTTAGCTAAAAAGAATAGGAACGGGGCACTTCCGACCCTCATCTGAACACCTGTGTGCCCTTGAGATCTTCAGGAGGCTTCTGGAGCGAGCTCACCATTGCTGTGCACGCAGGCATAGGCTGGGTGTGAACCCCAGGCCCATTCCAGTCATCAGATCGGGAATTGAACTCAGCACAGTGGGAAGGGCATGTGCTTCATGACCTCTGCTGGCTCAGACTGCTGTTTTAATTTTCAGCTGCATGTTTTCTTTTACCACCTGAAGCAGTAGCCGGTCTCTGGGTTCTTCCTAAGCAGACAGAATGCAGTCTGGTGACCCCGGGAACATCCATGCAGAAGCACACTGGCCAGGACTAAAAGCCTAGTGCCTTCTGCCCTGGAGTCGGCCCCATTTCCTGAGACCCCGGGCAGGCCCAGCCAGGCCAGGCAGTGCTGCGGAAGTCTGGCCTCCAGTCTGCGGGATTCCAGCAAGGTGCCATTTCCATATTCTCTGGCAATAACTAATTAGCGATTATAAAGCTCTTTGAAATATGAAGTGCTGCATGATAATATCTGTAATGAGCCTGATTCTTTCCCTCTTGCATGCAAGGCAAGGGAGTAGGTTTAACACCCATTAGGGGGAGTTGGGCTGCAAGGCAGCTTCTTCCCCAAGGGGCATGGGAGTCCTGGTCTGATCAAGTGGTCCTGGGGAGGGGGCCTGGGAGAGCAGCCCACCGGCAAAGCAGCACTTTGATGCCCGCCCTCCTCCAATCTTCTAACCGCCCCCATCAGCTGCTTACCAGCTTCGGAATTACCGTCTCCTGGGTGGGAGAAGGAGAGGGGCAGTGAGGATGGTGGATGGAAGGGGGAGAAGAGAAAGGTGGAGTCGGGGCGAGGAGAATGAGTTGGGCTCGTGGTCTCCTTAATGTGACTTAGAATTTCATATTAATATATCACCTCAGAAAAAAATTAATGCGAGACGTGAAGAAAATAGGATAATGAACATGATAATATATGGGGAGTGCTTTGGGCTTCTTGGAACAAAGGTACAAGGAATTATTGCTGTGATTTTCTCATGATGCATATATATTTTTATTAAACTCTAAAAAAAACGCCAGTAGATTCACTTCTTTGCAAGGTACTAACGCCTCGCAGAGGAGTCGTTCTTCAGTTAGTTTCCTGAGCCTCTGCCCACCTTGTTACTCTTCTGGAGACTTCCAGCTTAAGGGACGCGGAGTGTAGATAAGAACAGTCAGTGGCTTTGCCCGGAGTGTCTGGTGCACACGTGCCTGGAGAGATGGCTTTCTGAGCAAGTGGGGCTCAGGAGGGCTGGGGGCTGGGATGGAAGGGAATTGAATGCAAAACAGAAATAGAAGTCAGGGTTCTGGCTGCATGAAAACTTGGAGAAAGAGCAACTTACGTGTGTTCAGTCTCCTGACCGCCCTGCCCAAGGGTCCACTCAGGCCAGACTTCTTCTTAAAGATTCAAGCATCATTAAATGTAAGTTCTCAGTTGGAAGGGAACTTTGTGGGGCTACCTTGGCGAGGGACCACAGAGACTAGAATGAAGATGAGACCATCACAATTTCTACTTCTTGCTTCCCTATACCAGCGGTTCTCACTACACAGTCCCCAGGCAGCAGCCTCAGCCTCACCCGGAACTTGTCAGAAATGCACATCCCTAGCCTCCACCCCAGACCCAGTGAATCAGAAATTCTGGGTGTGAGGCCCAGCAATCTGTGCTTTAGCAAGTCCTTCAACACACTCAAGTTGGAGAACCCGGACTCGGGAATGAGTTCTGCTCCAGGAAAGAAAAAAAGGGATGGGGTGGGCGGTGCCCTTGGTAAAGGTGCATTAACTCTGTGCAGAAGCTGAGTAAGTGATGGGAGGGTCTGGAGACTGAAAGTCACAGGTTGGATGTCCCACAAAGCTGACTCTGAGATGGAGTTTAACAAGTGGAATGTCTACTAGGGAATGCCCTTTTTTAAAAAAAACTTTTTATTTTATATTGGGGTATAGCCCGTTAACATCCATTAACATCCATTCTCCCCCAAACTCCCCTCCCATCTAGGCTGCCGCATAACACTGAGCAGAGTTCTCTGTGCTACATAGTAGTGGGTCCTTGTTGGTTATCCATCTTAAATATAGCAGTGTGTACATGTCAATCCCAAACTCCCTAACTATCCCTTCTCCCTACCCTTCCCCCTGGGTAACCATAAGTTTGTTTTCTACCTCTGTGTCTCTACTTCTGTTTTGTAAATAAGTTCATTTGTACCCCCCGTTTTTTTTAGATTCCACATATGAGCAGTATCATATGATAGCTATCTTTTCTCTGTCTGACTTACTTCACTCAGTATGACAATCTCTAGGTCCATCCATGTTGCTGCAAATGGCACAGTTTTGTTCCTTTTTGTGGCTGAGTAATATTCCGTTGCATATATATATATATATATATACACCACATCTTCTTCATCCATTCCTCTGTCGATGGACATTTGGGTTGCTTCCATGTCTTGGCTATTGTAAACAGTGCTGCAATGAACATTATGGCGCATGTATCCTTTTGGACCACGTTTTTCTCCAGATATATGCCCAGGAGTGGGACTGCAGGGTCCTATGGTAGCTCTATTTTTAGTTTTTTAAGGAACCTCCATACTGTTCTACATAGTGGCTGTACCAATTTACATTCTACTAGGGAATGCCCTTGAGATCAGTACCTATGGTGGGGATGGGAGGGTGGGGGGAGGAAGCGGGAGAGGGCAGGAAGAGAAGTTGAGTTGTGATCCATGCCTGGGGACAGCCTTAATGGTCCCAGGGGGAGCTCTGGAGCTTGGATGGCCCGCCAGTGATGCAATGAGCTGAAGTAAGATGGCTAGACCTTTATACCCCATGTCAGACAGTCACTGAGTGTGGGTTGCTCTGGGAGGGGCGTGCTCTTGGCCTAGGCTGAGGCTGTCCCTGAAGGTTCCACCACTGACCAGCTGGGCGACCGTGGCCAAATTTCTCTCTGCCTCTCTGAGCCCGTTTCTCAGTAGGAATTGCTGAGTATTAGATGTAGCTATTCAGAAAGGACCTAGGAAACTGTAAATGCTTTCATTCATTCAATAAATATTTCTTGAGGGCCAATTATATGTCAGGCTAGGAATGCCCTCCTCCCTGGCCTTATAGAATTGAGAATCTCATGGAGGGGGGCGGATCAGAAGTCCATAAACACACAAATATTTGACTACAAATTGTGGTGTTACCACACTTTGGAACAGAACAGGCTGTCAAAGAAGATACAAAGGGACCTAATTTAGATGGGGGATGGCGAGGTGGTGCTCTCTCCAGATGCTACATTTAGTGGAAGAATGAAGGATGAGGAGTTTTCTAGGGGTGGAGGGTGTGGAGGTCATTTCGAGCCAAAGGAACAGCAGATGCAAAGGGCCCGAGGCAGGAAGGGGCTTGGCTTGTTAAGGAGCGAGGGCAAGGATAGAAGGAGCTGGATGCAGAGCCCTGAGGGCTGTGCTAAGGAGTTTGGGTTTTCTGCCTAGTGAAGCAGGAAGCCATCGGGAAGGTTTAAGTAGGGGAGCGACAATGACAATGACTGCTCTGGCTGCTATGTGGAGAGCAGATCGTAGAGGCAAGAGTGAGAACAGTTAGGGACAATGGCTAAGTCCTGGTGAGATGATGGTGGCTGGGACTGGGTGGTATCATGGAGGTGGAGAGCTGTGGGCAGGTTCCAGACGCACTCTGGAGGGAGCGCTGATGGGACTTGGTGGTGGTTTGGAAGTGAGGGGTGAAGGAGAGGAAGATGTCAGCTCCGGTTCCTTGTTTCTGGCTCGAGCGGCTGAGCAGAGGCTAAATGTCTGTTGAACTGAATCGAGGAGGTTCTGAGGCAACTCAGGGGCTGTTGCAATACAGGCAGCATGGAATTCGGATGGCTAACAGGAAGGAGCCCACTAATGCACAGTGAGAAGGAAAAGGAGAAGAAGGAGGAGGAGGAAGAAGAGGAAGAAAAGCAGATGATGTAGCAAATCAGCAACAGCTAATATTCACTGAGTACTTGCCACCGGCTATGTGCTATTCTAAGCACTTTATTATCTTACTATTTTTTCTTTTTTTTCTTTTTTTTTTGTGGTACGCGGGCCTCTCACTGTTGTGGCCTCTCCCGCTGCGGAGCACAGGCTCTGGACGCGCAGGCTCAGCGGCCATGGCTCACGGGCCTAGCCGCTCCGCGGCATGTGGGATCTTCCCGGACCAGGGCACGAACCCGTGTCCCCTGCATCGGCAGGTGGACTCTCAACCACTGCGCCACCAGGGAAGCCCTATCTTACTATTCTTGACAGCTATTCTGTGAAGGCTATAAAATTATTATCCTCATTTTACATGCAAGGAAAAGAGGACCAGAGAGGTTATGTAACTTGCCTGAGGTCACACAGCCAGGAAGTGGTGCAGCCAGGCTTTGAACCAGGCAATGCAGCTTCTGGAGCCTGAGCTTGAACACCCTATACCTTCATGCCCCTCACAATGCCAGCTGCTGCTCAACAGGCATCCACATGGACCCCGTGAGCCATCTCACATACCTTGTCTCTATCCTTCCACAACCCTCATTTCACCACTGAGAAACCTGAAGGCTCAGAGGTTCCATAACTTGCCCAAGGTCACTCAACTCGAAAAGGGATGAACCAGGGTTCAAACTCTAATCTGTCTGACTTCAAAGGCCCTGCTGTTACCACGATACTGCACCTTTCCCCAGAGGCATTCAGACCCTCTTCAAGAGGAAGGAGACAAAATAAGTTTGTTATGTTTCATTCTAATGGCCGGCTTTCATGCCTGTGATAACACAGAGACATGCTGGCTGTCTTCCCCCTCCTATTCCTCGGTAGGCTCTCAGAATTTCCTTGGAACTCAAGTCTTCATCCCTCGTCCGTCTATCCATCCTTCAATGCATCCAGCCAGCCTTCCTTGACACGCAGCCATGTGCTTAGTTCTGTTCTAGGTCCCATGGTGCATCCAAAATGAATATAACACAGTGTCCCTGACCTTGGGAATCCTACCATCTAGTTGGAGAATAATAAGAACCACTTGTGTAGATCTTTTTGGTATCCCAAGCAACTTCCCCTATTTGTACCATTAATTCTTATCATGTTTGGCATGATCCCTTCACAGATGAGGAGACTGAATTCTGCCAACAACCACATGAGCTTGGAAGAGGATCCCAAACCCCAGATAGGAAGGCAATCTGGCCGACACCCCTGACTGCAGCCTTACAAGATTCAGCAGAGGACCTAGCCAAGCTGTGCTCTAGCTCCTGACCCACAGGAATGGTAAAATTGTACATGATGGCGAGCCACTAAGTGTGTGGAAAATTCGTCTAAATGGCCAAACAATATATCCCATCCCACACTCTCCCCTACAACTGTGACGTTAACATGTCTCCCATCAATAGGCGGAGTCTAATTCCCCTCACCTTGAGTCCAGATGGGTTTGTGACTACTTTGACGACAGAGGACCATGGAAGTGACATTGGTTTTCAAGACTGGGTCATAAAAGGCGATGCAGCGTCTACCTTGTCACTGGATCACTTGCTCTTGGAGCCCTGAGCTGCCATGTAGGATGTCTGACTGTGCTGAGGCCGCCGTGTTGTGAGGAAGCCTAGGCTCTACACGTGTGAGAGAACGAAGTTTCCAGCGACCCCAGCCTCCAGCCATTGACTCACTCCCAGCCCTCTAGTCTTTCCAACTGAGGTTCTAGATATCAAGGAGCAGAGACAAGCTATCCCCACTGTGCCGTAACCAAATTCGTCACCCACTGAATCCATGAAGGTAAGAAAATTGTTGTTTTACATTAATAAGTTTGGGGGCTGTTTGTCACATAATACTAACGATCAGAAAACAGGCCAAACCCCAAATCCATGGGGTGGGAAAGGAAACTTTGCCTACTCCAACGTGCAGATTCACATGGCAAAGGGCATACATGTATCATTTTCAAATAGCAAGGGCCTGAAGGTTTGGGAGCAATACCGTGATCTATGAGACAGCCTTGTATCCAATTATATTAAGGATTCAGCTGAGGCCCAGAGAAGGTTTGTGCTTTGTTCATAATCACACAGCATCAGCATCAAGGCTTCAGAGCCAGCCCTAGGTGGGCATCTAGGACTATCCATATGTGTGTTTGCCACACCCAGAGCTGGAACTGATTGAATAAACTTGACCTGAGAATGATCTTCCCGGTGAAAGAGGAACCCAGTGAACGTACCCTGAATGATTTCCTTAGCTTTTAGAAGCCTGGGCTGGTACCTGTTGTAAACGGTTGTGCAGTATCGATGTTTATTGCATTTTGCACCCGCACACCCGTGATGGGTCACCTTTTTTTTTTTTTTAGATTATAAATGTAACATGCAAAAATCATATTTGTTACACTTATACATATTTATATCATACATTTGCAGCATATAGAAGCACTCAGAATATATATTATTTATAAGCATTGCTGCGTCTCAGGTTTGTTAGAAAGGCTCAGAATGAGAGTGTATTTGTAAAGTGCTCCAGGGTCCTCTGGGATGAGGGCAGCTATGTAAGTGTAAGTCATTATCATTAAACTAAACTGCCTTCCTCCGATTACTGACAGCACCAAAGAGGTTCTCCCAACTCCCCGGCCCCTGCACACGGCCTGGCAATGCTGGGGTAATATAAAGATAATATTCCTGTAATAAGTGCCTTGCAGCATTTACACTTTTATTAGCAGCGGCCATATTGTAAGGAAGGGAGAGGCCCCCAGAAGTTAGCCAAAGGGTTGGAGAGGAAGGCGGAACACTCAGAAAGGCAAGCAGAATTCTGGGTCCAAGCTAAGTGCGGGGCCGTGCAGCACGAGGTAGAATTGTCGTTCCCCATCTCCACCCACAGAGCCGATTTTCAATTTCAGCTGATCCTCAAATAGGCTGTTGAGTCCAGCTAAATGGGGTACTGCGTGGTGTGTAATCGATACAGGGGGGCTTCTGGAATTCTAGCCCCAGGGACACCCTACTGCATTTTAAGTGGCCTCCAAACTGAGGGGAGGCCCCAAATTGACGGCTGAAGCCCTCACTTTGATTGGGGTGTAATGGAGAGGGCCACAAAGCCATGGACTTCCCAGAATGAAATTAATCTCCATGGCTGGATGGCTTCATTGGTTGCCCCCACGTAACCTATGATCGAGCATAAAAGTAAGAAGGAGCTTCTGAATGGTTCTTGTATTTTACAATGGGCCCCTTTCCTCTTAGAGTTGCATCTATGTTACACTTGCTTCAGGTTGTATAGATCTTCCGGCCATATACTTGTGACGTGGAGAAACCTGTTATTTATAGATCTTGTGTCTCAGGGTGTTGGGAAATCTAAGAGTTACATCCACCATCTCATTTGACCTTTCTAACATCTCTGTGAAGCCAGCCTTAACTATCACCCCCATTTTATAGATATGGAAGCTGAGGTCCAGAAGGGTTGAGTGAGTGGACCAAGGTGTTATGTCAGGAAGAGTCAGAACTGGAATTCAGGAATTTTGACCTGAGGTCAGCAGCCCATTCGTTCGGGCTGTCCTGTCAAGGGAGGATTGTACAGCAAAATTTTTCCACAATTTTGCTTTGGAGGAGACAAAGTCAGAAGACAGAGGTCCAAGGTACTGGTTATCTATCACTGCGTAACAAACCACCCCAAACTTAATGGGGTAACACAGCAGCAGCCATTTTATCATTACCCCTCGTGGTTCTGGGGTGACTGGGCTTGGCGAGGCAGCCGCTGCAGTCAGATGGCTGGAGGAGGGGACGTCTTGAAGGCTTCTTCCCTCAGATGTCTGCTGCTTGCGTTGGGAAGACTCCAACAGCTGGGGGCTGGCACAGCCGGGCTCCTGCTCTTTCTGTGTGGTCTCTCCACATGGTCCCTCCAGCATGACGACTTCGGGACAGCTGGATCTCTTCCGTGGCCGCTCAGGGTACCCAAGGTGGCTGTCCTTCAAGAGAGAGCCAGGTGGAAGGTGTGTGGCCTTTTATCATCTAGCCTTGGAAATCACCGAGCATCGCTTTTGGTTACTTTTCGAACTCTTTGTTAGATGTGAGTCATGAAAGCCAGGCCACCCTCAAGGGGGGGCGTGAGGCTCCACCCTGTCCTGGGGGGACTGTTGCAGAATTTGGAGGCCTCTTTTAAAAGCACCACAGTTTTGTTCAGACCACTGCTCCTTGAGGCTCCTTTCAGGACCCCCAAGCGGGACTCAGGCAGGAATTAACCGCCCACCTCCCAAGCTTTCCTCCCACCTGCCTCCAAACCGGCCAAACTGCCTTCGGCTCCAGCATGATCTGATGAGGCCACCCGGGCACTGTCTGCTTGTGTGTTGATGATGTCAAAAGGCACAGCCGGTCCAGGCTCCCAGGGGCGACCCGTGTCGTGGTTAAGGAACCACAGCGACCCATCATCAAAAGCCCCTGGGCCAGAGCTGCTGAGAAGGTGTGTTTGCCTTTTGGCTGAGATGCTTTAAAACCCCAGCGACTTGGTTTCATTTTGAACCTGACAGATAAAAGGCCGACTTTGACTGAGAATATTAACTTTCTGGCTCCCGCCCAAGAAAGCTGAACAGATGAGGAAATAATATAAAATAAAAGGCGTCTGCAAACACTGATTGTCGGCTGCTTTCCATAAAATACGCCCACTGTTATGTGTAACACTCTCCGAGTCTTTCATTTCTTGGCCCCCTCCCTCTTTTTCGCTCCCGGTACCAAAGGAACTGCCTTCTTTTATTTAGAAAAAAAAAAAAAAAAAAAACCAGCCAGAGAGGAAAGGGTGCATGTGCTAAAAACAGCCCCTCGTTCCTCTCCTGGAGGTGCCAAGCATGTGTGCCCACAGGCTAACGCTTCTGGCTCCTTGATGAGCATCGTGGAAGGTCCCTGACCACCTCCGCAGGACCCTGGCTTCTGAGGCCCAGGAAGAAGGCTCTTCCTCAGGACCAGCCCCTCCCTGGGCCTCTACTTGCAGCTGCTTTCAGGTGGCCAGGGGAGCAACTTCTAGCTGTGAGGTCTCTCCAGGCAGTGCAGAGGGCCTGGAAAGTTCTCCTGCAGCCGCTCATGGACTGCCCTCGTGGACTGCCCGTGACTGGCCCTCTGAGGCCCTCTGGGAGGAGAGGGGAGGGATGCTGAGAGCAGAGGCTTCGGGAAGTGTTCTACATGGCACCTCTCCAGTCCCCACTCCGTGGCTGCTGCTGTCTCTGTGGTTGCCCCTTAATTGGGGGCATGAGGCCTGGACTGGGAGGGACCGCACTTGTCATGCCTTGACCTGAAACTTTAGAAAATCGGATGATTCATGTATTGGGTTGGCCAAAAAGTTCGTTTGGGTTTTTCCACAAGATGTTATGGGAAAACCTGAACGAACTTTTTGGCCAACCCAATATTAGTTTGCTCTGGCTGCTGTAACAAAGTAACCCACACTAGGGGGCTTAAACCACAGAAATGTACTGTCTCACTGTTCCAGAGGCAGGAAGTCTGAGATCAAGGTGTGGGCAGGCTTGGTTCCTTCTGAGGGAGGGATCTGTTCCAGGCCTCTCTCCTTGGCCTGTAGATGGCTGCCTTCTCCCTGTGTCTTCACATGGTCTTCCCGCTGTACCATCTATGTCCCAACTTCCTCATCTTCTAAGGGCAGTTGTATTGGATTTGGGCCCACCCTAAGGACCTCATTTTATCTTCATCACTTCTATAAAGACTCTGTCTCCAAATGTAGTCACTTTCTGATGTCCTGAGGGTTAGGGCTTCAACATGTGAATTTGCAGAGGACACAATTCAGCCCATAACAACTCTGTAGCCTAGAAAGAAAAGTTACAATCGGCGGTGGCCCTCAGCTGTGTTTCAGAGCAGCAGTCTAGGCATAGCACGCTGCTTCATGGACACCCCACACCATTCATCACCCCGCTTTGGCCTGTCACCTCTGCTGTTTGTCCACCTTCCCCACCTGGATCAGTGGAGGCCCAGACCTTGCAGGCAGACAGCCAAGGGGCTACTTGCAAAGCAGGATACTTGAGGGCATCAACTCCCTGCACTGCCGCCCTGCCCACTGCACAGTGGGCCTGGTTCATGACGGAAGCCCTCTTGACTGTCTAGAAAGATCAGATCAGTAGGGATAGCAAGAACAGGAAGGTGGCTGTCAGCCTGGAGCACCTCCCGTGCATGGTCGGAGCAACAGACAGAAACTGGCACCAACTCGAGCTGGGATACTGGCTGCGTCACCATAGTTCTCCACACCTAATTTTTTTAATCTATAAAATGAAGAAAAGGAAATCTGTCCATTTGTGATCTGAAACCCTACTGAGTGGGTCCAGCCTACAAGAGTCTGGCTGGCTTCATGAGGTCCAGCCATCCAGTGGGTCACCTGACGTGAGGGTGGCTCTTCTTCCACAGACCTCAGGGGAAAAGGCCAGATGTTCCCATGAAGCCAAGACAGTGACCCTCTGCTTGCCTCACCCACTACAGGCATACACTCCCGAGTCTTGGGCATCCAGGGGCTCAAAGCAGTTGTGAGACCTCTGAGTCAGCCTTCCAGTGAGCAGAATGGAGGAGAAATATAATCGCTCCAAGAGCAGTCTTCTTGAACTTTCTTTTTTTTACTGCAACAGTAAGAAATTCTCATCACAACCCCTAACACACACACACACACACACACACACCCCACAACCTGTACCTTCAAATTATGTCCAGAACCGACCACTTTTCCCCACCATCACTGCTTCCACTTTGGTCCAGGCCACCATCATCTGTCACCAGGTTTATCTGAGAAGCCTCTTAACTGGTTTCCCTGCTTCATCCTCCCCGCACTCCATCACCCGGTTCAGTCATTTCTCAACCCAGCAGTAAGAATGAGTCTATTAAAAGGTTAAGTCAGACTGTGTCACTCCCTGGCTCAAAACCCTCTCATGGCACAACTCAGAGGAAAGTCCAAGTCCTCCCAGGGACTGACCAGATCCCTTGCCACCTCTGTCCTCGCCTCCTCTTCTTGCCCTCACTCCCCGTGCTCCAGCCATACTGACCTCCTCGTTCCTCACACATGCCAGGGCCTTCCTGATTCCTCTGCTGAGGACCCTTTTCTCCACTTTGTTGGTTGTTTCTGAAAAGGCTATGGTCGGTGGGAAGGGTCTCCAGCTGTCTTCTCAGGAGCCAAGGGGAGAGTTAAAGTCCCTTCAGTTCAGGATTCCCTGTGCCCACCTCTGCCCTGCCCACAGAATGCCAAAAAGGGCCAGTGCATGCTTCTTGCAACTTCATTAAAAATCATGCTGCTATGAGTTTATTTCTAGATGCTCCATTCGGTTTTGTTGATCTATGTGTCTATCCTTTGTCAATACCATACTGTCTTGATTATTATAGCTGTCAAGTGAGACTGAAAATGGAGAATTATCATACTTGACACCTTTATTCTTTTTCAAATTTGTTTTAGCTCCTCTAGTTCCTTTGTCTTTCTATATGAGTTTTAGAATCAGCTTGTTTGTATGTACAGAAATCCTGCTGGGGTTTTGACTGGTGTCGCATTAAATCTATAAATCATTTCAGTGAGAATTGATGTATTTATTATGTTGAACTTTAACAATCCATAGGCATGGTCTATCATTCTGTTTCTCCAATTCTTTTAGGTTTTCTTTGCTTTCTTTTATCACTGCTTTGTATTTTTCAGCATACAGATCCTGTACCTATTTTGTTATATTTATGCCTAAAAAGTTCATTCTTTTGGAATGATTATAAATTATACTGCTTTTTAAGTTTCGTTTACAATTTTACATTGCTAGTGCATAGAATTACAGTTTATTTTTCTATATTGACCTTATATCTGCACCCTTGCTATTATTTGTTCTAGGAGGTTTTGTTTTGTCTTGCAGATTCCTTGGGATTTTCTGTGTAGGCAATCATGTTACCTGTAAATAGGGACAATTTTATTTCTTCCTTTCCAATACATAAACCTTTATTTCTTTTTCTTGCCTTATTGCACTGCTTAATCCACTGGTGTTGAATTGGAGGGGTAATTGTGGACATCCTTGCCTTGTTCCTGATCACAGGGAGAAAGCAATCCCTCTTTCATCATTAAGTATGATGTTAACTGCAGGGTTTTTGTAGATGCCTCTTTATCAGGTTGAAGAAGAGCCCTTCTATTTCTTGTTTGCTGAGATTTTTTTAAAAATCATGAATAGATATTGAATTTTATCAAGTACTTTTTCTGCATCAATTGATAGGATCTTGTGCTTTTTCTTCTTTAGACTGTCAATATTGTGAATTACATTTATCCAATTTTTAACATGGAGCTTCTGAGCTAAATCCCACTTGATTGTGCTATGGTTTTATATATTGATGGGTTGAATTTGCTAATATTTCATTGAGGAGTTTTGTGTCTATGTTTATGAGAAATATTAGTGTGTAGTTTTCTAGTTTTCTACCCTCTTTGTCTTTGGTATCAGAGTAGTGTTGGCCACACAAAATGTGTTGGGAAGTGCTCCATGCTCTGCTATTCTCTGGAAGATATTTTATAGAATTGATGTTATTTCTTCTTTAAATGTTTGGTAGAATTTACCATCTGATCCTAGAGATTTCTCTTTTGGAAGGTTTTTAATGACAGCTTTAATTTCTTAAATAGTTAATTGATCTATTTCATCTTGGGTGAGTTTTGCTAATTTGTGATTTGCAAGGAATTGTTTGGTCCATTTTATCTAAGTTATCAAATTTATACGTATAGAGCGGCCCATATTATTCCCTTTTTTATCTTTTAATATTTGCAGAGTCTGTAGTGATATTCCCTCTTTCTTCCCTGGGATTGGAAATTTGTGTTTTCTCTCTCTTTTTCCCTTTTTGTTAGTCCTGCTAGAGATTTATCAATTGTTTTGATCTTTTCAAAGAACTAGTTTTTGGTTTGATTGGTTTTATCTATTGCTTATTTGTTTTCCATTTCATTGATTTCTACTCTTTATTATTTCCTTCCTTCTGCTTGATTTGGATTTAGATTGTTTTTCTAAGATGGAAGCTATTGGTTATTATTTGAGAACTCTCCTTTTCTAATGTAAGCATTTAATGCTATAAATTTCCCTCTAAGCACTGCCATAGATATGTCACACAAATTTCAATATGTTGCCTTTTTATTTTCATGCAGTTCAAAATACATTTAAATTTTCCCTGATATTTCCTTTTTGATCCAAAGATTATTTAGAAGTATGCTGTTAACTTTCCCAGTGTTTGATGCTTTTCCTATTACCTTTCTATTACTGATTTTTAGTTTAATTCCATTATGGTATGAGAGCACACTTTGTATAATTTCAATTCTTTTAAATTTGTTAAGACTTGTAGTATACTGTCTATCTTGGTGAATGTTTCATGTTCACTTGAAAAAACTCTGTATTCTCCTGTTGTTGCATAGAATGTTCTCTAAATGTTGATTAGATCCAGTTGTTTGACATCATTGTTTAATCTATATGCTTGCTGGTTTTCTGCCTACCAGTTCTATCTATTAAGTGTTGAAAAGTTTCTAACTATAATTGTGGAGTTGTCTGTTTCTCTTTTTAGTTTTGTCAGTTTTTGCTTCATGTAGTAGAAACCCTTTTGTTAGGTGCATGCACATTTAGCACTGTTCTGTCTCCTTGGAGAATTGATCCTTTTATTGTTATGTAATGTCCCTCTTGATCTTCGGTAATTTTCTCTTCTCTGAAATCTCTTTCGTCTGATATTAATAGAGCCACTCCAGCTTTCTTTTGATTAGTGTTTGCATGGTACATCTTTTTTCTCCTTTAATTTTTACCCTACCTGTATCATTATATTTGAAATGAGTTTCTTGTAGACTCAGTGTATAGTTGGGTCATGTTTTTCTTTTATTTTTCTTTTATTTATCAATTCTGACCATCTTTCTTTTAATCAGTATTTTTAGACCATCTATATTAATGTAATTTTTGATATGTTTGATTAACTCTACCATTTTATTATTTGGTTCCTATTGGTTCCCTCTGGCTTTTGTTCTTCTGTTTGCCCTTTCTTGCCTAACTGGGGGTTATTTGAACACTTTCTAAGTAAAGCCTTTATTTTAGAAAACTTTTAGATTGACAGAAAAGTTGCAATGATAATACAGAGAGTTCTCATATCCCTCACCCAGTTTCCTCTAATGTCAACAGCTTACATTACTATGATGTTTGTCAAAATCAAGAAACCAAAAATTGGCACACTTTTATTAATTAAACTCCAGAACTTACTTAGATTTCACCAATTTTTCTACTCATCCTGTTTTTCTATTCTGAGAGTCAATCCAGAATACCACATTGCATCGAGTCATAGTGTTATTTGAACTTTTTGGTATTCAATTTTAATTTATCTATTGTGATTCTGACTGTATCTCATGTAGTTATTTTAGTGGTTGCTCTGGGTATTATAAAATATATACATAACTCTTCACCATCAATTTGGAATGAATGATTTGCCACTTTAATTGGGATGTACAAAATCTACCACTGTTTAAAATCTTTTACCTTCCCTCTTCTGTGCTGTATCCATCTTGTATATTATATCAGTGTGTATCAAAACCCCCAGAAGATAACGTTATAATTTTTGCTTTCAACGGTCAAACATATTTTAAATATCTCAAAATAGAAGAATAATCTATTATATTTACTCAGTTGTTGACCATTTCTGTTGCCCTTCCTTTATTTCTGATATTCCAAGTTTTCTTCTGTTATCATTTCCTTTTGGTTTGAGAAACTTCCTTTAGCAGTTCTTTGAGAGCTCTGTGGTTACAAATTCTCTTAATTTTCTATCATCTGAGAATATCTTAATTTCACCTTCATTTATTTCTGAAGTATACTTTTGCTCAATTTAGAACTGTGTTCACAGGTTTTGTTGTTGTTGTTGTTGTTTTTAGCGCTTTAAAAATCTTGTGCCACTTCCTTTTGGCCTCCATCATTTGTGTGAGCTATCTGCGGTCATTCAAATTGTTAAATTGTTGTTTCCCTATAGGTAATGCTTTGTTTTTCTCAGGCAGCTTTCAAGAGTTTTTCATTTTTAGTTTTCACCAGTTTATGAGGTGTCTAGTCATGGATTTCTTTGGGTTGGTCCTATTTTGGATTCACTCAGCTTCTTGAATACATAGGTTTATGTCCTTTGCCAAACTTGGGAAGCTTTCAACCATTATTTCTTCAAATATTTTCTCAGTGTTGCACTCTTTCTCCTCTCCTCTGGGTCTCTGATGATGTAAATGCTAGACCACACAGCTCCCTGAGGCTCTATTCATTTTTTTCCCAGTATTTTTTCTGTCTGTTTTTCAGATTGGATAGTTTCCATTGATCTATCTTTACATTCACAGACTCTTTTTGCCCAACCTCTGCTATAGTCTGTTCTAAGTACAGCAGCCAGAATGATCCATTTAAAGCTGAAGTTGGAGCAATTCCTTCCTCTGTTTGGAACCCTCCATCTCCCTCACAATGTCCTTACAGAGTCCAGGTTTTACAGTGACCTACAGGGACCTACACAATCTGGCCCTTACTGCCTCCCTAGTTTCATCTCACAGTTCTAGCCTCCCTTGCTCATTTGATTCTGGCCACATTGGCCTCTTTGCTGTTCCTCTAATATTCCAGCATGCTTCTGCTTCCTAGCCTTTGCACTGGCTGGTCTTGTTCCCTAGGACAGTCTTCCCAGCTACCCACAGAGCTGACTCCCTCACCTCTAAAAGTCTTTGCTTAACTGTCCTCTTTTCAGTGAGATCTTTCATGACCACCCTCTCTGAAATTGCAGCCCCACTTTTGCCATTTTCTGCTTTATTTTTCTCCTACTGTATTATCTAACATAATATATAATGTATTCATTAATCCTCTAGAATGTGAGCTCCATGAAGGCAGGGTTTTTTTTGGCCTGTTTCCTCCTGTACATTCATGGCCTGACCCGTAGATGTTTGATAACTATACGTTGAAAGAATGAGTTAAAATATCCCCGGGGTCTGCTTCCACTGTAGCCCGTAGAAGACAGAAGTTTTAGCTTCTTATTGAGTGTTTTGAGTCTGGCCATTGAAAAGTTCCTGAGTATTTACAAGAGCAGATTGGATGTCATTGATGGTGTAGGATCTTCTAAAAGAAATCAATGGTTTAGACACCTGCTGTTACTGCATCCTCCTAGAACTGAGTACCAGAAATGCCAAGAGTGTGAGGTTCTGCACAGATTGACTCTTCGCAAGGTGTTGGAAACAGGTACCAAATTAGAAACTGAGAGCTTTGTACTTGGATTGATTCACAGGTTTCAGCTTTTCAACTTCCCAAGCACTGCTGCTGCTGCTAGTTTCTGAAATATCTCACGAAGCACCAGCACAGTGCTTGCGAGCGTGTGCACATGCTCACACAGGCACACACGTGCTGCCTTACCCCAGGTGCTGCTCTGACATAACCCATTCCCCATCCCAGCTGAAGTCTGGAGTGCTCAGATGACTGTTCAAAGGGGCGTCTGCCAGGACAGAATTTCCCAAGCTCCCCGGTTCCCGAGGGAATGAGGTGTGTCTGATGGTGTCCGCAGTTCCCTCCCACATCTGTCAGTACAGTAATATATGGCAGATAATAGGATTTCACTGCATTGTGGTGGTTTAAACAGGCATGACAAGACTGTGATTTCAAACCTGTATAAGTTGTAGACACCTACGCGATTGTGGCTTCTCCTCCATCTTACTGGCAGGCAAGGTGAAACAGCCTGGTGATTCTTTTTTTTTTTTTTTTTTTTGTAGGTTAGAGCTTTAATTTTTTAACAAGTTTATTGAGATATAGTTTGCATGCTATACAATTTAAATTGTAAAATTTGACAGATTTTAGTATTTTCAGAGTTGTGCAGCTATCACCACAATCAATTTTAGAACACATCTGCATCCACAGAATGGATGTACCAGTTAGCAGCCAGTTCCTATTTCTCCCCAACATCTCATTCCCAGCCCTAGGCAAACACTAATCTACCTTCTGTCTCTATAGGGTTACCTGTCCTGGAGATTTCACATAAATGGAACCATGCAATATATGGTCTGTGACTTCTTTCACTGAGCCTGTTTCTAAAATTCATTAACATTATAGTATACACCAGTACATCATTCCTTTTTACTGTTAAATAATACTTCATTACATAGATATACCACATTTAGTTTTTCATTCATCAGTTGATGGACATTTGGATTTTTCCCACTCTTTGGCTATTACAAATAATGCTGCTTTGTAATATTGTAACTTTGTAACCATCCACAAGTTTTTTGTTTCTTTTTTAACATCTTTATTGGAGTATAATTGCTTTACAATGGTGTGTTAGTTTCTGCTTTACAACAAAGTGAATCAGTTATACATATACATATGTTCCCATATCTCTTCCCTCTTGCGTCTCCCTCCCTCCCACCCTCCTTATCCCACCCCTCTAGGTGGTCACAAAGCACCCAGCTGATCTCCCTGTGCCATGCGGCTGCTTCCCACTAGCTATCTATTTTACGTTTAGTAGTGTATATATGTCCATGCCACTCTCTCACTTTGTCACAGCTTACCCTTCCCCCTCCCCATGTCCTCAAGTCCATTCTGTAGTAGGTCTGTGTCTTTATTCCTGTCCTACCCCTAGACTCTTCATGACATTTTTTTTCTTAGATTCCATATATTTGTGTTAGCATACGGTATTTGTCTTTCTCTTTCTGACTTACTTCACTCTGTATGACAGAAGCAACTGACAAAGGATTAATCTCCAAAATTTACAAGCAGCTCATGCAGCTCAATAACAAAAAAACAAACAACCCAATCCAAAAATGGGCAGACGACCTAAATGGACATTTCTCCAAAGAAGATATACATATTGCCAACAAACACATGAAAGGATGCTCAACATCATTAATCATTAGAGAAATGCAAATCAAAACTACAATGAGATATCATCTCACACCAGTCAGAATGACCATCATCAAAAAATCTAGAAACAATAAATGCTGGAGAGGGTGTGGAGAAAAGGGAACCCTCTTGCACTGTTGGTGGGAATGTAAATGGATACAGCCACTATGGAGAACAGTATGGAGGTTCCTTAAAAAACTACAAATAGAACTACCATACGACCCAGCAGTCCCACTACTGGGCATATACCCTGAGAAACCCATAATTCAAAGAGAGTCATGTACCGAAATGTTCATTGCAGCTCTATTTACAATAGCCAGGACATGGAAACAACCTAAGTGTCCATCCACAGATGAATGGATAAAGAAGATGTGGCACATATATACAATGGAATATTACTCAGCCATAAAAAGAAACGAAATTGAGTTATTTGTAGTGAGGTGGATGGACCTGCAGCCTGGTGATTCTTAGGGTCTAGACCTGACCCTCAGCCCTTCCTCCCCTCCACAGTGGGAGATTGGCCTTGTACCCCATTTTGGAACCTCTCCCTTTCTGCCATGGCCCTGCGTCTGCAGGAATCTAGTCCCCAAAGACTACCAAGTTCTGTGAAGGAAATCGTCGGCTGGGTTTGTCATGCAGAATGGTTACTTTAGGTGCTTTGTTTCTTGTGTGTCTATGTTAACATTGAGTTGCAGACACACTTGTCAATAGAACCTGAGGAAAACGAGAGCCCTTTTCCTGTAGCATACACCTACGCTCACAACTGCATCTATTGTTTTATGGCTCCCAGAGACTCCGGAGAACACAGGTCAAGAATACCACGTCCACTGGGTCAGTGATTTATTTTTTAAATCAGCTTTACAGATGTATAATTAACATACAAAATGCACCCATTTGAAGTGTACAGTTTGATGAGTTTTGACAAATGTGTGCACCTATGTGAACACTACCCCACTAAGATAAAGGAAATTTCCATCTCCCTAGAAAATTCCCCGTGCCCCTCTCCAGTCAAAACATCCACCAGCGAAGGTAATCACTATTCTGCACTCCATCAACATAGATGTGTTTCGCCTGTTCTAGAACTTTATGTAAATGGAATCACACAGTTTGTGTTTTTATGTATCTGGCTCCTTTCACTTACCATGTTTTTGAGATTCATCCATGTTGGTGCATGGATCTATAGTTTGTTCCTTTTTATTGCTGAAAAATATAGATATACCACAAATAGTTTATCTATTCACCAGTTGATGGGCATTTGGGTTATTTCCAGGTCTGGGGCATTGCAAGTAAAGCTTCTCTGAGCATTCATGGACAAGTCTTTGGATGTATGATTTTTTTTTCCCCTTGGGTAAATACCCAGGAGTGGGAATGAAAGCGTATGTTTAAGTCTTTAAGAAACTGTTCAACTTTTGCAAATTTTCCGAAGTTTTTTTAAAAACCATTTTACATTCCCATTAGCATTGTAGAAGAGTTCCAGTTGCTTTTTGCATGTCAAAAGATTTCAAGGAAAAGGTAAACATTAGCTCTCAGGGCTGACTGTAGTGGTGGAAATTCAGGTTTCAGTGGTGGAAGGGAGCATTTAGAGTTTAGGGAGTTTATCAGAACCCCACAAATCACACCAATTGCTGTCCCTGATTCCTCCAGGAATGAACTTCCTGATACATATGTGCACAACAGGAAAGGAGCCAAGGAAAGGAAGTGGTCGTACGGAGACTGAGTAGGGCGGGGCAAGGTGGAAAGAGCACGGGACTTATAACAAAAAAACCTAAGTTCAAGTCCCAGTTCTGCCATGGACCGGCTAGTGATTTGACCCTTGCCCTGTGTCTCAGTGTTCCCATCTGTGGAATAGGGATCACAAGGCCCACGCTGCCTGATTCACAGGATGACAGGGAGGTCTAAGCCTGACAGAGGGGCCACATGTGCAGAAGCTTTACCAAGGGCAGGACTCTGATGGCATTGATGGCGCCCGTACAACTGCTCAGACTCTCAGAATTCTAGAGCTTCGGGGTTCAGGCAGAGAGGCGGAGTGAAGCTGCAGATGGCATCACTTCCTGGGCAGGAGCAAACTCTTATATAGAAGAGCATCCTGCCCTGCTCCCAACCTAAAGTCTTGGACGGGGCGTGAGCAGGTTGCAGGGCTGGGCCTGGGGCTGCCAAGCAAGGCAAGAGACCCAGACTCGAAGTCTGCTGAAACCCCCACCCCCTTGCTTAACATCTCGAGCCTCAGGCCCCTGTATGCAGAATGGGGTGGTGATATCCCGAAGGTTGAAGGATTAAATGAGTCAAAGAGGGAATTCCCTGGTGGTCCAGTGGTTAGGACTCTGCACTTCCACTGCAGGGGGCACGGGTTCAATCCCTGGTCCGGGAACTAACATCCCGCATGCTTCACAGCACAGCCAAAATAAATACATGAGTCAAAGAATATGGATGAAGTACCAGGCCCAGGGTTGAGCAGAGAAGAGCTTCCCACACATTAGTGGCCACCGGATAAGAAGGTAGAAGCTACCTTCACAGCGCACTAGCCACATGTCCTTGACAAGCTGGAGGTTACTTCTCCTCCTACCTCAGGTGTGAGCCCTGGGAGACACACTCTGAAATGGAGATGGAGATGTGAGTGCAAGAGGTTCATTGAGGAGGGCCCTTGGGATACACAGCAGTGGAGGCGGGGCGGGGTAAAAGAGGCAGGACTGGGCTAAGGGAGGGGTTGAGCTGCAATGCATTCACAAAGGAGACCTCGGTGGACCCCCAGGGAGCAGAGGATCTGGGGTGTCTCTGTGGAGTTGGTCTGAAGAATTGAGGCAAGATGGCGGGCCTTTATTGAATATGCGTGAGCCTGTCATTGAATATGGGTCACCCCCAGGAAGGGGGTGTGACCTTAATGACAGTTTCTAGAGGGGCATTAAGTGTTGTACACCTTAAATACATACAGTCTTCATTTAAAATTTTTTATATGTGAACTGTCTGCTGTCCATACTCCCAGCAGCTGGGGGAATGACTGCCTCAGTCATGAAGGGCCGTCTGGACAGCACACCACAACATACCTCGCCACACCTCAGTTTCCTCATCTGTAAAATGGGGATACTAATAGTGTCTACCTCACTGGATTAAAATGAGGATAAAAAGAGTTAATAGATACAAAGTCGTTTAAACAGTGGCTGGTGCATATTATTCCTGGTATTAGCATTTTAGAAAACATTCAATAAATCCTTCTTTATCAGATGAATAGATAGATGAAGGAGCTCTCTCAACCCTGTCCAGAATAAAAGACAAATGTCATGTTTGCCCATTTGGGAAATAAACTCACTAGCCAGGTGACAAAGCATTTGGTTGGAAAGCAGAGGGTTCAATATATTTGAAACCTTGGGACTCATGCTTAGAGGAAATTGAAATCTCCCTTTCTAAACCTTAGCTGCACTTGAGGGTCCGGCATTCCCCGCGTAGGCATTGCCAAAGTCCTTTATACTCAGTGTGCCGAGCTGCAGTATGGGGATCTGACAGCTGAAGACAGCTCGGCAGGGTGCAGGAAGGCAGACATTTAATGTGCTTTGACAATACAAAGGGTTATATAAACGACCCAGTTTCTATAATTTTGCTGTAACTGTCATGGGAATTGCTATAGACAGATACGGAGAAGGCCCTGTTTATGCACTTAAACTTTAAAAGGTTTAACCACTAAACATACAGTCTTCTCTTCCCTTTCTCTTCTCCCAGTCCTGCATTTAAATTGTTATCAGAGCTGGGGTGTGGGGAGAGGGGACAGCAGCTGGAATAATGGGTTGCCTTTATCTGCCCCCTTCCCGGACCAGAGCCCCACTGGCCAGCCTCCTCGGCGAGATTGCCTTACCTGCTCCCCGCGACAAGATGCAGAGACGGGGGAGGGATGGCAGGAAGTGAAATGTGCCCGCTCTGAGCTCACGGCTTTTGCCCAATTTAAATCTGGTTCCCGTCCCAGTGTTCAAAGCACGTCGCTGTTTGATTCTTGCCATCTCATCTTAGAAGACTTTTCCCAAGGTGGAGGTGGGGAGAGTTCTGAAACCAGAGAGGCAGGAGGTGGAGGGTTTATACAGGCAGATACCACAGGCTTCCAAGCTAAGTGCCTTAGCGGGGAAAGCTCCTGGCTGCAGCTGACATTTCTCAGACAGGAGATCAATAAGTGGGCAGAGCTTGAAAAGCAAATCATGCTTCCACCTGCCCTGGGGAACCCTCAGCAACTGTCATGGCAGAGGAGGCATCCCAGAGGAGGCCAGAAAAGACAGGGGGGGACTCAGATAGCCTTGATAAAGCCGAGACGGAGGCCAGGGAAATCGGGACTGCCCACGGAGATGAAAGGGGCAAATGCCGGGATTCCCACCACCCCTGCCCTTCCTTCACAGCTCTTGCTGAGTGTGTTAAGAGCCCTGACTTCTGCCTCCCAGGTAAAACCAGGCACTTGGAGATGAGTTTGCAGCTGATGTGCCTTTTCCAGCCCCAATGAGCCTGGCGCAAGCACGGAAAGCTGCCCCCGCTGGGAGACCCTGTCTCTGCGGACGAGTCCCTCCAAATTCCCTGCCCCACTAGCACCCAGGAAGATTTCTCCATGCTCCACTCAGATCTGCAAAGGAATTTTCTATAGCAGACTGGAGCTTTCTCATGAGCCCAACGTGCCTTTGCACGTGCGTGTATGTCCATGGGAGGGCACATGCACACACACGGAAGTGGGCCACAGAACTAGAAGTCAGTATTAAACTTGGCTCTGACCTGGTAAGCCCGTTTTACTCCAGTCAGTTAAACAGTCTCTTTTGGAAATCCAGACTCCTTTGCTTGAAATAGTTACTCTTTCCATTTTGTTCTCCCCCTCTTGATCCTCTCCAAGATCACACCTGGGTATGGGGAGGGAGTATGTCACATCCTTACAGTTGGGGGGGGGTCAGGATCCATTCGGCGCCACTGTTCCACTCTCTGGGTCCTTCATGCCGCCACAGCAATAGATGTTCACAGTGCCAGCAACTGCTGAAGTCAGTGGTTAGTGATCTTGTGGTATCCCCTCCCAGGGCCTTGTGGTATCCCCTCCCTGGTGGCTAGGGTCCTCCTCAGCCCTGACTGCTATTGAAGACCCCGTGAGGCATGGCCATGATCTTATTTAGTCTCCCGCTCAGGTAGCCCAACCAATTCCCTTGACTCTAGGATCTCTTTCAGTCCATGGTGGTGACCCCTCTGGTGAGCTCTTCAGCTAGCATCTTGCCAACATCTGTGTTCTCCTAGGGGGCTTGTAGGCATGTGTGGGATCTCTCGCATGCCAAGTATTTCCCAGGATATCTCAGGGATGCTAACTGGGGCTTGCTGTCTGCCTAACCACTCCCTGCCCTAGGTGATTGCAGGTGTACCGTGCTGGGTGGGCTGCTCCTGGAGTCCCAGGCAGAGCGGATGACTGCACTTCTGCTCTTGGCTTTCACTTTCACTCCCATCAGACAACTCTCTGCTCTGAAACTTTGGTACAGAGAGGGCCCGAAGGAGCAGAGTCTTCTGGTCTGGTTAGGACTCCTCCACTCATGTCACATTTTTGTCTTCATGACCCAAGCTTCTGCATGGTGTAGCTTTAATGGTGAAAGATGGGCAGAGAAAGAAATGGCTTCTTTCTTAGCCTGGGTTCTCTTGAAAGGAGAGCATGACACAAGGTCCTGGGTGAAGGTAGTTTATTTAAGAGGTGATCCCAGCAATTAAGAGTGAAGAAAAGGAGAGAGTGATTTAGGGAGGGAAGAAACACGAATATAACAGAGGGCAACAGGGGCTGATTTCACAAGAAGTGTAGGGAATGCCTTGCAGAATTATCCGCTGGGAGGACAGAAGGCTGAGGCATTTAGCCATTAGCTGCCATCTGACCCTGGCTGAGGGTTGCCGCTGGGGGCGCTAACTCCATCCAGCTTCTGAACTGCATGCACACACACACACACACACACACACACACACACACACACACACACACCAGGCAAACTCCCATGTGGGTGGAGAAGGCCCGGGGGCAGAAAGAAGATGAACACTCTCGGCTTGAGATGAGTATACCCACTGCAGATGCGGCTGAAATTACACGTGGGCCAAGGGGACGGTGAGGGTCACCAGATGTGTCTGATACACTCCCTCAAAGGGAATTTAAATGAGGAGGAATTTTTTAGGACATATTACTGATTACAGTAGCCTTAAAGAACTTCTGGTCTAATCTCCTTGTTTTAAAGCGGGGACAACCAAGGCCCTAAGAAGTTGCGACGTACCCAAGGTCAAAAGAGTTGAATGCTGAGCCATAAGTAGAACTTGGACGCCAGAGACCCACGTAGAGCTCTTTCTGGTGAATCACACTGATCCATTCAACAACAATTATACATTGATTGACTGCATATGGTTTTCAGAGCATTACAAAGTATAAGACAGAATTCCTGCTTTCAAGGAATTTGCAACCTAGATGATGAGAGAAGTTTGGTCTTTGGTCATCATGTGTACTTGTTAGGAAGGAGACTGGCTTATGTACCCTATTCAATCAGACGGTGCTCCAGAAACATAAGGAAGAGACAAAAGGGGCCCAGAAAATACAGAGTAACCGTGGTAAATATGCATTCAGAAAACTTTGAGTATTAATCTGAGCTCAGGTGTAGAACTTCAAGAAAGCAGCCCCATGATCCCTGCCTTTGGGCATTGATGCCTTTGTGAAATCCTCTCCCCGTCAAGGGTGGGCTGGACCCAGTGACTCACTTCTAACAGATAGAATATGGCAGAAGCGCTGGGATGTCACTTCCAAGATTAAGCTGTGAAAAGACTGGCTCCTGTTCTGGGTCCTTTCCCTCACTCTCTCTTGTGTTTCTTGCTCTAGGAGTAGCCAGCCACCACGTCGTAAGGCAACCCTGCAAAGAGGCCCATGTGCGTGAGCCGGAGGCATATCTTCTGAGGCCTGCCAGCAGCCAGGCCAGTGGGCTTGGGAGCAGGTCCTCCGCCAGTCGAGCCTTGAGATGGGACTGCAACCCTAGCGATACTTTGATTGCAGCCTTGTGAGGGACGCTGAGCCAGAGGACCCAGCTAAGCCACATGCAGATTCCTGACCGTCAGAGACTGTGAGGTAATTGGGTTTTTTTTTCCCTGTCTTTTTTTAACTGCTGTTTTTTGGAGTAATTTGTTGCGCAGCAATAGATAACTGATACAGAAGGCATTGCATTAGAAGCTGGCAGTGAACGTATGAGTAGTATATGGACTTGGGAGCAAGTGACAGAAATCTATTCAAACTATCTTAAGCAAAAAGGAGCACGTATTGGAAGGGTTTGTGGTTCTCTCCCAGAACTCAAGGGCAGGGAGAGCAGCAGGACCCATACGGAAAGGAACCAGGACTTAAAAGCTACTGGGAAACAGGTTAGTGAGCCACTTTCCCCTGGCCCTCTCTATGAGGCCCTTAAATCCTTGTGTCTCAGCAACTGGCATTTTCTATTTCTTCTTGAACATGGGAAAAATCGGACCTACCTTGAGGACCTGACACGTTCTCTCCATTTAGGCACGACAGATACTTACTTAAATTCCCAGTTCCTGGAAGAGACTTATCAAATAGTACGACTCGGATGAGCCATCCATTTTCGGTCCCCACCAATGGAGGCTAGCAGATGGGGTTATGGGGCTGGCTGCCCACCCAGAAGGGACCTTCGAGAAGAAGGTATGGGAGATGCAGGCAAAGTAGGCAACAAATTAGTTGAACTGCCCTCAAGAAGCTTGCAATGGATTTTGAGTGAGTCTGGTAAGAGAACCGTATTCCAGGGTCCACCTGGCTGGCTTCTCAGGAGCCAGCACTCTTCCCTGGGCTTTAGTTTCCTCTTCTATAAGATGAGCAAGTTGACCCCAGATGATCTCTAATGGCCCTGCCAGCTTTGAAGTCCTGTGTCTCTAAGAGAAAGAGAAAGCAGAGGTGGCATCTCCAGACATACTCATGGAATTGTGGTGCCCGGCATCGTACGACCACATGGCCTAGGTCTCTGGCATGCGGGGAAGGTGCTCAGCACAGGGAAAGGGCAAGTGAGGACAACACAGAGATCGGCCTTAAGAACAATCAAACCACAAAACAAAGCTTTTGTAACAAAAGTTGTGTTTGGGGCAAAGACACAGATACACAGAGGTTTATAAGCAGCTCAGTGGCCTTGCGCCTTATGTAGTCAAAAGCTACCTGGACAATTGACAAAGCAGAAGATTTTAAAAATAGAAAACCAATTTTACCCCCAAGGCTGTGCTGTCTTCCTGCAGAAGGTTCTTGGGATGACCAGAGTGGCTTTTCAAATCATGGGCTAGGGCGCACCCACAGGCAGTGTTGATCTCGTGCACCCACCCTCCCACTTTTCCATCCTGCACACACGCACGCACGCGTGCACGCACGCACGCGTGTGTTCTCCCGAGTCTTGGTCTCAATCATTCCTCGCCGTGCTTTCTCCCAGCCACTCAGCACATCTGGAGAGCAGCCCCCATCAGCCGGCTCCCTGCCTTGCGTCATTTGCGTGTCACTGCCTCGTTCCAGCATTGGTGGAGATTTGGGGTTTTTTTTCATTATTCTCGGTGTAGAAACACCCTCCTACCCTTCACATTGCCATTAGCTGGAAGGAGAAATGGGTGGAAAGAATTACCTCTGTGTGGGTCAAGCCTCAAACAGAAGCTGTGACTCAGGTCTGGAATCTGATAAGGAGGTGCCTTTCTAGGAAACGGGACTTGTGCAAGGAATACCAATTTGATGTGGCAGACGCATTTTTCCTTTCCTGTTTCCCCCCCTTTCACAAAGCAAAGCACAGGGTATGCTAAGGGGCTGAGAACCCAGCCCCTCTGTGAGGGCGGGGAAGCCGCCTCCCTCACCAGTGAGGATGGGTTAGTTAATGCCTGTTAAATACTTTAAAATGAAATATCTCCTGTACCCAAATACTCCGTCTGATCATAGCCCTAGGTCTGATGTCATGGGCAGGGAAATGTAGTTCTAGGCAGACATTTGGGAAAAGAGAAAGGCATTAGGGCCTTGCCCAATGGTGAGTGATGGGAAGGGAGGGGCGGAGAGAGAGAAAGAGACACAGGGGCAAGACTCAGAGAAGAGGGGGGCAGAGCGTGGGGTGGAGAGGAGAGGGAGGGGGGGCGGTTAGGGAGAATTCCGATTATTAGCAGGATCGGAGACTTGTAGCCTTCCCTTATATTTCTGTGGAACCTGCTGAAAACAAACGCAGTCTTGGAAAAGATAAGGTTTACCCTTAAAAAGAAAAGCTGCTTTTCTAAGTTACGGTGTCAGGGATTGTTTTAGTTGGCTTTTCTTTATCTGTTTACTTATTTGGTTAGTAAGTTGCTCGGTTGGCTGCATTTTGTCGTTTCAGTTTAGCATCCAACAAAATAGGACGCGTTTGAATTTTGCCAAGGTGGCCTTCCCTCATGTTAATGGCAGGTCCAGTCTGCCTGGACACCCCTGGACTCTGTGCCTGTCTTTGCCCCTCTTGGAAAGACGTGTGCTTGGCTGTCACTCCAGCTGCCCTCTGCTTGCCGGCAGCTGAGGCTTGCTCTTCCCCGTTGGTGATGCTGAGCCTGCTAAGTTGGATTCCCTTCTTGATCTGTAGGGGAGAGGACACAAGGCAGCTCGGGGATAGCAAAGATAACGAGCAATGACAAGAGCGGGCTCCTGTCAGGGAAAACCTGACAGAGAGAAGGTGTGAGTGCTGCTGAGTCTGTGAGTTATCCACCCTGGAGGCTGTCAAGGCTGAGGCCGGAAGATGCTCACCCAGAAGGAGTAGCGCGATCATTTATTTATTCATTCATTCATTTGTTCATCCTTTTCTTTCTTTCCCTTTCTTCCTTCCTTCCTTCCTTCCTTCCTTTCTTTCTTTCTCATTTCTTCTCTCTTCATTCATTCATTCTCCATTCTTTTATATGTTCATCCATTCGCTCTGCATTCTTCAACTATAATAGCTATTCATTCTGCATTTTTTATATATCTGTTCTTTCAACAAACATGTATTGAGTACCTTCTGTGTACCAGGTACTATTCTAGGTTCTGGGCTTACATTGATCTGAAACTAACACAATATTGTAAATCAACTATACATCAATTTTTAAAAAAAGATTAAAAAAAGATAAATAAGACAAAGATGCTCACTTAAAGGAATCAAACACATGCCCAAATAACCATAATATGGATGAAGCATAATACTTGTCCTAATAGAGGTACCAGTGAAGTTCTCTGGGAGCTCAGACAAGAAGGGCTGCATCAAGCTGGAGGGACCTCAGAGACTTCGTAGAGGAGGCGGCATCTGCGTTGAGCCTGGAGAGATGGAAGGAATTTTCCCACACGGCCACAGGGGATTGGCAAGAATACAACTGGCAGCAGTTCAAGGAAGGCCATGGAGGCAAGATGTTGGATAAATGCCAGGAAGGGCAGGCCACTCAGGCTGACGGGAGAACAGGGCAGAGCAAGCAGGACCAGGAGATGGGCCAGAAGGCTGGGGGGCTCCAGAGGCTGCACCACTGTCGTCTCCCACATGGCCCACCACATGGACATGGGAAAGCAGAAGTGTCTCCAAAGGCCACAGTTAACACCTGGTCACTCGAGAGAAGCAGGAGGAAAAGGCCGCGTGCATGGAGCGCAGGTCTCCTAGACTCTTTTCCCATCAGCCATTCAGCCTAGATGAGTTTGTCACATTTGCTAATTTTTTTTTCTTTCTTTTTTTTTTTTTTTGCGGTACGCGGGCCTCTCACTGTTGTGGCCTCTCCTGTTGAGGAGCACAGGCTCCGGACACGCAGGCTCAGCGGCCATGGCTCACGGGCCCAGCCGCTCCGCGGCATGTGGGATCTTCCCGGACCGGGGCACGAACCCGTGTCCCCTGCATCAGCAGGCGGACTGTCAACCACTGTGCCACCAGGGAAGCCCACATTTGCTAATTTTTATCAAAGAATCGTGTATCCTAGTCCAAGCTTGTACGGCAAAATAATTAAGAGCGCTGGGTCTGGGTTTTGTATTTCACAGACCAATATAATGTTTTAAAAATCAAGGGGACTGCCATAATGATGTCAACTTTTAATTTTGGCAAGAAAGAATATACTCAGAATTTGCCAATTTACTATCACCATCTGTGGTGAGGACTGCTAATTGCCTACCGAGTATCCATTTTCCTCTCCTGCCTGATAAACAAAATACTATTTTATTTGGGGCAGCAATATGGTCAAATCAAAACCACATTTTCCAGCCTATATTGGTCACTGGGTAGAACGTCTGGGACAGCTCTTAAAGGGGGCTGACTGATCAGCATGCATTTTTCCCCTTCGTCTCTGGTTCCTTCTTCCGATTTAAAATCACGACCTTTGTAAGACCACGTGTACAAGCATCAGGTTGAACACGGGGCTCGCTCTGAGGGGCTTGCAACTTTCCATAGGAAGCAAGGAGCAACGCACCCGCCCCGGGCTTAGAACCCTCCACATCTCTCTTGGTATTTCTAGTTCCTTCCATTGCTGCCCTCCTCATGTTTGACCCCGGTATGTGTGTGAGGGGAGTGAGCATGCTGGCAGCTGACCTCTGGCCCTTTTCTCTCTTTCTGAGACTCCAACTTCCATCACCACATGAGCTTTCATTTGCTCCTCTTGTCTGGTAGTAACTGCCCTTGAATAATGACCAGAGTCGCAGTTTGTCTTCTCCCTCTACCCGATCCTGCTGCCTCTTGCTCTCTCCCACAGATGTTGATCCTTAATAAATATCCTGCCTCCCAAACTCCACATCAGCATTGGCTTCCAGACAACGCAACCTATGACATGAGGTAAGCTAGAGATTAGCAACTCACTGTGGAAAGTCACACTCAGGCTGAGCGACAGTCGGCAGGAGGCACATCATCAGAGCCCGGAGGCCTGCTCTCCACTGACGCAGCTGGAGAATTTGCTGGAACAGAGCCACTGCTGAAACTCCAGAAGCCCCTCTAGAATCACCAAAGTCCCTAGAGCCTGGAGCCAGCCCCTCCCCCCGCTGATAAAGATGCCACACTCAGGAGAAAAAAAGAAAAATGTCTTCTGTCTCCTTCTCACCTTCCCAGTCACCCACCACTTCTTCCCGTTAGAAGAACCTGCCTGGGAGCCAGCTGGCGAAGGAGTCTGGGAAATTGGTTTTGCAGGATTCCAACCTTGAGTGACACAGAGCAGAGCACAGGGCAGAAATGGAGCTGAGAGAAAAAGAGGCAAATAACTGGCAATAAACCCCCATCTCAGGAAGGACTGAAGGGGAAGGGGGAGGGATGAGTTTTCCGATGAACCCCCAGGCCTGGCTGACATCTTGATTGCAGCCTCATGAGAAACTCTGAAGCGGAGGACCCAGCTAAGCCACGCCCAGACTCTCAATCTCCACACATCGGGAGATGCGAAACGCAACGTTGCTTTAAGCTGCTAGTTTTGTGGTAATTTGTTATGACGCAATAGATAACTAATACAGTGGGTGATTAACAACGTGGGGTGAGAGAAGCCCAGGAAAGCATCTTAGCGAATGTTTGGAATAAAGAAGAATGCTCCAGTAGGTAGCGCAGGGAGCAGGAAGATTGCAAATAGAGAGAACAGTAAATATACGTGATCGGAGGTGTGAAGCTGCCTGGCGTGTTCCAGGACCTACAAGCATTTAGTATTGCTAGACTGCAAAATGTAGAGTACACCCAGGGCAAGAAATGAAGTCAAGAAGTCAGGAAAGTTAGACTATGGTTCTCAAAGTGGAATTAGAATCAACCAGGAAGCTTCCAAAATACTAATGCCTGGTTCCCACCTCCAGAGATTCTGTTGTAATAAGTGTGGGTTGCTGTGTTGACACAGGGACTTCAAAAAGTTCTCCAGGTAGCAGGGGAGGGACTAGAGTAAAACAGATGAGGTACTTGCCTTGGCTAAAAAATTTAATGGGACAGCAACAAACCCAGTCATCAAGATAAGTAATATGTGAATGCAGTAGTTGAAAAAATAAAAATTAATGCAAAAACTCCATGAACAAAATATAAAAATTTTAAATAAAGGTAGGATCCTCAGGTGGTTCTAATGGGCAGCCAGCATTGAGAGCCACCATTCCAGACCCTGAAGGAACTTGTGTACCTTCCCGTAGATCTTGGGATTGTACTGGGCAAAGGAACCAGGCTTGGGTCTCAAGCAGCAGGGAGACGTGTTCAGATTGGTAGTTTGAAATCAGCAGCGGCGAAGGTATTTACACCAAAGAAATTGGCCAGCACTACAAATCATAGGTGCCTGGTTTTTGTTTTGTTTTCCTTTTTTTTTTTTCTTTTTTTTGGTAGAGTCAGTTGTTAAACATTCACCAGTACACCCATGGCGGAGAGGAGTGTTTATGAGTGTTAGAGAGGATTTGGTGATGAGTTAGACATGGAAGGGAGAGGGAGAGAAGGACTAAAGTGACCCACAAGATGACTGTATGGTGTCGGCCAGTAAATTCTGAACTCCAAGGAGAGGGAATTGGCCCCAGGTTAATTGTTAGTTGCAAAGGGTAGTATACAGGGAGGCATCTGAGGTCACCCTTCGTCTCGTAAGCTCAGCAGCTGGAAGGAATATTTCTATGGTGCCTTTTATTATAGTTCAAAGCAGTTCTGAAGAGTCACAGGCCCTGAAAGATTTAGGGTATGCTAGAGGATGCCAAGGGACAGGCTGCCTAGGAAGAAATTCAAGCCTCCTTGTTCTCATGCCTTGGTCTATGATTTTGTGTCTGGGGAGGAACCATGAACATCCCTAGTATAAAGCTGGTGTTCACTCAAGCGCCATAGAAACAATTGCAGGATTAATATTATCTGGTTAACTAGGAATTAGGCTGGGAGAGTTGATTCTAGGGGCAAGCCTGCCAAGACGTTGTTGGCTAACTAGGACACTGTATTAACCCTCCTGAGTGCCTCATTTTCTTTATCTGTAAGATGGACTTATTAGTCCTGCCCATCTTATGGTGTGATTATGAAGATAAAATGAGTTAATAGCTGTTAAGATCCCTCAAAAAATTTAAAGGAACTCTTCAAATACAGATGATCCCATAATTATGGAAATCATCATTATGCTAATGACATTAGGCTAATCACCTAATAACTTTCAAAGACCTCGATGGACCACTGTGAAGTCATGGAATCCAGGCTCCTAGAAGGATTGGGAAAGCTATTTAAGTTTAAATTCTATGGATGGCAACTCACTAAAATTTTGGTTTATTTTTCACTTCCTCCTTCCTTTGGAATTTAAGAAACTACAGCTCTGCCTCAAAGAGAGGTAATTTATTTGGTTTCATGATAAGAAGTTTCAGCTTAGCTTGCCTGCTTGCATTTGAGTTCAAAGTTTCTCTAGATATATTATCATTTAAACTGGAGGGAAACAATCTTCCTTAACTAGAGCATGGGCCATGACCTTGCCTACATGATGGGCAGCTAATCCACTTAGAACCAGTGACTTGCTTTGTATAATTTATAAGACCTCATGAAAAGACAGGCCTCCATAGATTAATATTTCAGCTATCTTCCCTTCCATTTCATCCTCTGGATGTGGCAGCAACAATCACATGAATCATTCCTGAACTGAGTCGATATCAAACACCCGGAGCTTCATCTGCATTCGATGAAGGTTCAGCTCATTCAAGGGAAATTCCTATAGGATTTCAAATACACGGATGATTTACCTTTGACGCCTCTTACCCCATCCTGGCTGTGGCGGTTTTTTTTAAAAAAAAGCTTAAAATTCTTTGGCACTCCTCTTATTTAGAGATGGGAGTCTAGGTCCCTTCCCCTTGAATCTAGGCAGGCGTGGGACTGCTTTGCCCAGTAGAGTATGTTATGTGTGTGACTTCTGGGATTTGGTCATAAAGTGCCACGCAGCTTCCTCTATGGCTCTTGAAGTGCTTGTTCTCTGAATACTGTCTCTCTCTGGATGCTCCCTTTCCGAACCCAGCTCTTATGCTGACAGAATCCAAGCTACAAGGAGAGACCATATGTAGATGCTTTGGTCAACCATCCCAGAGAAGCCCAGCCTCTGACACCTTGCATATAAGTGAAGAAGCCTCCAGATGATTCTAGACCTCAGCCATGGATTCACCCAGGCTTTCAAGTCATCTTACCTGTGGCACGTTGTGGAATAGGGACATCGTAGGGCCAGAACAAGCCATCCCAGTTAGAAGGTGTGGCAGGGTCCAGACAGGGATGCTAGACTGCTTGGTCTAGAGGTGATGGAGGGAGGGAGAATTTGAGAATAACTTAAATCAACGGACCTGTTAGAAAGTCCAGTGACTCAGGACACAGTGTAGGTTTGGTTAATTGTAGAAAAACATGGACAATGTAAAATTTTCATGTGTGTAAGTATGAGTTTTAATTTAGAGATCTGGGTGCAAGGAGTGAAATTTATATTTTACTAAATTCAGCTTAATCTGTTCTGAGCTGGAGGGGAATTCAATCTCAGCTACTACTAATTCTTCCTTCCCGCCTTCCCAAGGCTCTGTGAAAGGTCTGAGTACTTTATACAGATGACATTTGAGGAAGGACCCTGGGGTGTGTTTAGTGCTCAGCAGTCGCCGCTTACATATATATATATATTATATATATATATATATATATATATATATATATATATATATATATATAGGTGTTCAGTAGCTCGTTTCCCTGTAATTTCAAAGCAATCTATGCCAACATGCACAGCTCTTTGGTTCTTTTTGGTTCTCTTGGCCGTTGTAGCCAAGAGAAACTTTGAGATGAGGAAGCATTAACTACCCTTCCTATAACCTTGCCAAAAGAATGCACGTCTTTAAGCAAATTCTGCCATTTACATGGACACTTATTAACTTTTTTTTAAAGGAAAGCACAGGAACAATTCATACGACCTGCAGGCTTGGAAGCCCTGGGTCTCTGTCCTTTCTGGTGCTCCAACCACCGCCTTGCTTGAAAGGTTTACTAGAGGCAAATCTCAAAACTCCAGAGGCAGGATTCTTGAACGATGCAATTGAATCTCTCCTGTTCAAGGTTAGGTACAAGATCATTTCAAGCGTGAGTTTAGAGCTGACAGTGAATGTGGGCTCTAGGCCTTGCTAGCCTCTTATGGCCTGTGCAGGCTTCCATTTGGGTTCTCCCATAAGCCAGGTAGTCCATTTAGGAGGTAAAGGAACCAGCAGTAGGAGAATGGACTAGTGAGCCTCGTATGTTGTCAAGCTCATTACCACTGTAAGTTACTAGAGGTTAATTCTGTAGGAGAAATACACGGAGCCAGTGCAGAGCACAGGCCTCAGAGTTACCCCATCTGAGGGCCAAGAGAGCTGGGGTATTTATGCACCAACTCTGGTTAATGATTGACTGAAGGCTACGCAAGAATTAATTTCCTGGCACTTGTGACCAGACACACAGACAACAAAGTGGACTTCAGTGACAAAAGAAAGCCCATAGGCTGGGCAATGCAGCTGTTGGCACTGGGCAGTGGGCTGGTATGCCCAAAGTGTACAGGTGAGGGGACCACAGGTGGCATGCCAACAGCATCTGCTACAGGTGGGAAGAGAGCCCATTTCTGGCATTCCTCCTGCTAGCTAACAAGTCACTAATTCCACCAATGAAAACCCATTTCTGATACTCCCTGTGTACTAGTTAGGAAAGCCTCCACTGTGGATTGGAACACTGTGGATGGCATGCTCAAAGGAGCCACCTTTGGAAGGTGGCCTTTTTGATCAAATGTCGGCCGAGTGCTCCTGGCATGGGGAGTCTCCAGCAAACAACTGATGGCCCCTAGAGCTGAAGCTTAAACTCTCACATACATCCAATCACATGGTCTATTCTGGAATCACTTAGAGTGAGTGACAGACATCATCATACTTGCCATCCCAGAGCCCTTTAATCAGAGGACCTCACCCTACTCAGTTACCGGGTACGGGAACAGGGCTTGGGTGCCCTACTGCTAGCAGGACCTGCCAGAAACCAATCCCTTTCATCAAAGAGTCCCAGACAGTCTCTAACCCTCCTCCCTCTTAAGGGGGATTTTGCCTTCTTAAAATCTTTGAACTCTAATATTCTCCTCCATTTCCTCCCGTCCATCTGCCCTCCCCCTTCCCCCAGCACACATGTGGAGATACACACTTTGTCAGGGCAATTCTTTTCAGTGGCTCGAGGTTTCTGTAAAACAACAGACTGGAGTTATAATTCCTATCCCACGTCCTGGGACCAGCATACTCTAGTTTTCAGCCATTCCACACACAGCCCCTGAGGCGAAGGAGCCCCCAACTCATCTTCCTGTGGGGGACCCTGGAAAAGGAAAAATCCCTAAAGCAGCAAGATCAAACTACAAGTTAATATCGTAATAAATTATCCTGCCACTTTTATGTAAAACTTGTGTGCTGTGCTTTTGTTTTTTTTTTTAAAAAAAAAGGTAATTTAAAAATACATAACATAGATTGATGCCTCCACAGCGTCGATGCCAATCTATGGGGTGTCACCTCTGTTTTAGGGTCTATGCCAAGATCAGTACATACATTATGTCATCAAATCCTCATGAATCTTACGTGAGGCGTCATTATCCCCTTCTTACAGATAAGAAAACTGATTTTCATAGGGATTCTTAAGGAAAACCACCATTTTTTATAATCACAAAAAAGTTAATTGGCAAGTAAATTAAAAAGCTCAATGAAGGAAATGGAAATCCCTATAATCCCTCAATCCATAGATTACAATTTATCATATTTTGATGATATCATTCCATCTTTTTTTTTTCTGATGTCCGTTTGCACATGTATTTTGAAAAACCAAAATTGAGCTCTTTAGGTAGCAATCTTTTAAATGTATTCTCTGAGAATGCTGAAGGACGATTTTCTGACATGGTTTTTCTTGAGGCAGAAAGTAAATCTTCATGAGGGCAATCCAAAAGCATGCAGCCTTCAAATCATTCATGGTGTAAAGAGATGTGTGGTGAAAAAGGGGGGATGGGGCTTAATTGTGCAATTTTTGTGGGTTCTTTGTAAGACTCTTGGCCTGCAGCTTAGAAAACCTTTGCTTGGTTTGCTAAATAGCCCTTCTCACTTGGCCCGGGATCTTCCATTTGACTGAACACCAGCAATTTAGATTGTGCTACGTTAAAATTTGAGGCCATGATCATGGGTCGTCTGGGACCATAACAAAAATCTACACATGTGATTCTTCCTCTTTTCTACTTTCTCAAATACAGACTAGTTTGAGAACTCTCATTAAGTAGAAAACAACATTTTTTAGAGTGGCTCTCAAAGGCTAAAAGGAAAGAAAAGAAACCCTTCTTGAGACTCCTCGCCAAGCTCCCCACAAGCCCACGATTGTCTTGGGTTTGAGTCTCAGCTGAGCGAGCACATTCCCGGCCTGGGGCAAAGACAGGGCCTGGCTTCTTCCCAGCCCCGCTCATTGTGATGGGAGGCTGAGCCCTGCCACTGTTGCAGTGGGAGGAGTGGGGAGGAGGGGTGCCCCACGCAACGGGGAGTGGGTGGCCTCGCCCCTAGCAACCAGGCTCTCTGTGGCTGCAGTTCCTTTCAGGGGGACTCACAGCCTCCCTCCCCTGCTTGCTTCCTTGCTACAGACCTTAATACCCCAGGCTGTGAATTCCCTTAGAGCGGGGACTGTGTCTGACCTATTTTTGAGTCAGCCCCGTAGCACTGCTCGAAGTATGCTTATCGAATGAATGAATGAACGAAAGATCTAATTTCCATAACACCGAGGCATTTCCCAGAGGCAACAGGCCCTTTGACCTTCAAGGAACCAAATGCACGGGATGTATTTCACAATACCCACCCCTATGGAAACAGGGGTCTCAATGCCAGATTAAATAAACCCCTGGCCCCAAAGCCAGACCGAACTAACCAGGGCCGGAGACTCCCGTCATGCTCGCCTTCTCGCTTTCTTTCTCCCATGTCCCGTCTGCCACCCGCCAACCTCAGAAGAGGGACTCAGATCTGGCCTCTGCTTACTTGTCAACCTCACTAGCCACTTTAGCCAAGACCTTCATCCCATCTCTCCTATGACAGTGGGATCTAATCAGTCTTAGAGCAAAACACTCCCATCAAATGAAATTTTACAGATGTCAAACTGCTGAAAGCTGTTGCTCTGGATAAAGATGATGATGTCCCGCACACCCACCTATGGTCAACTCACTGTCAATCTTGGGTTCTAAGGATACGCTTTGAAACCAACCGACCAAGACTTCTGCAGCAGCCTTGAACCTGGTGTCTCTGCCTCAGCTTGATAAAATGAACACCTAATCATGAAACACTCCTGCTTAAAAATTGATCTTGCTTCCTGTTATGGATAGGAAAACCATCATAACTTTTTAGCTTGCATGCAAAATCCTTCTGGATCTGGCCGCAGCCTGCTCTTCTCCCAGAAGGCATTCTGTAGGCTTCACAGAAGCGCCTGCAGTCAAAATCCCGATGATGACATCCCGTCGATAACACACTCTTCTATACTGGCTGGCTTTCCTTTCCTGTCTCACTCTTTCTGCTTCTTCGCTCCTGATTCCTGGGATGACCTCTCAGATAAACTACCTGCACTCTGTTTCAGACTCTGTTTTCTGGAAAAACAGACCAAGACACTGGGAGAGTTTGACAGAGACCCACATCCGGCTCTGCACGTGGAGCAGTGCCTCACGCAGTCATGCCAGACCCTCGGGCCCACTGGTGCTTTAATGAAGCTTGCCTGTTTGACCTTGGCGACCACAAAGTCCACAGCAGAAAGAGGAAGAAGCTGATCTGACCTTAGTTGTTTTCTCCACTTGTCATTCTCTATGAGTAATGCCTTCTCTAATGAGCAAACGTTTTTCATTTTTAATTTTAAATTAGCCATCAACGAGAGAGGAAAGCCCAAAGAGTTTGGAGAATACAATTAATTTCTTTGGTGAGATTAAGCAGAAACAAAACCTCACGTGGCCCTCTTTACCTGTGCTATCACCAGGTCTTCAAGTCTGAAACCGGGGGTCACCCTTGAAAGCTTCATCTTCTTCCTCTGCCGTATAAATCATTAAATTCTGTCCATTTTCCCTCCTTAGTGTCTCATGAGTGCATGACTGCTACAGAGGCCTCCTAATTGTCCCTCAGCTTCCACCCTAACCCTCTCTACTCCATTCCACCCACAGCAGTCTGAGCTGGGTGATCACACTCTTGACCCCGGACAGAGGGGTCCCCTGCGACCATCCTCTCAAGCTGCTCAGTTCAAATCCCTAAGGACAGCTCTGTGAGTGGCTCCGTCACTGTATTAACTTCCTAGGGTTGCTGTAACCAAGTGCCGTAATGTGGAGGCTAGCTGTCCGAAATCAGGATGTTAGCAGGGCCATGCTCCCTCCAAAGGCTCCAGGGAAGGATCCTTCCTCACCTCGTTGAGCTTCTGGTGGTTCCAGGTATTCCTTGGCTTTTGGCTATTGATCCCTTCTAGAGTATTTTTAAGTTCATTTATTGTGTTGTTCATCGTTGCTTGTTTCATCTTTAGTTCTTCTAGGTCCTAGTTAAATGTTTCTTGCATTTTCTCTATTCTATTTCCAAGATTTTGGATCATCTTTACTATCATTATTCTGAATTCTTTTTCAGGTAGACTGCCTATTTCCTCGCCATTTGTCAGGTCTGGTGAGATTTTGCCTTGCTCCTTCATCTGCTGTGTGTTTCTCTGTTTTCTCATTTTGCTTAACTTACTGTGTTTGGGGTCCCCTTTTCACAGGCTGCAGGTTCGTAGCTCCCATTGTTTTTGGTGTCTGTCCCCAGTGGTATGGTTGCTTCAGTGGGTTGTGTAGGCTTCCTGGTGGAGGGGACTAGTGCCTGTGTTCTGGTGGATGAGGCTGGATCTTGTCTTTCTGGTGGGCAGGGCTGCATTCGGTGCTGTGTTTTGGGGTGTCTGTGGGCTTATTATGATTTTAGGCAGCCTCTCTGCTAATGGGTGGGGTTGTGTTCCTGTCTTGCTAGTTGTTTGGCATAGGGTGTCCAGCACTGTAGCTTGCTGGTCGTTGAATGGAGCTGAGTCTTAGTGTTGAGATGGAGGTCTCTGGGAAAGCTTTCACCGTTTGATATTACTTGGAGCTGGGAGGTCTCTGGTGGACCAGTGTCCTGAGCTCAGCTCTCCCACCTCAGAGGCTCAGGCCTGACCCTCAGCTCTAGCACCAAGACCCTGTCAGCCACACGACCAGGTACGTGGGGAGTTTCTTGTCTTTTGGGAAGTCTGAGGTCTTCTGCCAGCATTCAGTAGGTGTTCTGTAGGAGTTGTTCCACATGTAGATGTGTTTCTGATGTATTTGTGGGGAGGTAGGTGATCTCCGCGTCTTACTCCTCCGCCGTCTTGAAGGTCCCTCCGATGATCTATTATTTCTCTTGATTCTGTGCTTTGGCTGCAGGTTCTTTGTTGGTCCTGACTAGGCTCACTCCGTGGGCTGTGTTCAGCTCGAGAGTTGGCTGGCTGTTGGGCTCAGTAGGGATACCTGGGTCAGCTGAGCATCCCTTTCTTTGTGGTCCTTCATCCCACTTGGATGGTGGTGTCAGATCATAGTGGTCTCAGGGTTCCAAGAGAGCAGAGGTGGAAGCCACAAGATCTCCAGAAGCCTATTTCAGAAGTTGTAGAGGATCAGTACCGGTGCATTCTGTCAGCCAAAGCAAGTCACAAGCCCAGCTCGGATTGCAGGGAGTCTACTTCTTGAAGGAAGAAGCTGCAAAATCACATTGCAAAGGAGTATGCCTACTGGGAGAGGAGGAATTTGTTGCCATTAAACTATCTACCACAAATGGATAAAACCTGATGTGAGATAACATGTAACACAGCTCTGTTATTGTGGACCCTGGGTTGCACATGATAGAACTCTAACTCCAACTGGCTTATCAAGGGAAAGGAGGGGAGAATTTATTGTGTCACTTTCCTTTTAAATCCAAGGGTTAGTCCAGCCTAGTCACCAGCACTTGGTATCTTGTCCTTTCCTTCTTTCAGGTGGAACCACTTCCATATATTGGTAAATTCGACATTACCAGTTTCATCCATACATTCCCACTAAAAAGAACACTTTCTCCAAATTTTTCCAACAAACGTCTCAGGATTGCCTGTCATTGGCTTGGCTCTGGACATGCATCCATCTCTGAGCCTGTCACTAAAACTAGGAAGCTGAAATATGCTGATTGGCCATTCTTGGATCATATGTCTGTGGAATGGGGTATAAGCCCAGGGTTGCGCTGGTAAACATTTAACAGCCAGCTCTGGGGTGAGAGGAGGAAGATGCTTATTTGTAGGCTTTGCCAAGGTCAGTGATATAAATACTGTCACCATGGCTGAGTTCAAGTTGCCATCATGATGCACATTGAACACGGAGTTTGGAAGAGATGGCACGATCACAAGCAGAGCTAGTAGAAGTGGTCGCCAGCACACCACTACATAACCCTGCCCAAATCACAGGACTAAGAGTGGGGGAAGGGTGGTGCCCTGGGGGAAATCAGGAAATAGAAACTAAATAGACCAATAAAACCCCACCGGATTTCCAATCTGATTCCTTTATTTTCTTTCCCCACAAATGGACAATATTTAAGGGACTAGTATTTTGCTCGCTATTGTGGTGGTTTTTAATAATCAAAGTCAATAGGAAGTTTGGAGATCGAAGAAATCAAATCAACTTTCTGAGGTTGCTGCAATTATTGCCCCCATATAACAGATGCAGAAACTGAGGCACAGAGCGGAAAGGTGACTTGCTTATGGTTACACAGCTAGTCAGTGGCAGTGTTAAGAATGAGCCTAAATGACAGTCCCTCCTGTCAATGGTCTCAACTTCTACCCTCTATTGCCTTCTCACTGCTCGAGTGGGGTATCTCATAACCCCAGAGAGCCCTTTAGCGGATATTTTGCAAAGCTGAGGATTCCTTCATAATGTGTCTGTGACATCATGTCCCGTGTTTGAATATGGGTTTTTATTAAAGAGGGAAAGGCAAGCCTTTTAAAAGAGCAGGCTCTAGATGGCTGCTTCTGGGAGGACAACTCCCTTCCGGACACATGTGGGTAGGTCGTGGCTCGGGCTGCATCTGCTCACAGCAGGGAACTCTGGCCTGTGAGAGTGTGTGGGTGTGTGAGGTCTTCTGGCCTCCACCTCAGGAGCTGAAACTAACCTGTGGGTGGTGGCTCAGGAGACTAGAGTTAGCTGCCTGGAACCGACAATTCCAGGGAGGACCCAGGTCTCCCTTAGAACCTCCCGGACCATTATGTGACCACCAGTCCTGGGACAATCAGAGGAGAGTGGAAGTGACAGGACCCTGCGGTGGGGAGGGCCACTCCGATGACTAATGTGTGTCCAGGAAGACCTTGGCTGGGTTGGGTGTCTCCTTCAGGCTGGAAACGATGATTTGTGGGTCTGGGAGTTCGGCTTTTATGACCTGAACCTTTAGCCTTTCTGGGGCCTGTGAGAGAGGCCCGAGAGGAGAAGTTGCCAGGGGCAGTTAGCGTTTGGCCTTGGTTTGATTTGTTCCAGTTGTTTCGCAGCTGCCCCTCAGTCTGTTGTCATCGATCGCGGGGAGTCCCTGGGCACCCAACTCCCCAGCTGGAGTCAGGCTGTAGGAAGAAGAGGGCAAGAAATAAAACAAGGATGAGGACCCCCGTCTTCCGGAAGGAGGGCGCAAGGACAGAACGGGGACCTGCGCAGTGGCAGGGCGTCTCCGGGGAGCCCTTGTGCTTAGAGCCCTCGGAGCTCAGTGGAGGGAGGGAGGGAGGGAAGCCTTTTTGGAGGAAGGGGGCTTCCCGACTATTCAAAGGGCATACATAGGCATCTTGAGAGGAAGGCGGAAAGCACTGGAGCTGAAGGAACAGCCCGTGGAGGGGTAGCGGTGGAAGGTTCTGGGCGGAGAAGGAAGTGGGAAGCAGAGGACAGAATTGAGGAGAGGAGATGGGGGTGGGGAAGTTAGATAGGGACCGCTTCAAGCCTGGGGCAGAAGGGAGGAGAGAACACAAATATAAATGAAAATAGGATCCCTGTCTTCCAGGAGCTCGCCAGTGAGTCTCTGATGTTTTTGAGGAGAATCCATGTTATCCAGGAAATGCAGGAAATTGAAGAAATGTAGAGGAACCCCTTGGAGGGAGACATTGTCCAGGCATCTGCTGTACAGGAAGCGTCTAAGTTACACACTCGGGTGCTTCTCCTCCACCCAGACAATGTTTTTCTTCTCCCATAACAACAAGCCTACAGCTGGGGAAGGGGAGGGGGTGATTTAAAAAAAACCATTCCAAGAGATAAATCTTGTAATACTAACCACTGAACAGCTGGCCCTTTAAAGCATAGAACAGCCATTTAGCCATTAATCCATCCCTTTAAAATGCAGAACTAGCCCACCCCAACACACACACACACCCATGCAGGCACACGTGTGCGCGCGCGCGCGCGTACACACACAAAGGATAGTTCCATTTCATTCAGCGCAGCTACAGCTGCCACAGCTCTTGTACTTTTCAGGTTCACACATACAGCCCTGGGTCCAGTTGAAAGAGTTTAAGCCAGCAATGGGAACCAGGGAAGGGGAATGAAAGAGAAGCCACAAATTCTAAATGCCTTTTCACCAAATTCCTCTCTGGGTGCTCCCCGTGATCCTGGATCCTGACACAGCAGTAACTGGTGCCCTTTCCAGAACCTCCTGCCTTGCCTGAGCTTCTCGCTTTCCTGGAAACAATCTGCAAGGGCAGCTGTCACCACCAGGCCCCACAGCCCACCAGACATTCACCAGATCTCCTTGCAGGTCCGACTCTTCTGTTTCTCTGTCTTATTCCCCATGGTCACCTTGAGTGATCTATACCACGTGTTGTCCTGATTGTGCCTAGTTGCCCTAGGACTTTGATGAGACCATTCTGTCTGTCCTTCCCAGCTTGGAATCTTAGTAGCCTCTTTGCATCTGTGATTTGTAACCTTCCTGAGAGGCAAAGAAATACAGTTAAGCCCCATCTCTCTCCCTCTCTCCCTCTCCCTCTCTCTCTCTCTCTCTCTCTCTCTCTCTCTCTCTCTCTCACGCACACACACACACACACACACACACACACACTCACTCACGCACATGTGTACATGCACAAATACATGGCTGTGACTGACTGGTTTGGAAAAGAGGAGTGGTGTGTGTTTGTGTTTTTGAGAGAGAAAGAGATAGAGAGAGAGGGAGAGGGAGAGGGAGAAGGGGGGAATCAGATGAGTAACTGTTTGGGATGGGATGAATTGGTTAGCTGTCAGGTATAAGAAAATTAAGGCCATTAGCTATTTTCGATTTTTTTCTGTCCTGTCAACAAGATTAGCAAGCCAAATGCTCAAGGAGCACATTTGGGGGAGTTTTGAGTGCTCCGTGAAACCCACAAACCTCTGCTGAGGGAGATTGCCTGGAATTCTCTCCCGCCTGCCCTTTCAGTGGGTGATAATAACGGGAGAATTAGTGAGCAGACAGATGCTGCGCGCACTGGTGCACAGCGCTCGGCATTGTATAGTAATGAATATATTCACAATGGCTGTTTCAATGGTTGTTTCTTAAAATGATAAAGTTAATTTTGCTGGGCCCTTCTTTATGTTTTAAATCTGAGCCTCACAAAAGATGGAAGCTGAAATCACCTCTTATTCTTTTATTCACAATGGTTTCATTATGGCATTTGGAAATACAAACAAAAAAAATTGTATTCTGCAGGGAGCTGGGAAACACGCAAAGCCTGGTATGTTCTCCCAGCATCTGGATGTCCAGTGATTGCTGCTTTGTTTTGATCTTGGTTGGTGTTTAGACAAGTAAACAGGGTCCTTGGGCAGTGGGGTGTTATTATCAGTATTTACTCAAAATCTGAGTAGAGTTTTATACTTTTCACAGTGTGATCTCCGTAAGATGTTATCTCAATAATAATAGTCATAGCAGCTACAGTGGTACATTGGGTGCCTACGATGTGTGTGTCAGTATACTAGATGCTTTTCAGTTATTAATTTAAATCCTCACATCAACCTTTGCAAGATAGGTCTTAGGTTGAACCACATGAAATTGCCGTTTCTGTAGATCAAAATATCAAATATAGGCGATGTCATGTGATTCAAATTAATGTTATTTCTCTATTTTATAAAGACACGGTCTCAGAGATATTAGGTAATTGGCACAAGGTCAGCCAGCAACGAAAAGGCAAAACAGAGGTTAAGAGCCAGGCCTGCAGAGCCCGGGGGTTCTTGTTTACCCCAGGCTCCTTACAGCTTGGTTCAATGTGCAATATTATTATCTCCAGTTACATCCAAGGACATCACTGAAAAACAAAATGACTAGGATATACACCCAGGAAAAGGCAAGGCAAAACTCAAACCCTATGTCTTAAGGGAACCCATTCATCTTTCCCATTTAGCAATGAAAACCCAAGAATAGGATAAGCTTCAAGCAGAACTGCAATGACAGATGAGCTGGCATCTTTCCACCTGGCAATCAGCGACCTGTGTCACACATCCTGCACCTAGTTTCCACAGCCCCGCAACACGCCCTCTACTCCCATCCTTGCCCAGGGGATTATCCTGAGTTCCTCTGCCACATTTTCCTCATAATGTGTTCACTCAGAAAGCCCCACTCATTTCGGAACCCCTGAATCTGTGCCACGCTGGAGTGGTAGCATTTTAATGGAGGACGTTTGGGGCACTGTCTTAGCTTGGGGTCCCCCAGAAGCAGATCCTAAGACAAAGATTTGAGTGCGAGGTGTTTATTTAGAAGTTAATCCTAAGAAGCTCTGATAGAGGAATGAAGAAGCGAGGCGGGGAAAGAAAGGACACCGATACAAGGTGTGTTATCGAGCAGGTGACCTCTGTGGGCTCCCCGTTGGAGCTCAATCCAGCTGGGGACCTCTGGGCGACAGTAGAATATGCCCCAGAGTTATCCCAACCAAGAAGTGAGGAAGCCAGTGTATATATCCACCAACTCATTGGCTGCGGACAGCTTCCAGGGTATAGACTCCAGTTTGCCTTCTCAGAGTCCTGAATGTGCTCCCATGGCCAGAATCCCTGGCAGGTATTCGCTGGAAATGCCTGCAGGGTATAGGAGTGAGTGCCAAGGGGACCTCTTTGAGAAGAGCTGGCCCAAGAGATTCCAAATCTGATCATCCCATCTGTGACAGGCACCTGAACATCATCTGAACTTACAGGACTCTCTCCATGAAACTCAAGAACATCTCTAAACTCAAGGACAGGCAGTCGGGTCAGGACATCCTGAGGCATGAGTCCCAGTGCCATTCACCTAGTACCCCCAAAGCCACCTATTCCTCAGGTGTGTCCTAACCGAAGTAGGACTTCCAGCATTTCACTCCCTCCTTTTTCCAGAACCCCTTACCCACAAATGTGAAACTTCTCTGTAATGCATCCAATGGGATTTTTCAGCCCGTGGTCCCTCTTGAGGTCACTTTCACGCTAGTAAAATGGGTGATTCCTTGGGGATACTGGGAGAAGGCACCTTGCAAGTTTCAGAACTTGATTGGTGGTAGAATTTTTTCTGTCTCTTCCCAGCTTTAATGTGGCTCTAATTCTGACTTTGTTGCAGAGCCGTGAAATCAAATTAGGAAGTGGGAGGGGACTAGCAACCCCTTCAAGCACAATCAACTTCTGATGGCTTCCCCAAAGCTCTAATGAACCTGCGTAGACCTCCAATAACACAAGATTGCTTTTTGCAGCCCTTGGTTTTTCTCCTTTCCTAACGAGAAAATGGGCCAGAGCATAGGTATGCAGGTAGCTAATGCAACAAGGTGTCGGAGAACCTTGGCTTTTGACTGAGTCGGGAAGCCTTGGGGAAGGGAGAGGAGGCTGATTAGGAGGAAGGGAAGACAGGAGCAGCAGCAGAAACTTCCAACCCCGATGGTGGGTCTGTGATGTATCAGCTAATGTGCGAGACATTGTGTGGAAACAAAGAGAAGGAAAACATAATCCCTGACCCTGAATGGCTAGCAGGCTGTTTGCTCAGAGCCTTGCAACTCCAAGTGTGAAACGGCAGCATCACCATCACCAGAGAGCTTGTTGAAATGCAGAATCCCAGGCTCCTCTACAAGACTTCCTGGATCAGAATCTGAATTTCAACAAGATCCCCAGGGGATTTGTATGCACGATAAAGTTTGAGAAGAGCTGGCCCAAGAGATTCCAAATCTGATCATGTCACATCCGTGCTCACAACTCCGTTCTGATCTCATCCTGACTTCCCATCCTCAGCTCTCACCGCTCCGTATCATCCCTTGGAACTCTCCACTCCAGTCTCGCGATCACATCACATCCTTCCATCCATCCTCACGCTGTTTCCTGCAGCAGCAATGCCCTGACTTTTGTCTCTGCCTATCAAAAATGCTCTTCATCTTCATGCCCAGGTATCCCCTCTGTGACGCCTGACCCAACCCCCCAATCAGAATGTCATTACTATTCATTTGCCGCTGCCTGACTTCCTTGTTCTTAGATGTTTGCATGCAGCCTAACGGTGGTTAGAAGGATGGGCATTAGAGCCTGATCATTCTGAGTCCAAATCCCAGTTCTACCCATTTTGATCTGTGTGTGCAGATTAGGTCACTGTTTTTAATTTTTTGCACCCTCCCTCTATTAGAATTACACACCCACAGCCTTTTCTATGTGACTTTACCATTTCCCCCCCTTGGTTGGGCATAAAATACTTCCCTGTCCATTGATGTTAGTCTTGCCATGTGACTTGTATTGGTTAATAGAATATGAGTGAAAGTGACAGTGAGTGAGTTCTGAGCCTACTGTGTGTTTCCAGTTGTCGCCCTGTGACTCTACCATCATCATGAGTAGAACACACCCCAGGTTAGCTGTTGGGTCCAAAGAGGATGAGATACACAGGAACAGACTTGAACTCAACCTGCAGCCAAGCCAGGATGACCCACATCTTGAAGCAGAACTCCCCAAGCGGACCCATGGACCCGTGCTGAATAAAAATAAGCCTTATTATGGTGTGTCACTGAGTTTTGTGGTGGGTTGCACAGCAGAATTTGTGGCACTAGGTAACTGATATACTATGCCTCTCCAAGCCTCAATTTTCCCATCTGTATAATGGACAGATAAATATCTACCTCATATTATTGTTGTGATGATTAAAATGTGATAATATATGTAAACTGAGTTCACAGTAGTGCCTGATAAATACTAGGTATTTATAAATACTAGGTATTTAATGTTAATAGTATTATTATGTCTTCCCACTAAACTGGAGACTTTTTTACAGGAGGATCTTTGTCTTACCCATCTTTTTCTCCTCCCAAATGTGTATTGGGCTCCTAGAAAGCACTCATTCAGCGAATAGAATCAAGCATTAATACAGAAAGTTGCTCTTTTGCTTGGGCAGTTCTTGCCCTGCAAATCCTTACTCAGCCTTTAGTGACGAGCCTGAGCTTGTCACAGCAGATAGATGAAAGCTTCAGGATTGAGGGTGTTCTGTTCAAAGCAGTGGTTATAGTAGGCCTTGGGGGTATTTTGCTGAGTTTTGTGTGTAGTTAAGGAATCTAATAGTGTTTTGATTTGTTTCTCAATTAGAAATGCTACACATAGAATTTCATGGAAAAGAAGCATTTCTTCTTCAAAGGAAGTTGTGGGAAATACAGAAATACCCACCCCTCTGCCTTCCAAATTCAAGTGTGAGCCTTACGTGTATTCTTCACCCAGTCTGGAGTTTAACCTCTGAAAAGCTGGCTGTGGAGGTGGGAAGGAGTGATGACTGGGGCAGGGCCCCGTGGCATGTGTCTCTTTAAGAAACAGAAATGAAACCTAATTAGCATAGACTGGCTGCAATTAACATATAAGTCCCAGTTCTGGGAGTTGGAGGAAGGGAAAAGGATAGAGCTAAAACTTAATGGGGTTTTGTTAGACAAAATTAGCTCCCACAGAACAGCCATAAAAATATCTAAATTATGAGAGCCTCTTGCCATTTGCCATTAACATGAAGGGACATGCTAATATTTAGTGGCGCCATGTCCTGGAAATTAACTGCAGTGAAGAAAGCCCCAGGGGCATCCCCGTGAGTAATAAGGGCAAGTCCACTGACTCGACTGTTACCCAACTGCTTGACTAAATGTTTTACAGAAACTTAGACTCTGCAAATCACACGGGTCTCAGCCAGTCTTTTTGGCAATGGTTCCAGAACTGTCGGATGACACCTCCATGGGTGATATATGGAAAGCTGAAGTCTCTTTGTATAGTCTTTGAATTTGGGTACTGTTTTCCTCAAAAGAAGACATTCCTAAGGCTGATTTGTGGACATTTGAAGATGCCTCCAATGCTTTCTCTCTCCATCTTTACGCTCTCAAAGAAAATTAGCCCCTTTGCTTTTAGAATAGTGCCAAACCAACTGGTGAGAGTTTCACTGTAGACTCCTCCCATGGTTTTACTTCTCGCCTTCCCTTGGGGGAAAGGGGTAAACCATGATCCTCTATTTTCTTCTCCTAAAAGTCACCAATGATCACCTAAACATACAAAGGATTTTTTTCATGGTCCTCAGTCTCTTCTACCCCCATTTCATTAGACTTAGTTGACCAGTCTCCCCTGCCTTGATTTCCATCCCGCGTTCCCTGAGGCTTTCACTCTGCCCTTTCTCTTTTAGTGGGTCCACTTTCTCCTTTCACATCTACAGGCATTGCCCAGGACTCCTGGCCTCCAGCCTAAGGTCTTCTCTTACTATTCTCTTGGAAGATGAATTAATCATCATTTGCTGGTGTCCACCATCACTTATAGGCTAGTGTCACTCAAATCTGAAACCTTGGCCTAACCATTTAGCCCTGTGTTTCAAACTTCCAGCAGGACATCCACATTTGGAGTTCCTATTTTCATTTCCAATTCAGCCTTCCCACACCCGCATCCATTATCCTCTCCTATTTTAGGGAGATGCCCATTATTTCCTCCCTGACCCTCATCTGCCTCTTTATAGCTCTGGAGAGTACATCCTATACACTTATTATTCTCATCCTCCTCCACAGCTGGTTGGATCAGGATCCACAAATACCTGAGCCAGGAGCTCATCTGTTGGGTGGCCTACAGCCTCACCCTCAAGAATTCAAACTCAGTTGAGAAGCTACTGAGATCTCCAAGCTTAGCCTCTTTCTTGCCCTTTCTAAGGCTTGGGTTGTCAGCTTTCCCTTGCATTCTGCAGGATACACTGATTCTTCCAACAGATTACAATTTTAAGTGGGTTCTAACAATGTTTGGACAGCCATGAAATTTCTGACTGAATCACACTTGATTTGCTTGCCCTTCCCAACTTTCCATTCTATATCTTTGAAACCACTGTTTTCCCAGGCTTAAAAAGGATAAACTTTGGAGACATCTTTGAAGCCATCCTTTACTCCTTTATACCTGATCAGTCTTAATGACTTTCTATTCCTTCCTCTGAAATACCTTTGAGATTTTAGATCCTCCTTTATCCAAGCTCTGATCACCTTCAAGCCGGGCTTCTCCACTCTAAGCTCTACCCTTCCAATCTCTCATTCATTTCTTCTTAAAACACTGCTCTCATCAAAGTATCCCTCTGCCAAAGAACCTCTGAGTTCTCCTCCATGTAGCCTCTCCAATAGGTTAGTTCAGGCTCATTCACATGGTGGTCTAACGGTCCCAAGTGCAGCAAGAGGACAAACCCCAAGGTGTCAGTCCTGTTGAAACCTCTGCCTATGTCTCATTGGTTAATGTCCCATTGGCTAAAGCCAGTCATATAGACAACCCAGATTCAAGGAGAAAGGAAACAGACCCCATCTTCTGATGGGAGGAGCTGCAGTGTCACATTGCAGGGAAATGAATGCAGAGAGGCGAATAATTTGTAAGCATTTTTCTAATCTACCACATTCAGCATGAACTGGGAGTCGGCCTCATTAGTATTCTCTTCTTGTCCGTTCTGTCACGGGAATATCCTCCCTCTCTGCTCTTTTCCCTTAATTCAAATTCTTCTTCCCATAGGTTAGGGACAAATCTCTGAACTCTGCTCTAAGGATTCCCAAATAACCAGCTCTTCACCATTTCTGGTCTCTGGCCCCTCCCTTACTTTTTGGTCATTTTCTTGAACTCATGCCTCTCTTCTGAATTGGAATGAAAATTAACCAAGGATTGCTTTTCATATCTTTATTTATGAAATATATATTTATAGCTTTCATATATCTTGACTTTCATGTCTAGTACAGGGTACAGCATCTGGGAGGTGCCAAATAATACTTGTTGGTTATTTGCTATCAAGGAATAGCTCAGAATTCTCCTCAAAGCCATTTTGCTCTGAAATTCATTTTAGTTTAAAAAAATAAATAAATGTATGCCCTTAGCACTCTGAAGAAGGTGGCAGGGAAAGCTCAGATGATGTAAAGATTTCAGCTTTCTGACTAGGTGAGAATCACAGCTCCAGTTGGAATGCCTCTCCTAACCTTGGGCTCAGTGAAACCTGTGGGCCTCCTCAGCCAGTTTTCTTCAGTGCCCTGGCCACGCGACCACTCTGAGCAGTCATTCTGTAAGCTCAGCGCCATACTCCACGGATGGCGATCAGCATCTTTCTTGCTCTTGATTTGCCTGTTGAGAGAATTCCATGAAAAATACCAATCTTCCAGGCCTCAACAGGACAGTTTAGGGACCACAATCTGAAAATACCCTCTGCCTGCAGGCTCTGATTTTCCCTGGGTTCCTGCTCAGACAGTTAGGGACTTATGGTTTGTGTTCCCAGGGACCCTCCATAGACAGGTTGGCATAGAACCTGCCTTATGAATGCCTCTGCTCCAGTCAGATCTTTCATTGCTTAGACCCCCTTTGCCTCCCAGGCTTGCTGATCCAGGGCCCTATTTTCCTAATTTGTTTGATCCTAGAGTATGTTGCTTGTCCCTTGGGTTGCACGTCAGGCCAACTCTCAGAAATACCTTCTGAAATCTGATCGGTGTCCCTTCTCGCATTTCCCTTTCTGAGAACTTGGAAAGGAATCCAGGAAGCCCAGTCATATGTAGCCACTGATTTTATTTATACCACTGTCAAAAATAAAAAGTCTCCAAACATCAAAACAAGGCTTAACTTCTAGACCTTTGGGGTGACGTGGAATGACGGATCAAGCTCAAGGATGCTGTGCTGTTTTTGATCCTGACACTGGGTTTTTACACTGAGGGCTCTTTCTGATGATATAAGAAAATACGTGCCTCTGGAAAGATGGGGAAGAGTGGATAAGGAAAGTGCATGCGCGCGAATGTGTTTCTGTGTATGTGTAGGTGTGTGTAGGGGTGTGTGTGTGTGTGTGTGTGTGTGCAAAGAACAGCAGGTTTCCCAGTCTAAGAAATTTTTCGTCTGTGGGGCAAGATTTGCATGCCCTTCTGTGTCGCAGAGACTCGGTGTGTTTGCAGCACATCGTCGGGATGTCTGCATCTCAAATCACTGGCTGTGTGCAGCCTTGATGAGGCACCCGATTTACATATTCTCAATTTAATCTAAAGTAGGTACTAATTGATTACTGCTGAATGTCTGCACGCTCTGATTATCTGTTCAGATCCTGAGGGGGGTGGAGGAAAAGCAAGGGATCTTTCTTCTGTGAGTAAGATTTTGTTTTCTCTGATCCAAGGAGCACTTATTTGCGAGGCCCGGAGGTCTAGCAAACCCCCGTCTAGCCTCTCCCCACCTTCACCCCCAGTTGCTGAAAATACCACCGGCTCCAACACTGGGTTTTTTTTAATGTTGTAGAATAAACTATTCTCTATTCAGTTATTCAGCATTTATCAAACAAATATTTTGGAAATGTCTCCCAAGTATATGTTATTGTCATCTCCATAAGGACAGGATTCCATAGGGCTTGAGAGTACAGAGTCTGGAGCCAGATTGCTGGCTTTAATCCAGGCTTTGTCACTTACGAGCTGTGTGACTTTGGGCAAGTTGCTTAACTTCTCTGTGCCTCGGCTTAGCTGCCTATAAATGGGATTAACAGCAGTCCCCACCTCACAGGGTTGTCATGAAGATGAAAAGCGTTCGTACATGTAAATCAGCCAGCACGGCATCAATCAGCTATATAGTGCTGTTCCTTCACAGCTCTGTGGAGGGTTTGCTGGGAGAAGAAGGCAAAGATCTTGATTAAAGTTCCCCTGGGGAATCTTAGGATCTTCATTTGTTTTTGCCTTACCTGTCCTGCATCATCTCAGGCATCAACAATGACAGGGAGCAGGTCTGAGAAAATATAGATCTTGTCATGGGGGTGGGTATTATTAGAAGAGCCTTCTGCAAAGGCTTTTCCTGTCAGTCGAGGTAAGGAGTAGGAAGGAGGAAAGGGAGGCTAAGGGTTGGGGGTGGGGGCGGTCAGTGAACACTCCTTGGACGCCTTCTGTATGGCAGATTTCATGTTGGTACTGGTGACACAAACATGAAAGCTATGGCCTGGTCTCTGAAGGACTTCACTGCTGAGGGGCACTGCTCCAACTGCTAGGCACGTTCCCTCTGTTATTGCTCCTCGAGCATTTATTTTAGGTTTCAACCCCGCAGCTGAATTGCTGGTGTGCTCTCTTTTTTTCTTGTTACTGATATGTAACATACACGCAGAAGACACGCACAAGGCATAAGTGCACAGCTCAGTGAGTCATCACAGAGTGAACACACTGTGCAAGCAGCACCCAGATCGAGAGGAAGGGAACATGACCGGCCCTCAGAAGCCCCCCTCCTGCCCATGCTCCCCTCCAGTCACTACCATCCACCAATAGGTAATCAGCTTCCTGACTCTGAGTCCCACCCTCAGGTTTCCCAGCTGGGCGCTAGTCCCCGGACAAGAGAAGCTCAGGGAGCAAGGTTGGGAGATGTGACAAGATCAGGCATGATTGGGAAATGTCTGGATCATTACCGCAGTGGTCTTGTCCCTGGTGTCTGTGTGGCTCCCCTTAAGACTCCTTTGACTTTCTCAAAAGGAAAGCCATTCTTGGCCGCTTCACACCGGAGCCAGCATCAGGCAGCGCAGGGCAGCCTTTCTGTGGGTCTGAGCAAGCCCCCATCCAGAAATGTGTCCAGCGAAGGGCCAGGATTTCTCATCCTTGGCCAGCCTGGCTCCTGAGATCTCTTACGAAGACAGGCATATTAGCAAAAGATCTGAGATCTTGTAAGGCTGACGATTAACCAGGAAATAGCTTAGCAGGGATGAGTGTAGTTAACCCTCTCAGAATTTCCCTCTCTCATCCAGAGAGTTCAGGGTCTTAAGAGAATGGGAAACAGAAGAGGTCGATTTTGCCAGGACCATCCAGGACATCACAGTGGGGAGTTCTGACCAATCGAGGAGGGAGGCGGGCGTTGCCCGGAAAGAGCTCACAGAGAATAGCAGAGTAGCTGTTCCAGTTATCTATCGCTGCATCACAAACCTCTCTAAACTTAGTGAAGCGAAACGACAACCGTTTTATATGTTTAGGGAGGCTGTGGGTCAGAAATTCAGACAGGGCACAGCAGGGGCGCTTGTCTCTGCCTCAGCTGGGAAGACTTGCTGGCGGAAGGCTTGATTGTCTGAGCTTCTTCACTACGTGTCTGGCACCTGGGCGAGGATGCTGTGTAGCCTGGGACTGTAGACAGGGGGCCTACACGCAGCTTTTCCATGTGGTCTGGGCTTTGCACAGCACAGAGGCTGAGTTTCGAAGAGGACCATCCCCAAAGAGAGTGTCTAGAGAACAAGAGTCCCAAGAGCCCCAGGCGGAAGCTGCAGGCACAGAGGCTGAATTTTGAAAAAGAACATCCCCAATGAGAGTATCTAGAGAGCAGGCTCTTTCTCTCTTTCTGACCTAGCTCGGAAGTCACATGGCGTCATTTCCAATGTATTCTACTGGTTACCTGTGAATCACTAAGGCTGGCCCACATTCAAGGGGAGGGGAAATCGATTCCACCTCGATGGGTCCTAGTGTAGAACTACTTGTGGGGATGGGAGCTTTTGTTGCAGCCTGCTTTGGAAAATACCATCTTCCACTATAGATAGCAGCTAGGACTCTGGAGTAAGACCCACCTGGTTTCATTTCCTGGCTCTGACACATATTAGCTATGTGACTTCAGGCAAGTGTCTTAACCACTCTGTGCCTCCGCTTCCACATGAGTGAAACTGGAATAATGATCCTGTCATCATAGGGTTGTTATAAGAATTTAACAAAGTGAGCCATGCATGGTGTTAGCAGAACGCCTGATACACTGTAAGTGCACAATGTCACCTTTAACTGAGACCCAAGGAGGCGATTGCTCGGGACAAGCTTCACCTATGACACCTTTTTTTAGGCTCATCTTAGTGAGGAGGTTAATCACGCAATTCCCATACCAGGCTGTATAACAGCCCAGAACTCACTAGCAGTAACAAGAACTACAGACGCTGTGCACTAGGGGATAGCACTTTACAGTTTACAAAGCCCTTCCATATTCATCCTTCATGTAATCCTCCAGACAGGTCTGTGGGGCCCCCAGGACTCCCATTTTACAGATGGGGCTTATCAAGGTGTGACTCACTCAAGGTCACATAGCTAGTAAATTACAGGCAAGGCCACCATCCCAGAGTTCCCGTGTAAAGCCCTTGCTCTTATCTTCTCCGATAATCTCAAGGGCACGGCTAAGTTATCAAAGGAAAAATACAATTTAATTAGAATTTAATTAATTTGAAGAGTGCCCTAGAAATGAGGAGAAAGGAAGGAGGTCAGATTTCCAATAGCCAAGGAATGTCAGAGCCAGGGCGGGAAGGTGACTGCCACGCGAGAGGAGACCTGAAGTTATGACTCTCCTCCAAAGAGCTCAAAGGCATTCCTGGAAAATGTCCCATAATGCTTTTCAAAGTTGAGAGTTAATCACTCAGCCAAATAGCACCTTTTGCTCTGCAACCTCAGAGTCCCCTAATGACCCCTCACTCCCCTAAAACTGAGAAGCCAGTGGTGCCCTCTTCTTTCTGTGTTTCCCTTCAGATTTCAGCCCACTCACATCAACATCAAAATGCACAAATGCTGGGAAAGCATTGTAAATCCTGCCTTTCTGGAGTTTTCCATCCGCTTTTGGAAACAAACCAAAATACCCATAAATATTCAAGCTTATAATATTGACTTAAAGCTCAGTTAGAGCCCCGGCTGCAGTCAGCTCTTGATTATCCATGTGTGACTTATCCACAGCTAATTTGAAAACTCAAACTTCCTTCCTTCGAACTTGCAGCGCACCCTTGGCCCCCTCTGCGGGTGCTGGCTCGGGGCTGTGGGGAGATGAGGTGGAAACGCGCCCAGCCGAGGGCCTGAAGACCCTGCTTTTGCTCTTGACACAGCTCCTGATTAGCTGCGTGACCTTGAGTACACGTCTTTACCTCCTGGGACCTCCTAGGTTTTTCAACTGTAAAATGAGGTAGCAAAGTCGTCAAAACAAATGGGAAGATATGTTTGCTGCAAAGATACAATATTGAAATCGATAGTCCAAAAGGCCCATTTCCTGGACAGGATGGTGTGTGGCCTCAGAACTGATGAATGGCAGACCCAAGCCTAGCACCCGAGACTCCAATGGTTATTTCATGAATTTCATGGCCAAACACGCGAGATTTTTCTATTTCCCGAATTAAGATTCTCCCCAGTGAGCACAGATAGTTCAAAGATTCGGAGATTCGGCTCTGCCTGAACATGGAAAAGGCTATTCTTTTTTTTTTTTTCCAGAATATTGGCCTTCCCTTCCAGTGGAGCCAAGGTGGGGACCCAGAATTGTATGTCTGTGGGAGTCAAGACCACTGCCCACTGCCCCACCCCCAGTAAGACCGAATGGGGGGATCAGCAGGAAAGCCCCTGGGTCCTCTTCGTGTCCAGTCCTCTCCCTCCCACCCCCTGCCATTCCTACGGACTAGAAAAGACTCTCCTGTATTTTAAGGGAGAAATCTCTGGAGTCTTCTTACTCCCTGCCTTAAGCTCAACCTCCCAGACCCAGGCTCTCCTTATAGGAGGAAGGATGAGCAGTGGAGTGATGGTCGGAAGAGACCTGAAAGCAGGGATGAGAGAGGAGGTGGCGGGATCCCACCACTATGCCCTTTGACCAAACACATCACAAGTGCGCGTTCTGTGCCCAGCACCCAGGTGATAAAGAACAGACGCCCATTCTCCTTGCAATGAGATCTTGGGTTCAGGGAAGAGTACAGTGAGACCTCTGTGAACCTGGTTTTCATGAAGTATTGTAGATGCTCTGAAAGAAAGATGTGTAAAACCAGGTGGTGGTGAGGATGTGAGAGGACACAGAGGGGGAAGCAGTTAACCTCATCCAAGGTGTGGGGTATCAAGAACCACTGCCTGGAAAAGGTGGTGCTTGGTGTTTGAGCTGAAAAGCATTATGTCAGCAACATTTTAAATGGTTGTTCAATCTTCCAGAAGCATAGTAGTGGCTCTGCGGTTCAGTCTGATCAAGGGGTCATTAACAATGGGGGGCTAGCCTGCGAACTCAAGGATTCCTTACGTCATTTCTGTGGGACAAGGTATTCTATGTTCTAAACAACTTGGAAACAATCTTTAGAACACAGAGTTCTTTGGATGCATACTGCCTGTGTTGTGCAGAAAGAGACCATCGCCTACCTAAACAATACGTGGTGTGAAATTGCGAAACGACGGTACACTCGACATTGGATGCTTCGCGGTCTGAACAAGTGCTTCCCTGTTTGGGACCCACGCTGGTCTGCAGCTAGCTGCAGTTTGAGATGAACAACAGATGAAAGGACATCCTTGGTGGAAATTCTAGCACCCAGGAGCAAGGTGAGGAGGGAGGCTCCCCCTCGCCTGTTTGCACATTTGTTTATACTCCCTCTGGTGGCTGATTCAGGTGTGCATGTTCTGTCCTGGTGTGTGAAGCAACCATGCCCTATCTGATTCGAGAGGCCTGGAGCGCTGGGATCTTGTCCACGTGCACAGGAGCGAACATCCGAACAGTCAGCATCTGTTTTGGTCTGGGTTTTAACTAGCAAGTGGTGTTGGTGTTTGGAAACTCACGATTGAAATGAATATATCTTATTCTTTTTGTGCCTATCACACTGCTTGTACCATACAGCTTTGTAAAACTTCATAGAATCATAGATTTCAAGCTCCTGTTCTAGTTAGGTTCTTTTGAGTTTCAAGAAGCAGCAATTGGATAAGTTTACTTCACGATTACCTCAATGGGATAAGGATACTTGTGACCAGGAAATGCCGTATGGCTAGGCCCTGAGAAGTACTGAGAGTTGACAGAAGGCTCCAAAGCCAGTGAGAATATAACCTCTAGGAACAGGGGTTTGTGGGCCCAACAAACTCCCATCTCAGTTCCATTTCCCTCTTTTTACGGACCTTCTTGTCATCCACTAATCCTTACCTTACATCTTCCGCTTACTCACATTTCCTTCTCCTTCATAATGTTGACTTGCGTGGGGCCCATCTTGTCCTCTGTGACTTCTCTCGGAATAATGATCATTCAGCTTTAGCTCCCTTTGCAAATGGATCCTTTCTCTCTTTGAATCAGCCAGAGGCACAGGCAACCACCGTAACTGGCATATATGGTACGCACCTGAAAGGAAACTTTGGACTCTAGTTCATCATATGGGAAAACTGGTAACCCAAGCGCTGATGAGACTTACCTAAGATTACACACATAACTGAGAAGTGGTGATGGTAGGAGGAGACCCCAGTTCTCCTACAGTCTACAGAGGCCATTTTCACACTAAACTGTGTCATCTGCTAAGGAAGTTTGTGTGGTAGGAGTGTTACCATGCATGGGTGTCTTCTTACTCACCTATTGTGCTTGCAGTTGAGAGACAGATGGTCTTCTCTTTTCTGCTTCCTTCCTTCTCCCCACCACCTGCTTAGGCATCTGATATAGGACCCAGACGAGTGGCAGAATGGTGCTTAAGAGAAAGGTATTTAAAATTAGCTCCCTTTAATAGCGTTTGTTCTTATTAGAATTCACGTCTGGTCTTTGTGCCAATGATTTCAACGTCACTAAATTCAAACTAAGATTGACAGTGAAGTGTCTTGGTTGCCAAGTAAGATTCATTCAGAAAAGGGGAATTACACAGTAAATCTCAAATGAGAAAACTTGATAGATGAACTGAATTCTGAGCTGGTGAGGCCAGCTAGAATGTAGGTAAGTTGTCAATTGAAGTATTTCACCCTTTGTTTCTCTTTGGTTGAAGATATTAGAATATCATTTGGGGGCCATCCAGACTTCGAACTTCAGTAGGCTGGGCTTGCAGTTAGATTTAGAAGTCTGCATGACTTACGGTTTTTCCAAAACTTGCTGACTAGAAAAGAAACTCTAAGAAAGTCCTGATATAGCAATCACATTGACAGATTCATTCATATAGCTGGAATGCTGCAGCCAATGCAATGGGATTTTTGAATAGGAGAATAAGGACACTATCATATTCACTATTGGGTTTAACAGATCAGCATGACTCAGTGAACCATCCATATAGTCATTTGTTCTCATTCATTAGACATTTACTGAAAGGCTCCTATAACATAAGCACGATGCTGGGGATATGAGGGTGAATGCGACACTGTTGCCTACAAGAAACTTACTGTCTAGTGAGGAATACAGACAAGTAAAGAGAATTACGACACCAGATCTGAGGAGCTTGTACAGATCAATGACAAAGGAGGCCATGCCAAAGTGTCTGGTCTTCCTGTGGTGTGACCGACTTGGCTGTAATCCCATCAATCCTCTGATAACATTGTCCAGATGTCATGACCTCATAAGCAGATGACCCTCATGCCATATGTCAATCTCCCTTGCATGGACATTTCAGTAATTATGTTGTATTCTGTTAAGCCTCATCTCTTGAGATCTGCAAAGTAAGGCATCCCCATGGGCAAGAGAAATGTTCTCTTCTGAAACCTGAGGCCATTCCTAGAGCAGATACCCCGAGAAGGGTGAATCCTTGGACAGGGACCCAGAACTTCAGGAGGAGCCTCAGACATATGGGAAAAAGCTCAGCCTCTCCCTTGCCTTATGCTTGGAAGCGTCTAGACATCTGAGATATGATGCTGGGAAGAGGGATTTAGAAGTCACAGAAAAGCAAGAAACCCAAAAGAAGAGCGATCCAAGGAAGATTTCTTCTTCCTGGATCCCCGATGGATGGGAAAAGACAAGCAAGGTTCAGAAAGCAGCATGTGTTTTGCAGGCCAGATTTTGCAGCTTCATGGTATTAAAGCCCCTGGACCAGCCTCCAGCCCAGTGCCCATCCAAGGCTGGTCAGGAAGCACCTGCAGTAGGTTCCCCTGGGACAGTGGGTCAGCATGCAGATTCCCGGACTCCTCCTCAGATCCAAGCCTCTGAATCAGAATGGAAAGGGAGATAGAATTTGCATTAAAAAAATTTTTTATTGAAGTATAGTCTTTTTTTATTTATTGAAGTATAGTTGATTTATAATGTTAGTTTCAGGTGTACAGCAAAGTGATTCAGTTATACCGTACATATAATTTGCATTTTGGTAAGCCCCTTAAGTTTGAAATCTTGTGGTCAGTGGGGTCTTCTGTGAAGATTTAAGCCTATAGATTTAATATGGTGCCACGACTCCTGCTCACCAAGAAATGGGTCTTCCAATATCATACTTGGAGTTGCTAGCTTTCATTATCACCTAGATTTGTGTTTTATTGTATCACCTGGACTCTGGCATTTCCTTATAACATCTCCTTCTTCAGAATGTCCCGTATCATGCAATTAGTCTAGATCAGGGATTGACAGACTTCTTCTGTAAAGGGTCACATTGTAAATATTTTCCACATTGTGGGCTATATAGTCTCTGTCACAACTACTCAACTCTGCTACTGCAGCGCAAAGGCAGCCATAGACAATACTTAAACAAATGGACACAGTTGTGTTCCGATAAAACTTCATTTACAAAAACAGGGGGCTGGTAGGATTTGGCCTGTGGGCCACAGTTTGCTGACTCCTAGTCTAAGCCATTAGGCAATTAAACATACACCGCCTTGTAACGTCTCCTTATATTGAGATACTCTGCCTTTTGTTAGTGGATTAGTTGCAAGCAATGGAAACCCACTTGAGTTACCTCTGGTTCTCAGACTTGAATGTTTATCTGAATCCCTTGGAGGGTTTGGTGAAACACAGATTGCTGGGCCCACTCCCATAATTTCTGACTGAATAGATTTGGAGTAAGGCGCAAGAATTTGAATTTCTAACAAGTTCACAGGTGATTCTGGTCCAAAGACCATACCTTGAGAGCCACTGCTTTAAGTAAAAGGGAAGAGGTTATAGAAGGGATTTGTGTGGGAATTAGGAGTCTCAGCCATGAGGCCAGGAACACAGGGTGAGCTCCCCAGAGGTCCTCCCAGAGACGGGAAGGATCCCTACCACTCTAGGAATTGGGTTTTCATAGGGGCTAGTCACCCTTACCATCATGGGGTTCTCTCTCCTCTAGGTTTCTGCTTCGATTAGAGTGATAACCTAAAACTCAAATATGATCAAGCCACTCGCCTTTTTAGAAGAACCTGCATTTTTATACATGTTCTTAGATAAAGTCCAAACTTCTTAACCTGGCTCATGGGGCCTTGTATGACCTTCATACCCACTCTGTTCCTCTATTCTCATTCCCACCATCCTCTATTGGTCCACAATAGGGACTCTGGATTTTTCCTCCACCACACTCTCCACACTACCATGTACCCCGTGTGCAGAGAGCCATATGCCCTGCTGACTGTGAGCTTTATGAGGACTGGAACTGTGTTTTCCTCACTTTGTCTCCAGTGTCTGGCACGGTTGATGTTCGGTAAACATTAGATGAATGAATAAATCAGTGGTTTCTTCCTCAGATTTGCTACCAGATACAAGAGAAGAGGTGAACTCAGGGGCACAGTTAAAAGCCTTTAGGGGGCTGACGGCCCAGGAATCTTCATAGTAGAGGTTAAGTGTTCTCTAACAACAACACTTAAAAGTGGAGGGAGACCACAATGAGATACCATGTCACATCCACTAGGATGGCTCTAATAAAAAACACAGATAATAGCAAAAGTTGTCAAGGGTGTGGAGAAATTGGGACCCTCATACATTGTTGGTATGTAGTCATTTTGGAGAGTAGTTTGAAAATTCCTCAAAAATTTAAACACAGAGTTACCATATGACCCGGTCATTCCACTCCTAGGTATATACTCAAGAGACATAAAAACACATGTTCACACAAAAACCTGCACACAAACACTCATAGCACCATTATTCATAAGAGCCAAAAATAGAAACAACCCAAATATTCGTCAAATGCTGAATGGGCAAACAAAATGTGGTATATCCATACACTGGAGTATTATTCAGCAGCAAAAAGGAATGCTACAATGTGGATGAACTGCAAAAACATTATGCTAACTGATAGAAACCAGTCACAAAAGGCTACATGTTATATGATTCCATTTATATGAAATGTCCAAAATAGTCAAGTGTAGAGAGACGGAAAGAATAGTGATTGCCAGATGCTGAAGAGAGGGGGTCATGGGCAGTGACTGCTAGTGGGTATGGGGCTTCTTCTTGAGTGATAAAAACATTCTAAAATTAGATAGTGATGGTAGTTACACAAATGTAAATATATGATGATATATGTAAAGATATGTAAATTATATCTCAATGAATCTGTTAAAAAACTTGGGGTGGGGAGTGCTCAGATTGGTCCCAGAAAAAAGAGTTGGCCCCACATTCAGAACACGCTACCAGACCTACAGTGTTATCCTTTGACAACAATGTGCAGCACTGGAACGACTTGTCTAACAATAAAAGTCACACTGTATTCATTTATATCCCCACACAGCTTGGAACACAGTGAATTATACTGAAAAGGTTTTGATTTATTGATCTGATAAGAGAAATTCCTAATTTTCTTTTTTTTTTTTTTTTAGGGGTTTCTCTAACAACTCATTCTTTTTTTTTTTAACATAGTTACTGGAGTATAATTGCTTTACAATGTTGTGTTAGTTTCTGCTGTACAACAAAGTGAATCAGCTATATGTATACATATCTCATTTTCTTTATTTTCCATAAAAAATATTCAATACTTTGAGTATCCAGCACAGTTTCATGTGCCCCATAACTCAGTCTATTCTTACGGATGAAAATGATGAATTCCCTCAAAATGCTAAAATTGTTTTGTTGAAAAACAAAGCAAAGCATGGTCTAAATTTATTTAGGACAACCATTGAAAGAGGCTTGCATTGTTTACTGATCTGCATCTGCTTCATACACAAAGAGCTTTTATACCAAGGCCAACTATTATTGTTTTCTTTCTTTATCATGGAACCTTTCCTGAATTCATGGCTCTGAGCAAACACAGTTTAGCGCATAAATGTAGATCAGCAACTCCCTTTATTTTTGTTGATCTTGTATGATACTGAAATTCCCATTAACTCTTTCTCCCATCCGTGATATTACAGACTAATTCCTATCACTTCTCTAAAGCAAATAAGAAATGGCTTGTGATCAAAAACATTTTATAGAAATTACACAACCAATTCAGAAAAAAGAACAATATTGCCATATACGGATGGAAGCATGAAAACATTCATATTTGGGGGGGGAGGTTAAAGGCTTAATATACAATAGAAAAGAAAAGATATAGCAATGTCAGTTTAATGTCTGCTTCTGAATCTGAAAAATGATACTAGGATAGAAGAAATTAGAATTAGAAATTAGAAGTTGTTCAGTTGGTTTTCATTACACGTGGCCTTAGTGGACTTATAAAACCAAACTACAGCCCACAGCCAGACAGTGGTTTATCAATGGCTTTGAATCACTTGGTCATTTTCCAACTTGATCTCCAGCCCCAGGAGACAGGGGCTGTCTTCTCAAGAAGTCTTTCCTCTCTCAATCAAAATTATCTTTTCTGGAATTAAAAATTAGTATCTTTAAGTCTTTAAGGGTTTTTCTACTTAGTAGAGCCCCCTATTAACCTAAAAATTGCCCTATCGTGGCCTCAGTTGGCAGTCTGTGCCAAGAGAATTGGAGCTCAGAAAATATACAAGACCCAGTTGATTTTGCATTAGACAGGGCTTCTTCTCAGACTCCCAAGCTATCCTGACAGCCCTTAGATATGCAGCCCTTTTCCAGTCCCACCCACAATGGTGAGAGGGAGTTATTTCTGAGGACCCATCTTGCTGGAATTTCCTCAGTTAGACGGGTGATAGACGTGACCTGAGTGCTCTGTGGTTTGTATAAAGTGAAGATAAAGAATCTAACCTCCACTTGGGTGACTGTGTCCACCACTGAAGCCAAGGAAATGACTAAGAGTGGCATATCTGTAAGTTTGAGTAGCAATTTATTAAACAATAATTGGTATTTTAAAGATCATTTTAAAGGTAATTAAAAGCCATATATTCAGGCCTTTCATAAACCTCTTCATCTCATGCCAAATGAAGAGAACTTAAACAAAAACAGTTTATAAGCCTTAGGATTTTATGATTCTTCTCTAGTCTCTCTTCCTGTAGTTCTCTCACTCAGCTTCAATCTATCCCCTCTCTCCATGCTTTATGCATATTTTCTTTCTTCTGGAGGCTGCCCTGGTTATAACTCTTTTATTACTTTCTTCTCCAACTATCCTTCTAGCTTTTCCTCCCTCTTCCTCTTTTTTCTTTCTTCTGCTCATTCTACCTTTGCCTTAAATAACATAGTATGAAGCATATGTGTTTAGAAATAGTTGTTTTTTATTAACTTTTGTTAACTTTTTCTTAATTAACTTTTTTATTTTTTTCTTAACTTTTGTTTTAGATATTGTATCTTTTAGTTCTAGAATTTTTATTTGGTTTTTTTCCATAGATTCTATGCTAAGATTTTCTATTTATTTATTGCAAGTATATTTTCCTTTAAGTCACTGAGCATAGTTATAATGGCGAGTTTAAACGTCCTGTTTGCTAATTCTAATATCTGGGTTGCCTTGAGGTTAGTCTTCTTTGATTGTCTTTCCTCTTGAAAATGGGTGACGTGTTTTTTGTTTGTTTGTTTGTTTTTGTTTTTGTGGTACGCGGGCCTCTCACTGTTGTGGCCTCTCCCGTTGAGGAGCACAGGCTCTGGACGCGCAGGCTCAGTGGCCATGGCTCACGAGCCCAGCCGCTCTGCGGCATGTGGGATCTTCCCGGACCGGGGCACGAACCCGTGTCCCCTGCATCGGCAGGCGGACTCTCAACCACTGTGCCACCAGGGAAGCCCTGGGTGATGTTTTTAATTCTTCACAACTCAAGTAATTTTGTATTATATCCTGGACATTCTGAATGTTATGGGGACTCTGAATTCTGTTATATTCCTCCAAAGATTGTTTCTCTTTTTAAGCAGGCAATTAAATTGGTTGGACTTAAACTGCAAACTGTATCTCTTAGGTAGTATCTCAAATCTCAATATAATTACTTTGTCCTTAGCTGGGATACTTTGTGTCTTCCCTGTGTCCGTGGTTCAGGGCTCAGCTGGAGGTTTGGGCAAAGGATACACATAGAATTTAGACTTTCTATTCTCTGGATAACTTCATTCTAGGATTTTTCTCTCACACTCTAGTGACTGTGGGTATGAGTTGCCCTGAACATTTCAGGCTAGAAAAACTGGATTTTCTTTCTTTCTTTCTTTCTTTTTTTCTTTTTTTGGCTGTGCTGCAACACACAGCTTGCAGGATTTTAGTTCCCTGACCAGGGATCGAACCTGGGTCATGGCAGTGAAAGCGCCAAGTCCTAACCACTGGACTACCAGGGAATTCCCAAAATGGATTTTCTTTGGGAGTTTTAACAGCCCTCTGCAGTGCTGACTACAGCCTAATCTCAGGCTAAGAGCTATAAACAGCAGAAGCTCATTCCATGTTTTCCCTGCTTCCCAAGGTTGATTTCCCCAGTGGAATTTTCTTATTTTTGCTCACTCTCCAGAGCCTTCAGGTAGCTGGGGTTTCTTTGTGTGTTTTTTTTCCCCAGAGTTTATAGCTGTTATCTATGGGAAAGTTAGTCCAGTAGGAGCTTACTCAACCATACTGGGAGCAGAGACACCTTTTCTTGATTTTTGAAATGATATGAGTTCAGCCTTTCCTGTGTCTTTCTCTAAAAGAATGCTAATTTACATTGTAGTTCAGAGCCCTTGATTGATTTTTTGGGGTCAATGACCTTCAATAATGAGACAGTTCTATAGCCCAATCTAGGGAAGGGTGTTACATCAAGCTTCATTTCAATTTATTCAACAAAATTTATTGTCCTCCTGTTATGAGGAAAACCTTGGGTTGCTTGCTGTGGTTGTCTAGGGACCATCCTTGAATTTTTGTGGGAGGAAGGAAAACATGACTACCAGAATGATTATATGCTTAGGAGGAAAGAAAGATCTCCTTATCTTTGAGAAACACTGATTCTGTATCAGGTAATCATTTTACAAATGCTCTCTTGTTTAACCCTCATAACTCTGCCAGGTGGATATTATTGTCCACTTTTTATAGATGAGAGAAGTGAGGCTCAAAGCCTGCACAGCTGGTAATTTTCATAGGCTTTTGATAAAAAAAATGAGTCAATGCTAAAAAAAATTAGGTTGCTCATCATACTGTGTTCTCAAAAATAATATTAATAATGATAGTAAAAATAACAGCATCCAAGTGCTACTTTTGCTCTTAGCAAAAAGGGATTGTGACTCAGTACGGCCCCTGATTTTTGACTGACAAGGTTCCATAAATGCTAAGTATAGTTTTCTATTAAGATTGAAACCTATGAGAAAAAAAGCCATGGGCTGACCCATCTTCAAAGTGTCCATTTAAGATTATTTTTTGTCAGCCAGTTGGCTGACGGGCTGTGTTAGACAATGGATAGATATTGTATTCTGTCTGAAACCATAGAATTGGAGTAAGAAAAGAGCGATTCTGCATTTATTTGGCTTGTCTACTGCCCGGGAGCCCAAGCTGCAGAGAGCATTTATTTCATTTTAACAAATGGGTGGCACCTCCCTGTTTCAGGCTGGAAGAAAACCTCTGTTCTGGCCTCAGTGTGATGAGGAACATTGGTGATGGAATATCCAGTGTGAGCCATTGTCCCCACGCTGGGCAAAAATAAACATTCTGGGGAAATTCTAAGGGAATATGTTCAGTTAATGGTAGGTTTATCTAATACTGGATTTTTAGAAAATATTGACTGCTTCATGTTTTACAAAGGGAACTTGCGGACGACAGAAAGTGAGCTCCCTATTGAATTGAATAATGTCTCCGTTAAGAGATGAGAATACAAGAAGAGATGTGTAAAGCACAGTTGAAAGAAGGAAGTAATAAACCTGACTTAGACAACAGACAGCAGCCTCAGCCTGGGCAGTTGGAGATACTGGGAAAGCATTGGTTTTCAATTTCCAACCCACTTAGCCATGGAAGCACTGTGGCCTGTAGGGTCGCATTTCTCTGCCAAGTTCTGCAGCTCACTTTGCGGTTAGTCATTTGAGCTTGGGGAAGTCATTTCACCTCTCTGAGTGTCAGTTTCCCCACCTATAAAGCAAAGCAGCTGGATTATGTTATCTTTTAGATCCCTTCCAGTTTTAACTTTTAAGTAACCAACAATCTTTCTCTACTTTCATACCCAGGTTTTTTGTTTTGTTTTGTTTTGTTTTTGTTTTTTGTTTTGCGGTACGCGGGCCTCTCACTGCTGTGGCCTCTCCCGTTGCGGAGCACAGGCTCCGGACGCGCAGGCTCAGCGGCCATGGCTCACGGGCCCAGCCACTCCGCGGCATGTGGGATCTTCCCAGACCGGGGCACGAACCCGTGTCCCCTGCATCCTCTCAACCACTGCGCCACCAGGGAAGCCCTTATACCCAGGTTTTTTTCTCACTCTATCCAAGAGTCAAGAATTCTACATGTGGGAAAGCAAAATGGCATCAGAGTAGATGAATGAGTCAAAACTTTTGAATTAGAATGGAAGCAAAATAAAAGCAGGAAAAATACATCTTTCTCACCTGAACTAGAAAATAGATGGCAGGTGATAAATGAATGGACTTTGGACTACTCTCTGACTGTAAACTTTCCTAAACTTTTATGTGAAACTAACAGTTCACTTTAAATATCTATGAGTTCTAACAGAGAAGAGCAGGCAGCTCAGATAATGAAGGTCAGAAACTAATGCCCAAATCCCACTGCTTTAGAATGTGCTCAAAGACAGCATCAAATACATGAAGAGGAACAAACACATTTGTCCCACCCATGACCCTGTCAGTAGCAGGCTTGTCCAGTGGTGGACATGGCTGGAATCCAAAGGTCAAATAGACCCAGAGGGAAGGACACACAATTTGGGGAGGTCCCAGTGTGACCTTGATGGAATAGATAGAATAAGCAGTTCAGGCTTAAAAGGCTGAGATCATGGATTGCTTTTGAACCATTATAGCTTTGAGATGCTTTGGCGGTAAAGGCACTGGTGGTACCATAGCAAAGAGGCAAGGTTGTTTGTTTCCTGAGGAAATGGTATTTCTCAGAGCATTCCTAGAAGCCAAACCTATCCTGTCTCAGTTTTTTGGTTTTCTAAGGGACAGACAAATCCTCCCTCCAGCTGTATAGAGAGTGAATGAATCAAACACCACTGACTGAAAGAAACCAAACAGACATGAAAGAAGAAGGAAAAAGAGAGGGCAGCAAACCCTGGTAATAATATTGCTGGTCAGATCTTGAGTTATTGGCAGAAGCATTCTCTTCAATATGCATGTCTTATTTTTGCTTGTCCCAAAAGCAGACCTTGAGATGAAGACTTGGATGCAGATCCCACGAAGCTCAAATGAGGGAGTGGGGAAAGTGGGACAGGAAAAAGAGCCAATGTGGGTTATCCTTGTGGGCAACTGGAGCTCAAATCCCTAGGAACTCTCTGAGAAACTGTGTAGAAACCTATGTCAGTTTCCTAAGGCTGCTGTAGTAAATAATCGCAAACTTTGTGGGTTAAAACAACGAGACTTATTCTCTCATAGTTCTGGAGACGACAAGTCTGAAATCAAGGTATCAGCAGGATCGGTTCCTTCTTGAGTCTCTGAGGAAGAATCTGTTCCCTGAGTCCCTCCTAGCTCCTGGTGGTTTGCCAGCACTCCTTGGCTTGTAGATGCATCACTCCAATTTCTGCCTCTGTCTTCACGTCACCTTCTCTGTCTTCTCATTTCTTCTTTTGTAAGGTACTTGTCATTAGATTTAAGACCCACACTAATCCAGGATGATTTCATCTCAAAATCCTTAACCATGTCTGCAAAGACCCTTTTTCCAACTAAGGACACACTCACAGGTTCCACTTGGACATCTCTTTTGGGGGGTGGCCACCATTCACCTTATTACAGGATACCTTAGAATTATCCCACTGAGGAAGCTGGAATATGTAGTCCACTGATTCTGATCTCCTATTGGTTAGATATTGCCCCTATGGAAAAAAAAAAAGAAAGAAACCAAAAAACGTTTAAGACTCTGTGCTTCCAATGCAGGGGGTGTGGGTTCGATCCCTGGTCAGGGAATGAAGGTCCCACATGCCGCGTGGTGTGGCAAAAAAAAAAAAAAAAAGCGCCTATGAGGGCGTCAAATCTCCTGCCCTTCTGGGCTGTCTTTGCTTAGGGCTGAGCAGTCTCCTTTGATGCTACTGAAATTCCCAAGACAGAGGAGCAGAGAGAGGCAGGTGCTTGAGGTGGGAAGCAACAAGAACACATGGGAACTGACAAGCCCAGTTGCAGGGGACCTGAGAAGTGAACCAGGGGGATGTGAGGCATCAGTAGTGACCGCTACAAGGCCAAACAAAACAAAGACCCTGGATGAGGTGACTGCCAGGTCAGCTGGTGTGAATGGATGCAGACGACGTGGGAAGGCTGGGCAGGGCTGGAGAGAGCAGCACGAGACTAAGATCCCAGCACAGCAGCAGGACTTGTGCAGACTCAAGCATGCCATCCCTATGAGTCCCTGAGCAGTACTAGGCCCCCAGGAAGTGCTGCAATGTTTACTTGAGGAACTGCCCAGCTTCCCTGGAAAAGCCATCCAAAGGCTCAGCTGGTGTCCATTAGGTCCTGCGGCCTTGCCTTACTTCAAGAACTTTTTAGGTGGGTCTCAGCAAGGACTTCAGAAGTTGGCCAAATCCTTAGGGTTTGGGAAGGTGTTTCCTGAACATCTGTCACTGGTGAAGACCCCAGCCATTTGAAGGCACAGAGACAGGCTCCATCCCTGGAGGAGAACAGGGAATGGCAAAAGGCAGACAGGATGCTCAGGTCCCAAACTGATAACTCTGGCTTTAGGACAGGGCTTTGTTCTGGGTGAAGGGAGAAGAAACAGGAAAATAACTAACCAAAAATAAGGGTGGGGCCCTGGGTAGGATTCGAATCCTGCTGGCTAATTCAAGTGCCTGGAAGAGGAAGGAAGAGTCAGCACGATGACCCAGAGGTTTCACAAGGTCTGGGGCTAATCTGGGCCCCAGGCCTGCCCTCTGCCATGTAGGCCACAGGCCCGAGTTAGGATCCTGGCACCTAGACAGGACAGCATTGGTGTCATCAGGCTAGGTGGCCAGGTCAGGGATTATTAGAACGTTTCCCTCCTTTTTTACCTACCTGAATTCTGTCTGAATCCCAAGCCCTTAAAGCAGATGGCATTTTCTCACCATCCTGCCGCACCGAACCTTCATGAATCCTTGGGGCTGGGGAAGGGATACATATTTTCCTACTCCTTACTGCTGCTTCTAGGTTATTTTGTCCCTCCCTTTTCCCTAAAGCACTCCGACTCTTGGAAGCAACCGTAGACCACATTCCCCATTGCTGCTCTGTGCTAGTTCAGGTCCTCTGAGAAGCTAACACCAAGACAAGATTAGATGTGCGAGAGATTTATTGGAAGAACCAACTTGGAGGGAAAAAATGGAGAGAGGGCTGGAGGAGCCGGAGCATGCGGGTCTAACCCTGCAAAGGAGAGGGAGGTTGGGTAGGAAAAGCCTTCGATTTTATTGCATGCCTGAAAACGTTTTGGTGAAGCTGATGGGGAACTCTGGAGCCAAAGCTGCATCTCCCAGGAGTGTTTCTGCTTTCATACCCCTGCGGTGCTCACTTTCTGGCTGGGAGCAGCCAGTGAGGGGCGGGGCTTCAGCAGGTGATGGATTTCAGAGCACAGCAGCTGGGGCCATAGGTCAGTGGCACTGGCCACAGTCAGAGGTCTGAGAGGGGCATTCTCACGGCCGCTGCAGTCTCCTCGTTGTAGTCACCTTCTGTCCTCTGACCAGACACACCCCACCTTCACCCCGCACTTTCACTGAAGACTTTACCACCAAGATCAGTGTCTTACTTTCCACCGCTACAACTTTAATTCTTGGTCATTTCAACATACACATGGGGAGTCCTTCCAACATTCTGGCCTCTCATTTCCTTGACACCCTCACTTCCTGTGGTCTTCACCACCTTCATCAATGAGCCGTTGCCAAGGTCTCATTACCAAGGATTGCTCCGTTCCCTAACGTTCGTTTCAAGCCTCCCACGTTCCTACCTCCTATCATCCCCTCTCACTCTCTCTTGCGTTGTGACTTCAACCAACCTTGGGCCCCCTTAGGTCCCCCAGTCCTGTTACTGTGCCAGCTTTTCACCACCCATTACCCCCTTCATTTCCTCCATCTGCACCTTTTTTGTTAGAGTCCACAGTATTCACCGTGCATACCACTCCTTGTACACAGTGTCAACTCCTTGTACATTCTCTCAACTCCATCATTTTGCTTGCCTTTGCTAAGCCAGCTCAGCCTTGTTTAATTCCAGCTGCCATCTTCCAGCCCAGCTCCTAAAGAGCTGAAGGTGGCTGGCGAAAAACACTCAACTATTGCTGACTGGTCTGACTTGAAGTTTACCACGGCAGACGTCAAGTGCGGCTTCAGTGCAGCCAGGCAATCGTACCCCATTTCCCCAATCAATTTGCTCTCCCCTCGCCCTGAGATGACTATTTCATGCTTTCTCATCTTTCCTCAAAACCCCAGAAATCCCACCCCCCATCCTCCTTCTCAGCTGGTGACCTTGTTTCTTAGTACCCTGAGAGAGAAGCAATCAGGAGAGAACTTTCCTACTGCCCGCCACCATATCTGTCTGCCTTCCTGCATTTGTACTCACGATTCTGACTTTTTCCCCTGATACACGGACAAACTGTGTTCTTCTACCCAAGGCCAACACCTCCACGTGTGAACTGGATCCCATCCCCCGTTGCTCAGTCAAGGTTTTGCTCCTGCGATTATGTCGTCTCTCTCTCTTCCATATTTCTCTCCCTCCTGAATCATTTCCATCAGCGTAAAAACACCTGCTATCAAAAATAAATAAATAAATAAATAAGACCTCCCCGATGCACACACCTTTCCAACTACCACTCGTTTCTCCCCTCCCCTTTATAGTACAACTCCTTTACAAAGCTGTCTATACTTGCCATCTTCGCTTCCTCTCCTCCCATGACTCTTTTTTTTTGCGGTACGCGGGCCTCCCACCGCCGCGGCCTCTCCCGTTGCGGAGCACAGGCTCCGGACGCGCAGGCTCAGCGGCCATGGCTCACGGGCCCAGCCGGTCCGCGGCATGTGGGATCTTCCCGGACCGGGCACGAACCCGTGTCCCCTGCATCGGCAGGCGGACTCTCAACCACTGCGCCACCAGAGAAGCCCCTCCCATGACTCTTGAACCCCCTCTAGTCTGGTGTCAAGGAAATGAGAACCATTTTTCCAGCCCCACTGTTTGATCTGCAGCAAACATTTCACAGTGTCAGCCTACTTTCCTGCCTCTGATATTCTTCTCGCAGTAGGTCATCCCGTCCTCAGGAGGCTCCTCCTGGGTAGGGAACCCCCAGATTCTAGCACCTGCTTGGTCTGGGGCTGGGCTGACCCAGGCTCGTCTCCTCCCAGGACCCTTTGGTAGGGCACCCAGGGTGTGTATAGATGTACGAACTTGATGGGACACCACTTAGACTCACATGGAGAAGCCATACTGAGTCCCCATCTTACCCTGGACATTCCTGTGCTCACAGTTTCCACACCCCACCCTTCACTCCAGCAGTAAAGAAAAATGGGTCCCTCTGAGGGCCCCTCTGTGTTCACAGTTCCAGGACCTACCCACCACCCCATGGCCAAAGATGAACATCTGTTCTGCCTGGACCTGGGTCTGGTACACACTTTTACACGCCCCAACTTCACTTCTCTTTCAGAAAACATGCGAGCTCTCCTTTGCGGGTCTTCCCAGGCATGGGAAGTGGAGAGACAAGTACATAAGAAATAGCAAAGCGACAGATTTAATAAATGTTTGTTAATCAACTCCTCCATGTTAGGCGCACGTTCACAGCAGTGAGTGAAACAAGCGAATTCCCATCCATGTGGATATTGCATCAAATGTTTATCTATCTACCTATCATCTGTCTCTCTAGCAATCATATATCTTATCTATCTGTCTATCGAAGCCAATAATATAATTTTCTCACAAAGAGCAGTACAAGCTAAGTGAAGGAAAACATGTTCTATGATCGGGTGCCCTCCCTTCAGACCCCAAACCAGCTTTCACACTTGCTTGTCTATTGTACTCCCTCAGTAGAAACAGCCCATTTGTCCATGAGCTCAAGTGGGTCATGATTTCCAGTTCTGTGCATTCTTGCATCTACAATAGCCACCTTGTGAGCTATAGGGCCATTACAATGAGCTCCACATCATCATTAAAGAATTTCTGGCTCAGAGACGTTAAGCAAGTTTCCTGAGGTCAGTCAGGACCTCAGTCGTTGAGCTGATAGTTGAAGACCAGGATTCTAAGTTCACATTGGATGGTTTTACAGGTCTTATAGGCCATAAAGATTCTTACTTTCCCAGTACCTCGTAAAACATAATAGGCGTATCTAAGGTTTGTTTCTGTAGCTGTATTACCTGCACAGGAGTACTTGTTGGCCTTGTGCTGACCACAGGGAGTAGTAAAGTCCACACTTACCTGTTTTCCTTCTTCTTGAACTCAAAATAGTGCCTGAGTAAAGATGGCCACACCGCATTTACACGTATCCCAAGCAGTAGGAGATAAGGTATGCAGTGTTGTTCTTTAGTTCTTTACTAAGTAGTCATCCAGATTATTTTATTTCCAATTTATAATCATGCTCGTTTTTGCTATTCAAGAATGAAACTATGGTAGTATTTACTGAGAAGCTCTTGATAAGTGTTATTCTAAGCACCGCACAGATACTACAGTTCATACTTTGTTTTTAATCATGTTAGCTTCAGGCATGTAATTCTGAGGTATATATTATATGTAGTACCAATCTCTAGCCCCTACCTAATTCTGTTCTCCGATAGATAAATATCTTTATTCTTCAGGATCCCCCAACACTTGATGAAGAAACATTAAGTCAAAGCATGTAGCCTCTAGGGGGAGCTCAAGACTTCTCTCTCTCTTCCATCTATCCTCTGGGAAGGATGAGGACTGAAGAGATGCGTGAGTGGGTGAGATGGGTGAAGGCAAGGACGTTATTGGGCCCAAGTGTGGGCAGGTAGCCTTTGACTGTGCCTTGCCTGGAGGTTAGGGGGCATTGTATGTGCATAATGAGGGTCTTTTGACCTTCCCTCGGGATGCAACCTTTTGAAAATTCTCGCATATGGCTGACATCATAAAAGGGGCCCTTTCCATAGCCAAGGAACCACGGCAGGAAATGGACGGGGCAGAGGAAAGGATGACACATGGACATGTGTTAGTCTGGGCTGTAATCTAGGGAAGCAATGGAGTCCTATGACTTACCACGACCCAGCCCCGCTCTCTACATCCAGGGGTTCGACACAGGGCTGAATGGGGGTTGAGGGTCAAAGCCATATGGCATCAAGCAGAGAGACTTTGCCTGGAAGTCTCTCCACTGAGCTCTTAGGGGAGCCTAGTAGGGCCGTCCGTGGCCACAGTGGGCTAATGTTTGTGGACTTGACAACCAGGAGACCTGACTCACCCCTTCATTAGTAACACAAGTAACCCGAACCAACACAGCAATTCAACTCACAGTGTAGAAAATGTGCCCGGAGGGAAAAAAAAATGACATAAACATAAATACAATACTGTGTGTTTATGCAAATGAGTTATAAAAAGTATGTATTGAGTAAGGTTGCAAGTAATGTATTACCTAGCAAAATAGAACTATATATATATATATATATATATATATATATACTTTAACCAAAATGAATGCACGTGTCGTGGAATCCAGTCCATGGCCTGGAGCTCAAAGGGCTGGGACCCATGATCATTTACTGAATCGGATCTGCCAATTCAGTGGATCTTCAGGGATGGGAAGTTCACTTAGTGGGAAGAAGGACGTTCCAGGGGAAAGAAGCAGAAATCCTTTAGCTTCTCTGGGCCCCTGTCTTAGTCTGAATTCCCTCCAAACAGATGCTGAGTGGAGGACTTGGGTGTAGGTCATTTATTTGTGAGGTGGTGTCAAGAAGCACAAGTGAGGGGATGCGGAGAGTGATAAAGGCAAGGGTGGGAAGGTAATAGATGTGAGTTCGTGAGCAGATTACCACTCGGGGCAACTAGGGTTCGATCCTGTGGTGGGCCACGCGAGAGGACACATGGTTCACATCTCGGAATCTCCTCCCTGGAGGACGGGAAGGCTGGGGCACTGATGCACCAACTCCCACCTCCCACTATCGAGGGTTCTCCCCTTGGGCATCAACTTACCTGCCCTTCTGGGTTGGTTGTGCCCATGATATGAGTTTGCTCGGTACTCTTGAGGTGGGAAGCTGTTAGTGTGCCCAGGATTGTCCAAGACTTCAGGAACGTGGGCTGGGGCATCAACACCATGCTCATGTCAAGACTGAGACTAGTTAGTCTAGATGGCCTCCACAGCTCCTCCCAGCTATTATATTCAATGCTTCTCTGATGTATGGAGTTGCCTGCACCATGGGTTTTCTACCCTAGGTGATGGGGAGTTGCCCGTCTCTAGAAGTAACCAAGCAGACACTTGATACGCACTTGGAGAGAATGTTGTAGCGTCAGATATGCGATTGGAATGAGGAACTTTTAACACACTTACTGTCTAAGGCTGAGTTCCTGGGAAACAGACCCTGCGATGAGGATTCAGGTGTGAGTGATTCCTCAAGGAAATGCTCCCTGGGGAGGGCAGGAAGGGAGTGGGAGAAGCAGGATGAGAGGGGAAGGAAGCCAAGCAAGGGTTCCATGTTGGGGAAGGTCCCAGCCTCAGCCTGATCCCACGGGGGCGCTCTGCAGTATGTGCTACACCTCCGACTCTGTGGGACTCCAAGCAAGGGAGCTGGGTTTTCATATTCCCTCACCCATCAGTCATTAGCTAAGGGCCATCCCAGGAGGACGTAAAGTTCTAGGCATATTTAGCTCTCCATGCGTATGGGCAGAGTAGTTGCAGTGGCCTGAGGACAGTCGTCTGAGGAGAGCAGGTGTAGGCAGTCAGGAGCAAAGGCACAATGCAGCCAGAGGGGCGTCCAGAGACAACAGTACGAGGAATCCAAGGGGACACCGTCACTGCCTGCTACAGTTACTAAGAGGATGGCAGTCATACTCGTGTGTGGGTTTTCTCTGTTTTGCTACAGATTTACAAGGTCTGGTGGGCAAAGCCTTGGCCCCAGGGCCCCAAAAGTCCTGTCTTTGGCCTACTCTAATGCTGCAGATAGCCGCCATGCAGGAGACTTAGCATTTCAGAGCTTGAACTTCCAGAATCCCATGTTGCTGAAGAGGGCAGCCCGGGGACTTTTTTTTTTTGTAGACTGGAAATAAGAGTTTATAAGGTACAGAAAGAATGACCCCAAGCCCTCATGCAAACTTTGTGGAATCTCTTCAGTCTGAAGTAGATTTGGGACTAAAGACAGTACAAATATTTCTGAAATAAAGGGATAAATCTAGCTATACAGAGATGCAGCGTGATGCTGTCATAAAAAATCCACTTTTGTCCACGCCACAGCCCTGAACCTCCTGTGCAGTCGATCAGAGACCCTGATAAATCTGGGCTGCTAGAAATGCCAACCAGCTCATATGTTTTCAGTGAGCGATGACAGGGAGCCAAATTGCTTTAGTCCGATTAGGGAAGGGCCTCTGACTGTAAAATATACTGTGTGAAAAAAAATATTGAGTTTTAGTTCGCTGACACATCAATTTAAGAGAGTTATGGCTCTCACACGGAGGCCAAGCAGGTATCTCCCCACATGTATGTGCAATAAAAATTAATTGTGGTCTTTTATACAGGGCACTGTTCTCACTTGTGGGATCAGAGGGTGACCTGAGCGTCACCTCCAGTGGCAAGCTGCAACACTGGAGGTGGTGGTTCTTTTCCCGGAAGCCACAGAGGGAAACAAACGCCAAAAACCACGAACAAGTTTCACGTGTAACATTCTGAATTTTAAAAAGATATGCAGCCATGTCATGTCCATATTTTTTCTGAAAGTATATATATGTTTGATGGGTATAATATGTGTATATCTATCAGGGTTAGGACAAGAAAACAGAAACTTCAGCACGTCTTTCAAATGAATTCAGGGAGCTGGTTATAGGAAATGGAAGAGTGAAAAAGCCAAACAGAATGATCAGTCAGCCCAGGGGTTAGCAACAGCAGGAAGTGGCTACCACTTTGAGGGCTCAGGGGACACAAGGAAGAGGGGGTTTTATGGAGACCAGGAGCAGAGGCCATCCAGGGAACCTTGAACCATGGTGGAAGCATCCCAGGGAGCTGTAGCCACAGAGGGAGGAGCTGGGTTATCTCTGCTGCCAGAGGTGCTACAGGAAGCGGAGAATGAGGGCGTAAAATACCCTGGCTTCTCCCTTCCTCCTGCCCCTAGTGACTCTCAATGGCCAAACTGAGCTGGAAGCCGGAGGGCAAGGGAGTCTGGGAAATGTAGTTCCCTGTGATACAAAACACAACTGGGGAACGCACCAGGAAGGGCAGTTGATAGGCATGCTATACATGTAAATCTCCTTTTGTTGCTTTGGATCCCAGTTTGACAAACCTGTAAGACTCTGCTGACTGTGCGATTTGGAGAGAAGGGAGTAGGCCTGATGTTCAACTGACTGTGGCGTCTTCAGCTTGGGAATGTCTTGTACCTGGTTGGCATTGCACAGCGGCAGGGCCCTTCAGAACGGGCCTCCAGATGTGGACAGACATGTCACACATCACAGGGTGATATTTTAGAAGTGCTTCCTAGCAGACCTCCCTTCCTTGTGAGTCAATCCCTTTGACCACATACACCCTGTTCATTGTTGATGCCAAGATGAGCTCCACCTAGAACAAAGAATTCCACATCTTCTGAGATCAGGTGGCAAGGTAGAGAGAAGGGAGTCAGGAAGAGCTGGACGAAGCAGTGAGATGCCAGGGCCTGGCTTCCCAGTGGGCAGGGAGAGAGTGAGACCCCAAATATAGTGGAATAAGGAAGCCAAAAATAGAGGACTTTTGCTTCACTTCTTATTGGGCCTCTGGGAGGAGGACACCTCACTGGGGGCCCTGCACCATCATGGGGATGTCACAGCAGAAAACAAAGCTGTCACGTGTAGGCAGAAAGGTGGCTTTGGAGCCGTCTCAGCTCCTGTGTGGTGTGGCAGGGTTTCGGAAGTTCCCAATTCATCCAATGTGGTCACAGAGTGTAGCAGGGTTGAGGGCAGTAGCCATACGTTGGCCCTCCATGGGTGACAAGGTGACCCTCACAGTAGTGGCTCAGGAGTGGAGGAAGAAAAAACCAGAGGCAGATGAAGGGTGTAGCTGAGGGCTGAGAGGGTCTGTGGCAGCAGTGACAAAACAGCGAGGTCAAGAGAGCCGGGCCAGGGGACTGCACACCCTGGCCAAGCCAGAAGACCAAACAAGAGTTTTACCACCACTGACTTTAGCAGAAAATGTCAGTCATGGTGCCTCACAGGGACACAGATGTCCCCTCACAACGGGGAGCAGAAATCTTTCCCAGGAAGCACTTCAGCTTCCAGGGAGTTTGGGTTCTCAGCCCGGAGTGCAGAAGCAAGACTAGTGAAATAAGAAAGCACTGTGACTCCACCCAAAAGGGAACACCATGTGGTCTCAGCCTGGATTCTAATTCTCTGGTCCTGCCGGCAGTGGAATGCTGGCGAGTGGGGAAAGTACATTTCGGCATCAAACAGACTTGGCTTCGTTTCCAGCTCTACCAGTATCTGGCTGTGGATTTCCTGGACAAGTTCCTTAACTTCTCCCAGCTCGGATTCATCTTGTATGAAATGCAGATGCCCATCCCTACCCACCAGTGCTGTCGGGAAAAATAGAGCTAATCTATGTAACTCTCAATATTGTACTGGAAGCAGAATGGGGTTCCAATCATGGGTAGTTATTAGTACCAGAAATAGTCATAATGAATATAGCCTGTGTGGTGGAGATCGATTGGTTGTTGACCAGATTGTTTTATTTCTCTTCCAGTTTGGTGTGACCATGGGGCTGAGTTTAAGTCAAGGGGATGGGAGTATAAGTACACCACCTTTGGGCCTGGCTCAGAAGACCTCCCACGCACTCATCCATGCTCTTTCTTCCCTTGCTTCTTGACCACTTGAAGGGATGAAGTGAAGGGTCTGAGGCCCTCAGAGGTGGCAGAGCTACAATATGGAAGGACCCTGGGTCCTTGAGTCACTGCTTGTGGGAGAGCTACCTGGCCAGGAACACTCACACTGCACTGCTCCATGGGTGAGAAACACACTTTCCTTTTGTAAGGCGCTGAAATCGTGGGGCTGTTTGTTAAGGCAACTAACCTGACTAAGACAGCCTATGTCTTCCCTCAGCTTTCCCCTCCTCTACCTACCTTACAGAGTTATTATGAAAAGAAATATGAAAACGCAAGTGAAAGTGTTTTAAAAGCCTGAAAGCACTCTAAAAAATGTGAAGTTCTGTTAAGGATGATATCATTTTCTCCAAGCCTTCAAACCTTACCCGCAGTCCTTACTTACTACTGGTAGTGTTATGGCATTATTTGGAGTTCTGGGTGCCCTCGTATTGTACCTCGTTGAGACGCAGATGCATCCCCCTTGGGAGGAAGGCAAGAATGTGGGATGGGAAAGAGGGGTACTATCCCCCTCCGAGACAGTCTGGCAGGAGTCTCAGAGTTTCCCTTCCCCAGTCTTCTGACCTGAACTTTCAGTCACTGGCATCCTCTGGTCCTCTGGCACTGGAAGTGTCTGCCAATGGGGACATTTCTGGGGATCCAGGCCTGGTCGAGAGCAGAAACCATTCTTGCCGAGGGGAAGTGGCACTTGGCAGTGCCCGCCCTGCCCTGTCACCTGCAGCAGCAACTCATAGTTGATGGCGCTAGTGGCCTACGTGGTGATTTAAGGACACCCAGAAGGGACCCCACTATTCTCTTTCTAAAAATGTCTTGCCTGGCCTATCCTCTTGAGGTCTGCTCTATGAATATGGAAACAGCCTTGCGGGGCTGGGAAGTGAAGCAATAAGCTCATGGTACGCACTAACATTGTAGAATGAAATGGTGGCTCAGATCTTGCCCTCCGTGACAAGCAGCTGGGGGTTTAGAAGGTGCCGAGAAAGGAGAGTCATTTTGGAGCAGAAGTCACTGACCTGGAAGGTGGGACCAGGTAGGCTACTACAGTAAGGACACAAGAACGTGAGGAAGAGGTTTCCAAGGAAGTAGACAGGAAGAAAGGAAGGAACTGTGGGAAAGAGTGAAGCCCCAGATCAGCCTTAACTGCATCAACACACCTCCAATTGCAATTTTAATAGAAAGAACAAATACCTAATGTTTTCTATGCGGCAGGCACACATAGAAAGTGCTTTATGTCCTAAAAACAATCTTTGGGGGGTAAGTACCATTATTATCTCTTCAAAGGAGCACCACCAATTGCCCAAGATCGTGTAGCCAGTAAGTGGCCAAGCTGGGATTTGAACCCAGGAAGACTAGCTATGGAGGCAGGTCCCCTAACCACTAAATAATATTCCTCCTCAACTTAATAGAATTGGATCTAACAAACACTTTCGGGGGAATTTTGTATGAAGCACTAAGGAAGTTGGAAAGATGGATGAGAGATACCATCTTTACTCTTCCTCAAGGAATTTCTACTATAATGAAGACCAGCCAGGCACACACTATGAGGGGTTTGGGAACAGCAACTCAGGGCAGTCGAGGCAGACAAGTAACATCCATGAAAGTGGTTCCCAGAAAGAGAGGCTGCAGACATCTGGCTCAGGTTGGGGACAGGATTCCCGTTGTATATGAGCAAAAACAAGGAAGACCCAAAGCCTTGAGGGGATACGGGTGAGAACCCGGGATAGGATGAGTTATTGATGTTAGAATTCAGATCGAGACTACAGCTGTAATGCACTGCATCAGTTAGGAGCGATTGTTTAGTGGCAGCTAAGAGAAAATCTCACATTGACTTGGTTTTCTTTTGTTTACCCCCTCTGCCTCCCTGAATCCCTACAGCTGGGCTCATCAAACTTCCCAGCTGCGTATTCGGCACTGTCCTGGGTCCTCGAACAATCTATTGCGGCAGGACGTTTTCGATCACCCTTCGCTTCTATGCCTCCATTAGGCAGGCCCTGACCTGGAGCCCATCTCCCCCACACAACATGCTGACCAGGAAACAGGGACTCTCCTGGTCTCCATCTCTAGTTGGGCATCTGGTGGAAGCTTGCCTCCCTCTCTCTGCAGTCCATCTTTCTGAGCTCCCAAACCCCAGCCCAGTTTGTAAGATTGTATGGGGCCAACACTCTTCGTGGTCTGCTTAACACCCATCCCCCTTTCTTCCTTGCTAACAGAAATTCAATTTTGTTTGGGAGCAATACGTCATCCCCAGGCACTGGATCATGATTTGTCTAAGCTAATTATGACAATTTTCTTCTCTATTTCCCCAGACTCCGGGGAAGCCAGGGATATCACATGACCCAATTCATCTGGTCAGTAAGACTCTGTGTGTGAGTGTGTGTCTGGGTGTGTGCATGCAGTGGTCGGGGGATATACTCTGGGAAACGTTGTCTTCCTGAAAAAAGGAATAGACAAGGTTGCATGGCCCTCCCTCCCACTGTCTCCTTGTCTTAAATTTCGGCTTGATGTCTGTGGTTCCCCCCACTACCCCAGTTCGTAGTTTCTGACCTAGGTATTTGGACTTGAGCAAAACTGAGCCATCAATTTGCCTTCCAGCCTGCTCATTCTGAAGGTTCACAGTTCCGGATTTCACCAGCATGTATCAGTCACCCAGGCAAAAGCCAAGGGCCAGGTTTTCTTCCTGGCTCTCCCTCGCTACCACTCCCTGCCAACCCCCATCCTATCAGTCACCAAGTCTTATTCATTTGACCTCTTGACTGTCTCTTGAATCAGTTTCCTCTCCATCACCACTGCCACTGCCTTAGTTCAGACCTTTATCCCGCCTCACCTTGATCTCTGCCGTGGTCTGTTAATTGCTCTCTTCCTTCCCTCTGAACTCTCCAATCAGACCTCCGAAAGTGAGTTTCATTTCTAAAATGCAAATCTGATCAGGTCGTTTCTCTGCATAAAATTCTTCCATTACTGCCCCGAGCTTTGGCTTAGGCCCCTTGAGGTGTAACTTTTAACAGACCCTTTGGGATGTGGTTCTTACCTACTTACTTTTCCTACTGTCCTCAAAGGTATCCTTCCATCCAAGTTTATCAGATGCAGTGTACCCTTGGAACCATCTTTCTCATGATATCCCCCCTCCCTGGATTTGTCCTTCCCTCTGATCCTCTTTGGTCAATCCTATTGGACGTTTAAAACTCAGGTCAATTCGTCACTCCTCCCTTTCCCAGGAAGTTTTCCTCAACTCTCCTTCTCGCCTGTCTACTTTGATGTCCTCTTCGCTGTTCCTATACCTTCAATATTACCTTACACATTGATCTGTAATTTCCAGCTGTTTTTTTCTAGTTAATGCTTATGTAGATTGACTTGTCTGTTTACCAGGGTCACTTCTTGTCATTGCTTTTTGCATCCTGTCACTTCCTTCTGGGTTTAGTTTCTGAGTTCTTTTTCTGAAGTAAATCCTTAGTAATTCTTTCAGCTAAAACCATAGGTGTAAATTCTCTCACTTTGTTTTTAAATTTCTATATCGATTTCACCCTCACTTCTTTTTTACTTTTTGTTATGGAAAATTTCAAATATACAGAAAAGTACGAAAAATAGTAAACACACATATTCTTCATCGGGATTTAACAATTGTTAGCATACGCCAGATTTGCTTCATCTAATTTTTTCTTATTTTTGAGTAGATAACAGGCATCCTCACTTTTACCCTGTGCAGAAGATTTTTATTTTCCCTATTCTTTTCTCTATCCTCTGTCCTAGATAAAATTACTTCTAGGGACTGGATCCCCAGACCCTCTTGCCCGCTGGCTCTTGGTTGGGTTTGATTAATAGGAGGATTCAGGAGAAGATGAGAAGATGGGCCAAGAGTTGGCAGTGGTTGTGTTTCTCCACTAAAGTCCACAGCTTCTGTCAGGGGACCTTCTAGAGCTACAACCACAATCCCTTCTCCAGGTCTGAGTAACTGCTCCCTCCTCTTTCCCTTTAGACCTATGACTGAGAACTCGTGTAGTTCCAGGGTATTTTAACTTGCTTTGTTGGTTTCCCTATATTGAGGCCATACCTTTGTGAATAGTTCCTTTCTTCTATTACCCCACTTGATTTTAATACACACTCCTAAGTCCTTCAATATGCATCTCTAAAAAAAAGAGACTTTTAAAACATAATACCACAAACATACAAACTAAACTAAATTAATAGTACTTCCCTAATATCACCTAATATCTAGTCCATATTCAAATTCCTCCAGTTGTTCCAAACATTGTGTTTTATAGCTGATTTGTTTAATTTAGAACTCAAACTGAGCACCACATGCTGCATTTAGTTGTTGTGTCTCTTAAATCCCTTTAAATCCAAAATCCATTACCAACTTCATAGGCAATGTTGCCTATTTCATATTGCATCATATCAGGAGGAACATGTGGACCCACTATTAGTAATGCTGTTTGATCACTGTCATCCTCACTTTTGAATGATAGTTGAGACGGGTATAGAATTTTTGAAATTCTGAAAAGTTCTTTGTCATGAATGTTTCTAATTTAGCCACATCCCTCTAGTCTCTATTCCTATAGACTTTATTAGGTACACGTTGAACCTTCTCATTATATCCTCCATGTTCTCTAACTGTCTTGTACGGTTCCCATCACTTTATCTCACTATACATTATAGGTGATTTCTTCCATTCCATGTTGAAGTTCACAAATTCTCTCTTTAGCTGCATCTCTTATTCTGTTTAACTCATCCGTCGAACTTTCAATTTCACCTTTTTTATTTCCAGAGATTTTATTTGCTTCTTTTTTGAATGTGCCTGCTTTTTATGTTAGCATAGTGTCACATCTTTTCATGATGACTTTTACATCTTTTATTGATTTAATTATTTTAAAGATATTTACAGTCTCACTCAGTTGTTCTATTACCTCAAGTTCTTGGGATGCTTATAGGAATTTTCATTCACTTATTTGTTTTTTCTGCTGCCTCTCTCTCATGGTGAATTATGTCCTCAAATGGTTTGTAATGTGTTTTATTGTGAAGTCATCTTCAACGGGCTTTTTTAGGAGTTTGGATGGGAGTCTCTTTCACTCTGGAATGTGGCAGCATTGCCACAGAGGATTTTTACGTTTGCTTTCTAGGCCCAGATTTTATGGTTTGAGGAATTCCTATATCATGCATGTAGGGTAAATTCAGACTCCATAGGGCTTTGCATTCTCATTGAGAGCTTTTAATTTACTACCTAGAGCTCTGGGAAAAGAGAAGAAGATATTTGCCACTATCCTGGACTCATGGCCAAGTTGTCTACTTCCCTTCTTCATCCCCATAAGGTATCAGCTTTATGCAAAGACCTCACCTTTAGCTCTCCCATTTTATGAGGGCCCACAACCATATTTTCTGACTTCATATCCATGTTCAAACTCTGACTCCTAGCTCCTCAAGTCTATATTCTTTCTGATAGATTCCCTGGATGCCACGGGATCAATCTATGCACTTATTGTACTGGCTTAACTTTGTATTTCATCCTGGCACCTTGGGAGTTTCATTTCCAGCTGGAACTAATTTTGTAATATTTTATTCCTACACTTTTCCAAATATTGATGTGCTATTGTTATTGTCTGCCTAGTTTATTCTCTCTATAACTAGACTGTAAGCACTTTGCGGGCATCATCTATAACAGCTTAAACTCCAAACTCCTCAAATCTAACAAAGTTCCTGGCAGATAATGGGCGTATTATGAATAATTTTTTAATGTCTGAATGCATAAAGTTTTTTGTAATTGTGAAGTTAGTGTTTTCCTAGGCATTGACTTACAGTTAGTATGTCCTCGTGTGAACATTTTTCATTAATCCCCTTTGACCCATTGTATCATGGAGTCTGGATGTTGACTTTCTATGTTTCCGTCCATTCTTTCTATGTTTAGAAGAAAGCATTTCATTCACGTATTTATAATGCACGTTCCACTGCCTTCTTCTTTAATATGTTTTCTTATTATTTGTTAGTATACCATAACGTGACATTTCTATTTAGTCTAAAAAATAAATAATAAAAAGGATTCTTCTGACTGTAAGAAAAAGAAACCCACTCAAGCTACCTCCCAGAAGAAGGTTTACTTGTGAATACACAGATCTTACAAAATCCCAAGAGCAGGAAATGGAGAAGAGCAAATGTGCTATAAACTGAGATTGGGAATGGAAATTCAGAGTGAATGAAAAGCTCACTCTCTCAGGGGTCACGTGGTCTCTTTCATCCTGGACTCTCTTTGTGAGCCTCACCCAGGCTCCCTCTCCCTTCAAAGGGCTTCCTTCACTTACTTTGCACATAGCCTATCAGAGCCACCCAGACCCGAATCCACATCCCCTTGCATTTTCAGCAGGGTATAGACACAGGGAGGCTCGTCTAATGGGCTTGACCAAACAAGGAGCGGGCGAGATGTACATAGGATCTGGAGGGGCTCAACACGGATTTGCAGAATGATTGAATGAAAGAAGGCACACGTGAGAGAAACCTGAAACGATGAGGGTCATTCAGCAGGGAGCATTGAAGGCAGATCACAACCCTGTTCCTAGCAGTGTCAAGGAGGCATGACTTCATCTGAATGAGCCATATCGACATAAACTCATCCACTCCTGGGACCCTAAGCACTTCTACCCCAAAACTTCTGAGCACCTGCTCCTGTCAAAGTTGCAATGAGAGACTATTGCAATAGAATAGAGTCAGAGCCTGTTTAACAGAGGATGGTACCCTAGAGGCTACTGTGGGGATTATTTCATTTTGCTTCCTATTCTGTTATTTGTGTAAATGTCTGTCTCCCCTAAAAATGTTTGAGTCCTTGAGTGCCAGAAATACGTCTCATATGACATCTAAGTCTCTGAAGCACCGAACACCTTGCCTTGCTCACATCCCAACCCCAGGCTATCCCCTTCCTAGTTGCATGACTTTGGACAAGTTACTTTGCCACTCTGCACCTCAGTTTCCTCATCTGTAGATGGGGGTAATAATGGTACCTACCTCTTAAGGTTGTAACGAGGATTGAATAGCCAGCACGTGGTAAATAATTTACAACAGTTCCTGCCACATAGTAAGCTCTTAAGAAATGCCAGCCACTTATTAATCGGTGTTGTTTTCCGACTGGGTTGGGTCTTTAAAGGCTCCTGAGACATCTATTGACTGATTTCCGTGTTGGCTTTGCTGTTTATCTACCACATCTGGGACAGCTGTACCCGCACCACCTCATGGGCCCTCCTGGCATTTGGAGGTCACTGTTGGGGACAGAAGCTGTGTCCAGTCAGAACTGAGTCCCAGACGAGGTATTTGCCACTGGGTCTCACACTGGCCTAGGACTCAGGCCCTTCCTCACCTACAGGTACCCTTTCATGCTGCCTGGAAGCTGTGCGGCCCCCTCCACACAGGCATGCACACATCCGCACACACACACACACACAACCTGGGACACACTCGTGGCTGCTGGTGTCACTCGTGTTGAGTCCTGCTTCCCCAGGGCCTCTTTTGCCCTGTTCCCTGCCACCCCCTCCCCCATCAATAATCTCCGTCTCTTGGTTTTCCTCTCTCCCTGCCTTCCCAGGTGATAAATAACTCCCCTGATGAAACTTCCACACGAATAGGAGCGAGGGAAAGGGCTTTTTCTCCCTCACTAAGTTATACATGGGCACTTTCACAAGAGCTATTGGAAGATGCCCTGCCTTTATCCTACTCAAAGGAGCGAATCCAATGATTCGCTCTTAGTTTGTCTTAGTTTGGTTTTTCTGTCTTAGTTTGGTTTTTCTGGATTCGCTCTTAGTTTGTCTTAGTTTGGTTTTTCTGTCTTAGTTTGGTTTTTCTGGAAACAGAACCTGAGGCTAAGACTTGGTTATAGGGCACTCATTTCAGAGGTGATCCTAAGAATCAGGAAAGAGGGAGAAAGGAGAGGGAGACTGGAAAGGGGGAAAAGCCAGGGTAAGTGGGTGGTCAGGTTGCTCTCATAGGCGACCAGGGCTTGGCCCTGCTGGGACACCCTGAGCAGTATGTGGAATGCTTCTGGACTTGTCCACCTGAAAGAAGGGAGGCAGGAGCATTTAGCCCTGGCTCTTGTCCCCCAGTTGGTTGAAGACCGCCTCTTCGGGTGTTAATCTTGCACTTCTGGATCATACTTGTGCACTGGGCAAGGGGGCTGCTGCAGTGTCAGAGAAACCCTAGGACAGAAAGTAGAAAGATGAGAGGTCCATACCTGAGGCAGGATGCTACCAGCTGGAAGTGAGTTTGAGCTCGCAGGAAACTGACTCCCAGTAGCTGCGGCTAGCTGGAGGATGTGACTCTGGGGACAAGAGCGTCTGATACCAGGTGAGAGGTGTGTGAGCACAGGCGTCACGGAGGCGGTGAGTAGGGCCTACCCTCCGTGTATTGGAAGCACTTGGCAGAGAATAGCCCCGTTACACCACCAGCTCCTTCTCTCTGCTGCCCGCTCTTTCCGGAAAGACAACAGAGGCCCCAGACTGTATCAGACACAGCTCCATCCTGCCTGGAGCCCTGAAGCCTGGCTCAAGCACCACGGCACTAATGCATGACAGCCCGTCCCACCCGGTCATGGAGTTTGGCTGGATTCTGGGCTGAAGCCGTATGGTCGTTCTCCCAGATTCCAGGGTTGGCTGTGCTTTTGTGCCGATTTTCATCCAAACCAGCTCCTGACCTGGTTAGAAGAGCAGCAGAGGGAGCTCCCGAAGGGCTCCATCATTTCCCTTCCTCAGAGAATCAGGGAATCTTCAGGCCAGCCTACCAAGGCTCAAACGGGAGCCCCTCAATGGAAGCGATGGAAGGTCCTGTTTCATCAGCCTGAGAGACCTCAAGCTGGGTGACTGGAAACTGACATGGCTTCTATTTATTTATGAAATGTGTAACTGTGGAAATGAGGCTTCGAGGTTGTAGACCCATTACTATTAGCTTTATCGTCCTCCTAAGACATACCCTGAGGCATTCCTCCAGATTGAATCCTATTGTGCTTTGCAATAAACCCATAATTGATAATGCCACGGAGCTTTAATATGGGTGGAGAAATGAAATCTAGAAAGTAAATACATTCAGAATTTTGCTAGCAGGCTGAATTTAAAACTGATTTTCTGAACCTACCAGGATTATTCCTCCTCAATAATGATTTAATTTGAATGAGCCACCCTGAGAGATCTTGGGGGGGTGGGGAGGGAGGACCAATGTAGCCTGGTTTCTCATGGGGGCCCCTTACGGAACTTTATCCTGCATTTTGCACCTGTAAGTTTGTGAAGATAAAATTAAACTCTGAAATTATACATGATGGACCAGTAAATAACACAGGCGCCCAGGTCCTGGCCGCTGTTCCAGTGTCCTGATGCGATCACTTGTCACTAACGCTGTCAGCAGAGGGGCGCTGATTCAAGTCGCTTCTACAAGGCGAGCAATTACACCGTGTTTCTCCGTGAGCTGGGCAGCAGCAGGGAGGGCCAGCTGAGAGGAAGGGAAGCTGTCTTCATAACTGCTGGCCTGTAAACAGCCACTCGGGCTGCAGGTGTTGGGGGAACATCCATAGGTGGTCCTGCAGGCTGCCTTTCAGGAAAACAGAACCCTGGTGGACCCCCGAGGAAATCCCTTTTGCTCACCCTCTAACAGCCTTGCAGGGAGGCAGGAGGGGCGAGTCCAGGCTGCAACCTTCTCGAGGTCACATTCCATCCTAGAAAGGGCTGGCACTCAGCTATCCACCAGACAGGATTATGTAGTTAAAAGTATGGATTCTGGAGCCAGACTGCCTGGGCTCATGCCTCAGTTTTATCACCTGCTAATGCTGTGGCCTTCAGACAATTGCATAACCTCTCTGAACTTCAGTTTCTTGATTTGTAAATGTGGGGTGTCAAAGGTTCAGTTTCCCAGGGAGCTGACTGTGACGCGAAGATTAACATGCAGGAAGGTTATGAGGTTGTGCTCTTGGGATCAAAACATATGGAAGTTCCAGTTTATGTCCTCTGGACCTTCACATTTTCATATACAAAAATAATAGCATTTGATAAACGCTTTACTAGAGAAAAAGAGCAGGAAGAATTTTCGTGATTAAAGCTGCCCGGTAGCATCAGAGAAGGATTCTCAGAAGAGAGGGCATTTGAACTGGGTCTAGAAGACAGCTTGGATTTCACAATGCATTCCAGGTGGAGGGAATAATCTGATCAAAGGCTTGCAGGGAGTCTCAAGCTTGGGGAGTGGTTGTAAGCATCTGGGACTTAAGAGGGCGAGGATGGGGAAAAGGCTAGTAGATGAGATTGGAGAGGCTCCCTGGGACCAGTGTTGAGAAGGACTTTGCATCTCATATTATGGAGGTCAAACTTCATTCCCCAAAGCCAAAGTCATCAAAGTGCCGGGACCATGATTTGTGCTACAGAATAATCTCTGGTGACAGTCATTAAGCTGAGACAGAGGGAAGAGACAAGAGGCAGGAAAACCAGTTAGAAGATGATTGCATTATTCTAGATAAGAGGTGACAGGTATCAGGCTGTGGGAGTAGAGAGGAGATGACAAAATTTGAAAACAATTTAGGTGGTTGGGTCATTTGCATTAGTGGAGCTGAGGTTTCCACCAGGAGCCCCAGAGTTGATGGTGAGGTCGCTTGCTGAGACGGGGACATGAGCAGGAAGGACCAGATGGTACAGCCAGAGGAGGAGAGAAGTAATCGACTGTATCTTGCCTGAGTGGTGCCCAGGTGGACCTGGAATACCAGAGGCAGTGAGTGTTCAGTTCAGAGCAGAGGAGAGGTGCCTTTCGGGTCGTGGGTGTGGCTGTGAGCATTAGGGCCGCGTAGAAAGAGAAGGAGGACGAAGTAGAATGCTGGGTAGCATCAGCTCCTAGCGTGGGCAACAGTGAACACTTGCCAATGGAGAATGAAAGAGAGTAATCAGAGAAAGGGGAAAACACGGAAACTGGAGTCCCAGGTGCCAAGTGAGGCGAGTTTTTCATAAACATGGTCATTATGTTGTGTGCTAGTCTTGTTATTATTTAACTTTCTATTTTGAAATAATTTTAGACTTACTGAAAAGTTGCAAAAAATTGCAGCATGCTCATATTCCCTTCACCAAGCTTTCCATAATTGTAATGACTTACATAACCATAGCACACTTAGAAAAATCAGAAAATGAACGTTGGTACAATACTATTAACTAAATTACAGACTTCATTCAAAGCTCACCAGTTTTTCCACTCATGTCATTTTTTGTTTTTTGTCCCAGGATCCAGTCTGTGATCCCACTCTGCATCTAGTTGTGTCTTCTAAGTCTCTGCTAGGCATTGAAGAGGGGCATTTGAGGAGAAAGGAAAGGCCCAGGTCACATGCTAAAGACAAATCTGGAGGGAAGACTACCATGCAGATACCATTCGTCTTGCTAGTGGTTGGGGCTCTATCCCAGTGACTACTGCTGCATAACAAATGAGCCCAAAACAGTGCCTTAAAACAACCATTACTTCATTGTCCCTCATCATTTAGAACAAGGCTCAGAGGAGGTGGCTTGTCTCTGCTCCACAGTGTCAGGGCCTCACCAGGAAGACTCTAAGGCTGTGGGCTGCAAGCATCTGGATGCATCTCCACTCACCTGTCTGGTGGTTGATGCTGGCGGTTGGCTGGGACCTTAGGGGGGCTATCAGCCAGAGCACCTCCACGTGGCCTCTCCATGTGGCTGCTGGTCTTCCTCACAGCATGGTGGCTGGATTCCAAGAGTGAACATCTCAAGAGGACTATGTGGAAGCTGTAGCCCCTTTTATAACCTAGCTTCCAAAGTCACATAAAGTCAGTCTGCCATAGTCACAGACCTGCTCGGATTCCAGGGGAGGGAACAGGAAGCCCATCTCTTGATGAAAGGAGCGTCAATGTGACATGAGAAGCAGAGCACGTGGGATGGAGATCTTATGGCGGAAAGATAACCTGCCACGGGGTCTTCACGTTTCTGGGCGTGATGGGGGGAGAAGGAGACTGAGAGGGTACAGAGTAGGCAGCAATCGGGAAGTGGGGAGAGCGGAGCGTGTTGCATATTTTGTAGGTAATTTGGTACTGGAAGGACGCAGAGAGCCTAGAGGAGGAAGAAAATGTTTCTTTCAGGCAGAGAGATAGCTTGAATGTGTAGAGAGGGAGAGAGTGAAGAGATTAGAGGAATAAGTTGGATGATGGAATAAGTTCCCTGAGAAAACCAAGAGAGAGGGCACCGTGCAGTTGCTGAGACAATGCCTTGGAGCCAGCGAGCCTGGGTTCAGATCCCCACTCAGCTGATCGTTCCTGGGTGACCTGGAGAAAATTACTTCTCCTCTTTGCACCTCAGTTTCCTCACCTTTAAAATGAAGGTAATAATAGAGCAAACCTTTCAGAGTTGTTATAAATATTAATAGAAGATAAAATATTGCAACTGCGGCTGGCACAGAGTGAGTTGCTCACTACTCATTAACTCCAGAAAGCTAAGAATCAGGATGGGGCGGTGCTATCCTGCACAAGGAAAAAGGGGTTAGTCTTGGTGGGGAAACGGGATACTTTTCTTCAGAGACCGATGAAAAACAGGAACAGGTAAAATCTGAAGGCAAGGAGGATGGAATCTAGAGAACTTATGCCTCAACTTGCCTCTGTTTTTTCTTTGAGTTACGGTATCAGGGCACCTAACTAGACTGGGAGAGCAGAAGGTGGGGTCGTGAGCTTAAGAAGAGTAGAAAAGGAAGCAGCAGACTGAATGGATGGAAGTGGGCGGGGGGAAGGACCATGGGGCGGGGGATATGGGGGATCCTAGGCTGGGTAAGAGAGGGCCGCCCTTGTCAATAGTTCCACTGAGGTGGGATAAGATCACTGCGTAATCTCCTTCTGGGACACTGTGGTGAGATTTTCCCCAGCTGGTATCAGAGAGGGGGATGTGGTCGTTTGGATTGACCCAGGTGCTCCGGTCCAGTGGGAAGACCAGTGGGGAGGGTCCTGAGACTGCTGATAAGGCCCCCAAGCTAATGATCACTGGTGGAGCTCAGGCCAGTCTGAGAGGAAGGAGGGGAGGGTGTTTACTGAGGAATGCGCGGGAGTGAGGTGTGGAGGGGGGTAGCCTGGAGGCCTGGTGGACCCAGGAGGATTAGATAAAGGGAATGAAAGAGTGAGAGGCTAGGAAACAGTGGTCAGGGAAGGTGATTCCTGAGCTCACGGCTTTCCATGTACATCAGGTCTTGGTCAGAGAAAAGATGACCACTTAATATACTTTGCTACAGCTCTTGACTACCCTGTAGGGTTCTGCCTTCATCTACTTCCTAACTCACCTTCCTCATGAAGGCCCACCCTCCCAAACACACACACACACACACACACACACACACACACACTCAGGTTTTCTGAGCCCTGTGTTAACTGGGGTTTCTGGTTAGAGCATCCTCCAAAAATCTCTAATGGCTACTAGTACTCAGCAGGGGGAGAAAGTCCCCCTGTCCTTCAAGAGTGGGAAGGAGAGTAAAGAGGTCCCCCAGGTCTGGGACACCCAGAAATCCTGAGCAGGTGGGGGTGAGCCAGCCCCTCAGCACCCCTGAGATCTCGCATCTCAGTGTGTGAAATGGGGAGAGTTAGCTCCATGTGAAATTTCCCACAGTCTCGTCACCTGGCACATCCTGCCCGGGTGGTGTTGATATAAAAACAACTTGAAAGAAAAACAAACCAGAAAAATGAGGAAGTTCACATTCATTAAGCAAAGCAAACTTTTTTTTTCCTTCTAAAATTAACTCTTTGACAATCTCTCTTGGTGATTGTCTGTGAAGAAAGGAAGGCAGGAAAGAAAAAACAGTGTTGTTTGGATCCGTGGGATACTTCCCAGTCCAGGGCGTTCAGCAAGTTTCTAAAATGTTGAGTCTCTGCTTTATTAAATTACAGTAACTACAATCAGAAAATCTGCCAATTATTGATAGCTTTCTATGTGCTGGGTACAATGACAAGCACTTTTCTTATATTCTGTTTAATTCTCATAACATTCCTCTGAGGTAGATGTTAAAATTTTCAATTTGCAGAGGAGGAAACGTAAAGCTTCAATAACTTTCCCAAGATGACACAGTAAGCAAAAAAACTAGGATTTGAACCCAAGATTACCTGATGCCCCAAATGCACGCTTATAATCATTACGGTATATGGACAACTTGGAAAAAGAAGAAAAATCATCCGCAAAGCAACACTGTGACACAGTGTTTGGGTGGATTTTCATCTTGCGTTTTTACATGTTTTAATTTATGTGTGTGTGTGTGAGTAGGAATCTATGTAATTATCATATACTGCTTTAAGCAAAATTTCCTCCTCTTTCCAGTTAACGTTATGCGACGTTCCTTTGCCCATGGAGCTAGCCAGTCTTCCCAGCCATCATTTTTAATGGATCCATATGTTTCATCTGGTAAATGCACCACGATTTATTCTATCAGTCCCTTGGAGCTGAAGGTTTAGATACTGGTATTTGCGATTCTGCTGCTATAGCATTCCCGGGCATACAGTGTTTTTCCCATACACATCGTGTTTATGATCATTTCCTTAGACTAGATTCCTGTGAGTAGGAGTGGAATTGCTGGGTCTAGGCATATGAACGTTTTTATGGCTCTTAATTCATATTTACCAAATACCTTCCCAACGCAGTTGCATTAATCAACGTTGTCATCAGCAACAATCGTCCTACACACTCCACAGCACTAGGTAAGATTGTAGGTAATTTTATTGCAGGAAAATGGTACCTCATTATTTTAATTTGCAATTATTTCCTTCCTAATGAGGCACGGCATTCTTCTAAACGTTGGTGAACTAGTCGTGTTTCCTCTTTGGTGAATTATCTCGTGCTCTTTGCCCACTGAAATATTCTCTTTGCCCACTGAAATATTAGCAACTGGGCATCTTCCTTGTCCCACACTTTCTGATCTCTCCACAAGAAAGAACCTTGCTACAAGTATTTTATAAACGTCGTATGCATGTTTGTGATTTATATATAAACAAATATTTTTAACTCTGAAGTTAAGCTGGTCGATCTTTTTCCTTTCTGGTTTGTTTTGTCATTTCAACATGTAGAAAGTTCTCCTTCCCCTAGAGGCTGGCTAAATATATACTTCTATTTCCTTCTGCTTTTTTCTACTAGATTAAAAAAAGTCTTTCTTTTTCCCATGTGATATTCTTTTGTGTATTTAGTGAAAGGGGACGGCTAGCTCGAAGAAAGACCACCAACCCTAGCTTGAACAATGAAATTCATAGATAACCCAACAAACAACAACAAACAGAAACCAACTAATCATTTCAAATTATTCCTCTGCTAAATCTTTCCAAAGATCTGATAGATTATGTCATAAAATTGACTGGGGAAAGTTTATTTCCCTTTTCCAGCCTTTGGTTGAAGGGCTGATAAACTGTGAAATGACTCAAAGGAGAGCAGACAAAGGGCCTGGGTAGCCCGTAAACTGGTCAATAAACCCTCGTCTCCCCAACAATTGACAGGTACACATGGAGCTCCAAGCACCAAGTCAAGACCTCGCTGAGATGGTAGGAAGGTGCAGAGACTAGTATTCAGTCTTCACTTTTCTCGACTTCTCTGCAGAATCTGATACCATTGGCCAACTTATGGAACCAACCTTGACTTCCCTTCTATCATTTCCGGTTCTCCTCTGGCATCTTTGACTATTCCACCATCTCCTCTGCAGACTCCTCTTATGTGGCTCACTCCTTTGATGCTTCTTTTTCCTGGAATTTGTCTTCAACCTCCTTTGTTTCGCCCTCAGCTCACTTGCCTTGGATGAATTCACCTGCTCGCGTGGCTTCAATTACCATCTACCAGCTGATGATTGCAAAATCCATGTCTTCTTTGAGATCGTCCAGCCAACTGCCCACAGGATGTCTCCATCTGGAGGTCCCCACCTGTGTTTCGAATCCACTGAATCTCAAATGAGCCCACCAGCCCATCTTCCCACCACCACCAAAATAGCCTCTGACATTTCTGTCTCTTGGATATACTGCCTCAGGGGAAGGCTTCATTTCCTACCTAGTCACACAAAGTAAAAACCTCGGAGCCAGAGCCCCCTGACTTTTCCAACTACTCCTATTCAGTCCTTTCCATCATACCTCCTTCAAACCTCTTAAATCCTTCTCTGCCCATTTTATCCCTGTGCAGCCTCCTTGGTTTCAGCACGCATGTGGACTGCTGCAGAAATCTTCAAACTGACCTCCTTTTCCCACCTTCATGGATCCCTTGGGGACGTTCCCTGCAAGACACGCAGGACCTTTTATGATCGGCCCGTTTACTCCCCCCGCTCTTATTTCTTTTCCCTCCACCACTTACGCCACCCACAGTAGCCAGGTGAATTGCGGCTCCTTCAACTACACCGCGTGATTTTGCACTGCTGTTCTTACTGCCTGTAATGCCATCTCGTGCCCCTGTGGTCCTCATTTCCAAGCCTGTGGCTGTCTTGGCGGTCTCCTTGGCTAAAACCGTGCCTGGGTTTCATGTGAGCTCTGTGAAGGTAAAGACGAGCCCCAGACTCCACCAGCCTGCCTCCATCTCATGCCCTTGGGGCTTATAATATTCTGTGAGGCTCGCTCTGATGAAGGTGATGGTTGGTCTGAACCCAGGTCAGAAATCTTGGATAAAGTCTTTTGCTTTTTAGGCTTACTTGGGGGCTGCTGACTTGTGAGAAAGCCGAGATGAAAGTACAAGTTGATTTCCATTTTTTAAAAAAGAAAACTCACGTGTGTTTCATTCTTCACACTTGGATGCTCTTTAGTATTCTTTGTAAGATTGTTTCTCCAGGGTGACTTAGCTGAGCTGTGTGGCTCTTACATAAGCTGCGGGGCCAGACCTGCATTTGCATACATAATCAGAACTGCCTGTCTGCACTAGTCTCCCCGGCAGGCAGCTCACTTGGGAGAAGGCTCAGGCTGCCCCCAAAGATGTGGGTGGCATCTTCCCAGCTAGGAGGGCACCTGACAGCTCAGAACAACACAGTTCTTGAATCCCGGCGTGGTCCCCATGCAGCCAAATTGGACCAGTGGGTCCTGCGTCCTTGATCACTCATTCCTGTGCCATTTGTTGGGCACTTACTACGTGCAGGGCACTGAGTGGCTGTTGAGGTCCCTGCTTAGTTGGGGTTCCCCCCAGAGCAGACCCTAAGACAAGGTTTAAGATGTAGATAGTTTTTTCAGGAGAATACCTAGGAGGCACAAGTGAGGCAATGAGAAAAGTGAGATGGGAAAGGAAGACGAGCCAATGACGGGTGCTTTAATGAGCAAGTTGCTGCTGTGGGCAACTGGGGCACAACCTCCCTGAAGACTCTCCGAGGCACCATGTAGAACCTGCTGGGAATCCTCTCTCTGGAGGCCGGGAAGCCTGGGGCATCAATCCACCAACTCTTATCCCCAGGGCTGTTAACTCCGTTGGCCCCAGGGGCATTAACGCCCCTGCACTTCCGGCTTGTGCCTACTTGCAGCAGAGCAAGCTTCTAAGGCGCTGGGGAATCCCTGCGGCCCAGAAGCCGAGAGAGGCAGGCTCTTGAGGTAGGAAATTGTCGGTGTGCTTGGAAGTTGCCCATCACGACTGCAGGTAACTCAGGTGGGTCAAGGCGATACAGGACAGGGCATCAACGGCGTCTGCTACGGATGGAGAGATGCATTAGGCAGGGCACCTCTGCCTTCAAAGAACTCGTCGCCTTATGGGAAAGGCAAACAGGCCAACAGTCTAACCATTAGCTGGCTCAGAGCTCTACACAAACCGCAAGGGGGCACATGATTTGCCCTGGGCTGGGACACGTGGAAGAGGGGTGACATCTTCCAGGAGCACGTGATCTCTGGGCCGAGACTTGAAGGACGCTCGTTCCTCAGGCACAGAAGGAGGAGCAATGAACTTCAGGAAGCACAGGGGGCAAAGCCCCGAGCGTGCAAGGCGATGTGCAGTGACGCTCAGAGCGCCTGGCGTGGCCAAAGCTTTGGCTGCTTTACAGGGAGCAGGATGCGATCTGGCCAGACTGCAGGCTGGGGCCGGATCACGCAGGAGCTTGAATATGCCACACGGAGACATTTGCATTGCAGCCCCCAGGAGGCAGTGCGGGCCCATCAGTGTTTAAATAGTGACAGGTTCTGAGAAGATGTGGCCCATATATACAATGGAATATTACTCAGCCATAAAAAGAAACGAAATTGAGTTATTTGTAGTGAGGTGGATGGACCTAGAGTCTGTCATACAGAGTGGAGTAAGTCAGAAAGAGAACATCGAATACCGTATGCTAACACATATGTATGGAATCTAAGGGAAAAAAAAAGGTCATGAAGAGCCTAGGGGTAAGACGGGAATAAAGACACAGACCTACTAGAGAATGGACTTGAGGATAGGGGGAGGGGGAAGGGTAAGCTGTGACAAAGCGAGAGAGTGGCATGGACACACATACACTACCAAACGTAAAATAGATAGGTAGTGGGAAGCAGCCGCACAGCACAGGGAGATCAGCTTGGTGCTTTGTGACCACCTAGAGGGGTGGGATAGGGAGGGTGGGAGAGAGGGAGACACAAGAGGGAAGAGATATGGGAACATATGTATATGTATAACTGATTCACTTTGTTATAAAGCAGAAACTAACACACCATTGTAAAGCAATTATACTCCAATAAAGATGTAAAAAAAAAAGCAAGCTCACTCAGAGAGCAGCTTGGAGGGTGGGTTAGATGGTGACAGGTGAAACTGGAGCCCAAGGATCACGATTAGGACGCGTGTCAGTCAGACTCTGGGCAGGAAACAGATGGCATTCTCAGAAGGAGGGGAAGAGTTCCCAGACACCGGAGAGTCCTGTGGCTCAGAAGAGGCCGCTCAACAGGGCCTGGGGGCTTAGGTAGAGGAAAGCGGCCCCGGCCAACCTCACCGTGGCAGGAAGGATGAGGGAGACAGGGGAACAAATCCTCCAGCCTCTCTGCCCGCCCACTCTCTTAACTCCTGCCAGAGACGCTCGTTGGTCAAATCCAACCAGAAGCCAGGTGGCAGGGTACCCGGTTAATGCATCCCACAAAGGTCAGCCTTTCGGGGCTCAGAGCAGGGTGGAGAAGCACAAAGGGTGGATCTGGAGAAGCAAGCAGGACATCCAGCCCAGGAGGTCTCTGCCATTGGCCAGGCCAGAGATGACAGCACGTGGTGTCAGCGTTGAGACCATGGGGTTTGAGGACGCCGTGGCACTCTGGTGGAGGTGGGGAGCGATCTGAAGACACTGGGCTGAAATTCCTGCCACTAGCGGGTCATTTTTTGAGTGCTGATCTCTTTCTAATGAGCATAGACATCTGAGACGGGTAAGGCTTTGTCTGTTATCTGCCTAACTTTAGTGTTCAATGGAGTGTTGAGGGCAAAACCTGAATGAATCTTTGAGAGAAAGAACCTTGCAGACAGGAACCACCATAGATCTCCATGGAGCCAGGTTGGAGTCCTGTTAGCCATAGGGTAACAGGAAGGGAAAGGAGGCAGCACAGCTCTGGGGACAAAGGGCTGAGGAAAAAGAGCACGGGAGAGCCCTGGAGAAAAGCTTCGCCCAGGCTACAAGGGCCAAGGACTGATGTTATCTAGGAGTCCGTAGGATCACACAGAAAGAGGCCAGCTTCATGGAAACCCACCTGCTATACGCACACAATGCCTGCTACCACACACACAGGCAGTACACAGAGTTAATCCCTCCGTATTAGTCTGGTAGGGCTGCTGTAACAAAGCGAGTGCCTTAAACACCACGAAGGTATTGTCTCACAGCTCTGGAGGTGAGGAGTCCAAAATCAAGGTGTGGCAGGGCCATGCTCCTTCTGAAGCCACAAGGGAAGTATCTGCTCCAGGCCTCTCTCCCAGTTCTTGATGGTGCCTTGGTGGTGGCAGCATATTTCCAATCTTTACATGGTGTTCTCCCTGGGTGTGTCTGTCACTGGGTCCAAATTCTCCTTTGTTATAAGGACACCAGTCACCCTGGATTGGACCTCACCTCAATGATCTCATCGTAACTTCATTGTCTGCAAAGACCCCATTTCCAAATAAGGCCACATTCTGAGGTACTGGGGGTTAGGACATATGTTTTGGAGGGGACACAGTTCAATTCATAACCCTCCGCCCACCATGCTTACATGGCGTTGGTGTGACCACCTCTCCCCAAGTCAATCTTCGTATGGGGTCCAAGGAGTCTTGGGGATGTTGAGACCATCAACTCCGCAATCCTCCCTAGGACTACAGAGGATAGGGCTGACATGAGCCCACAGGGATAGAAGTCCTTCCTGGAGGGCCTCAAAGGAATGCTTTAAAAATTAAGCATACACAAAATGTAGGCATAGAGATCCACAAATGAATTTCAAATTTCCAGAAACCACGAGAGGAACATGGTACCATTTATTAAGTGTTTGAGTCATGCCAACTTCTGGGCTTGGATTTGCCCCCAAGCAGACCCCGAGACAAGGATTTGGGTGCAATCATTCATTTGGGAGGTGATCTAGGAGGCATGGTGAAGGGTGGAGCAGTGAGAGAGGCAAGGGAGGAAAGCCAGTGGGCACGGGGTGGGTGAACGAGTGTGTTACCGTGGGCAGGCGACCGGGCTCAGTACCTCCGGAGGCCTCTGAGAGATTGTGTAGTGCATGCCTGGGTGCCAAAGCTGGGGTTTTTTATGCATCAACTCCCATCTTTCACTGGTGGAGGTCCTGCAGGGCCAAAGAACAAGCTCAGGCAGAAAGATGCAGGAAGCCACAAGCTGATAGGAGCTGACTGCAGTTCACCTCTGGGGTGGGCCCCAGGCATGTGGGTGGAGCTTCTGCTGGCCCCAGGCATGGCCCTTAAGCTCAGCACAGAAATAGGAAGTAGATACTATTACGCCCACTTTGCAGATGAGGAAACTAAGGCTCAGGGGATTCCAAAATTCACTAGTAAGTAAGTGGTTTATACAGGACAGGAACTCATTTCTATATGACTTTTAAGCCAATATTCTTAACCACAGAGCTTTATGACTGTTGGGGCAATATGCGTTTTGTGTCATGTTATTCCAAAAAGATGAGACTTTTATTTTCTTTCTGAATTAGGTCCGGAACTAAAGCTGTCACACATTAGAGATAGAGTGACCGCCAGCAGCGGCTCACACCCCAATTGCCAGGCTTTTGAATATGAGCTTAATTCTCCTGGGTTTCTTCACCAAACTCCCTAAGACTTGTTTCTGAGGAGAGGTGCTGGAAGGAGAGTCTCCCTCCCACGCCTGGACCCCCTACCGAGGCCTATAGGGGAGTGTGGCAGGACAGAGGCCATGGCAACCACGCCCAGGTTCCAGTTGGCGGCCATGTGGTCCTCGGCTTTTGTGGACTCTCCCTTTTTCAGACGTGCCACTGCCTGTCCCTTCCCAGCTGTTCGGGAGGCCTGGGGCAGCAGGGGGACCCTGCCAAGGGGCCGCTCAAGTCTCTCACCACCTACCGCTACGATGACATTCTCCCCAGGCTGGCGTGGAGTGACAGTGATAGATTAAATGCACCAATTAAATTAGATCCTATTTTAAAGAGCTTGAGCTGGATTTCCTTTTAATTATAGTGCTGTGCTCGCTGATGAGGTATTGTCGAGGACTTAACAATTGGTTGATTGTGCATCCGAGTGTTCAGAGCACAGTTTCTGGGGAGAGACTAGGGAGGGCTTTTTTCCTAAGGAGCTCCTTGGGATAAGACAGGGGGAAGAAGCAGCCAGGGCGGGAGGGAGCGAGGGCAGGGTGTCCTGTCTCCGCTGAGAAGCCATCTCTCTTCTCCTTGTTTACTGCTTTAGGAGTCCCGTGTTACTTGGAGATTGAATGAGCCCAGTGCTGGGTGGAGAAATGGGCCAGAGGCCATGGAGTTGCACTGGCTTGGGACCCATCTTGCCTCTGTCCCACTTGGCTTTATGTGTTCCCCAGGCCAAGGTAACTAACCTGTCCTGTCTCCTTTCAGTGACTCATTAATTCATCTCAACAAGGATTTATTGGGCCTCTAGAATGCACTGGCACTGTTCTAGGTACTGGGAATAGAGGGCTGGACAAAACAGGAAAAAAAGTCTCTGTCTTCATGGAACTCACATTCTAGTGGTGGGGCTAAAGGGGGCAGCAAGAAACAAACATATTACACGACATCAGGAAAAGAAAGCAAGGTAAAGGTGTTAATGGGCAGGAGGGTCTATTTCAGACAGTGGTCAGGGAAGCTCTGTCTGAGGGTGGTATTTGAACAAATTCCTGAAGCAATGTGGGAATCTTTGAGGGGCTGAGCCATGTGGATGTCTGGAGGAACAGCGTTCTAGGCCAAGGGAGCAGTGCCGCCTGGTCAGGGGCTGTCCCCTCTGCCCCTAGATCCTCTGGCATACTGGCAGCTGAGCCCTATCCGTGTAGCCGCTTCTCCCTGCCTTGAGAAAGGCAGGTTCTTAGATCTCTGTGATCGCCCTACTGGGGCTCCAGTCCCCAGAGGTGTTCATCTACAAACGTGTCTGGCTCTGTGAGAGAGTGCAGTCACCGTGCACTGATTAAATGACACATCCTGCCAGTCCCCTTTGAGGACACTACTTTTGGGACCCGACTCTTTGTTGTAATGAGAAAGAAGGAGAGTTCAGAACAAAGGCCCGTGAGCCAAGTTTCCATGCACAGGTGTACTCGAAAAGTGCCTTGGACTGTAAATCCAAATGCTTGCATTTGGGTTCCTGCTTTGTCACTTACAAATCAAGTGAATTTGGGGAAATCTCTCACCCTTCTGATCTATAGTTTTGTCTGTAAAATATAAAACAAGTCCATTGTATCAGGCCTATGGTATCTTACAGCTAAGGGTGGAGGAAGGGGGACAAGTCTTTGAAAATCATGGAATCATGAAAAGGGAGAGGGAAAAGGCCTAGAAAGACATCAGAGGAGCCCCCAGCCTTAGCCCCTGGGCATGGAGAGGTTTCAGAAACCTTTGTGTTCCGTTTAGAAGTGACAGCCCCATCAGTGGCTGGGGTAAGAGAGGAAGTTCTTCCCCTGACTCAGTTTGGGTCCCCAGAAGCAGAACTGAGGTACGGATTCAAGTGCAAACAGTTCATTTTGGAGATGAGCCCCAAACACACTAGTAGGGAGAGTGGGGAAGTGAGATAGCACATCTTTCAGCCAGTTGCCACTGTGGGGACACTGTGAGTCCATGTAGAACACGTGCCCCAGAGTTGTCCCACTGAGGGCAGGGAGCTGGGGCATTTATACACCCAGTCCTGCTGTTCAATGCTTGAGGGTTGCTCTGGGGTATTGGGAGGGGTGTTAATTCTCTGGAACCGCTGACTGCCAGCTGCAGCACGCAAAGTACACTTCTAGGCTTCAGAAAGCCCTGAGATAAAGGAATGAAGGAGTTGGGGCTTGAAAGTTGGGTGGCATTCACTAAAGTCAATACGGGCGAGACTCTGACAGCCCCCAAAACAGGCAGCACCTGCCCAGATTGGCCTGCAGGCAGGGGGCCCTGAGCTGGGGCTCCAGACCCACACCAGAGGGGCCGCCTCTCAGCAGCAGGTGGCAGGTCTGCTCCCTAGCCCGAGGTCCACGCGCATGTGGTCAGGCCTCTGGCCTTTGAGAAGTAGCAGGGACAGGAATCAGGAAGGGAAAGCCCAGCTGAGAGAGACTGAGCTTAGTGCTCCAGGAAGTTCAGTGTGCCGTGGAAACACCGTGTGCTCAGCCCCTCAGATAGTGGAGGAGCCTGGCAGATGGAAGCGTCTCCGTGTGCTGCCCCCTTCGGGGGACGCCTGCCCTGACTGGCAAGAGAGTGCCTCGCGGTATTACTATGGCAACCAACAAAAGCCCACCCAAGGTTGCTCTAGCGATGGAAGAGAGGAAGTGGAGACCAGGACTCCAGGGAGTGCACCTCTATGGCAGGTGGCCAGAGCCAAAGGTAGTTGGTTTTCCTCGCTCTTGACGTTGTAATTGTGACCCATGTTACACACACACACACACACGCACACGCACACGCACACGCACTCCGCCCTAAGCTGGCTGGGACCCAGGAAAACACCTGTCACAATGTTGTGCCGACTTGCTGTGTAAGCAGAAACTAGTGGGCGTCTCTGTTTTCCCCTCCATCCAATGATTCAGATGGTACCAGTTCCTTGGCCTCCACCGTGGGAGGCGGCAAGAGCTGACGCGAAAACGTCTGCGAGGCATTTGGAGCATCTTGAAAGAAAGAGGCTGTCAAGCATTCCTGTTATGAAATGCAAAAGTTTTTCTTTTCATTTTCATGTGAAACCTTGTGAGTTTTCAAATTGCATTTATGCTATTTCAAACCAGCAGCTGTTCTGAGACCACAAGCCATCCAGAGCTGCTGACCACAAAGTTAAGTAAAAATGAAATCCGAATTAAGAAGATGTTCTCCTGAGTCACGGCCAGATTCCAGGTTGGATTTTAAAAGCTTCCTCCCTGGCCAGCTTCCTGCGCTGACCCCCAGGCTCACAGAGCTCTGGGCTGCTGCGTATTCCTTGCCATTATATATTGAAAACAGGAAATGAAGGGGCCAGTCGGGGGGGGGGGGGGGACGGTAAGGCTTGAAACAACTTCAGAGAACAAGCTGAATCAGAAGTCATAGATCTTATCTCCCTTGCCTTTTCCATGTCCGGTTTCTTTAAAGATAAGGTAGTGAATCAAAATGTTCAGCCTTTTTTTTTTTCAAGATGGAAGCAGAGGAGGATTTCTTTAATATCCCCTTCCCTCCCAGTGTTTCCAAAGATAACCAGATGAGAGAAATGCCTCATGATCATGTGCACGTGCATGCAAAATGCGATTATGGGACAATTTCCCCATCTTGGTCCCTGAGGGCTGGCGGAAGCGAGGGAGGAGGGTTGAGGCTGGGGATGGAGAGGACGCAGGTAGCCGCTGGGGCCTTGCGCGATGGTTTTTAATGATGATGCCTTTGTTGTCCTGTTTCATTAGGGCAGGGCTCAAGCCAGAGGGGACGTTGTGGGCCTCTGGCCAGTTTGAGCTGGAGAACTCAGTGAAGGTGATGGTCAGGGGCTGGGGGAGAGGGGGCCATGTTATGTGTTTGGGTCCTGCCTGTGAGATGTGGGGCACACCGAGCCGGACTGCCAGCGCCGTGGGCATATTTCTTAGTGCCGGATCCCCCTGGCTGGGCTGGGGTGGGCAGAGTATTATATTGAGAGTGACTTGAAGCAATATTTTTGTCTAGGAGGACAAATGTGAGATGGGGTGAAGAAGACAGCAAAGCATCCCAGTTGACCACTCAGATCTGAGGGGTGAGGCCAGAAAAACGAGCCATGAGGCATTAAGGGGCACAGGGAAGGTGTGAGGAAGGGCTGGGGCAGCTCAGGGGGAGCAAGGACCTTAGGGTGTAGTGACTAAGGACACAGGCTTTGGGACCAGCAGCCTTTGGTTCAAATCCAGCTCTGCCACAGGCACGTGACCCAAACCTGGGGGGTTGGTTTGGTTTGGGTTGGTTTGTAACATTGGTCAGTACCTATATCAGGGGGCTGTTATGGAAATGAAACAAGTTAACTTTTTAAAAAGTGCTTGAGGTGGTGAATTGTGCAGGGTGCTGGAAGGATGTATTTATGTAGTTCCAGGAAAATCGTGCTTAGGGAGCGGGGAGGCTGCCAGGTTAAAGGGAAAACACAAAGGTAGGCGCGATGCTTATTTATGAAACAGCTTCGATGGCCTTTTGGTGAACCTCAAGAACAATTTACATCTGGCAAAGCAAATTGGGGATGAGCAAGAGAGTCTAGGTTTTGTCAGCTGTTGGGGGCAGCCCCTGGGAAAGGAGGCCCCTTGACTCTCTTAAGCAGTAGACGCCTGGCCTTGGCCCTGCCCCGCTCTGCCACGTGTGACGGATGTGGGTCAGGCCCTGGAAAGGCCAGGCTTCCCTCTTGAGGCAGTTGGGAAAGAGGAACTTGCAGGAAATGAAGGAAGAAGAAGGGATCTATGGAGTGAGAGGTACTGAAAAGGGATGGTAGAGAAAATACAGAAGGGGTTGCGGTGCGGGGGGCGGGGGAATTGTGCCGTGCACAACATGGACGGCTGTCCAGACGAGCCCAGTAGTGGGGATGTGAGAAGAAACAAAACAAATTAGAGAAGGGAAAGGCAATGGGCGGGGCAGCAGAGAGGGACACAGGGGATGGCTGTTCCAGGTTTGATTTCACGCACAGCCCAAGAGAATGGAAGGTCTGTTGCTTTGAGAGTTCTTTCTGCCACTGAAAAGTTTAACATAAATGAAAAAGCACAGGCCACAGGCCATGTGTCTGTCCCAAAAGAAGGAAGAAGAGAAGATAGATTAATATTCCTGGGATAGGGACTTAGCAAACAGGTTATTATCCCCTCGCCGCACCCCCGCACCTCTCCTGGGGGCACCAGAATGGGAGGAAGGCTCCTTCAAATACTGTCCCATCTCTGCTCATGGGCCCCTTGTTCCCACCTCCCTCCATCCCCCAGGCCCTGGGGAGCTCACTTCTGATTAGGGCAGAGCCTCTTATGTTCACATTCCCAGATGGGTATCGGCCTTTGAAACCCCCTTCCAGGTGAACAGAAACTGGCCAGTGAGGCATTTTAATTACCTTTCTCCAGGCATCTTGGAGCAGCCTGACATTCCCATTGGACTCCTGGGAGCCAGGCTCTTCTGGGTGGAGGTGGGGGGATTGGAAGCCTCTACATGCAGCTCAAGAGTTTAGGATGCCTCCACCACCAGGCCCAGGAGGAGCCACGATGGCCCTTCAGTGGAAGGGGCATGGGCTCCATCCTCTTTGTCGGTGGTTCTCAGCCCTGGTTGCCCATTTGAGTCAGCAGGAAGCTAAAAAAAACAATTCTGGGCCCAGTTCCCACCCTGAAACAATGGAATTAGAACCTCTTAAGCATGGGGCCCAAAGATGTATATTTCTTAAAAGCTCTTCCAGGTACTTGTAACAATCAAGGTTGGGAAACTACTACTCTAGCCACTTAAGTGACTCCAAGTAGCAACTCACATTCCCTCCCTGAGCCTCAACTTACCCACCAGCAAAACAATGGAGCTAGACTTTGTAATCTATATATCTCATTAGTCCTAATATTCTGCAACTCTGTGACCTAGCAGCAGGCAAGACACTTGTATACTTTCCTCATGAGTACATAGGCAGTCAAAACATACACACACATGCACATGCTCATATATTCCTCTTCTTCTCTAGTCTATAACCTTCACCATGTCCCTCCTAATGTACAGAAATACTAGAGCTCAACAATTCCTCCCCCCGCACACTTCCTTCCCCAAAGGAGCTGACAGAAAATTCCAGAAACATTTTAGATAGAAGACCAAAAGTCAGAAGTTCTGGGACAATAACCAGAAGTTGAGTTTGCTAAAAGAACTGAAGGTACAGAAATAAGTTGCCAGCCTGGATGGGCCCTGGAGGTCCCCTCTAACCCCTCTGATTGTTCCTGAAGAAATTAGACTCCAGTAGGTGAAGTTCATTGTCTAAGGTCACTCAGATGGCAGAGCCAGGGCAAGTTCGAGACCCAAGTATGGTCTAAGGACCTTCTGTATCAGAATGATCCAGAAAATGGCTTCAAATGCATGTTCCTGGGATTTCACATATGCCATTCCTCACGTGTGTGAGGGGAGCAGGAAGTTGATTTGAAATCTGCTCTCCTGGTGAGCCCAGAACTTTTCTGCATCCCACGATCTTGGTAGCAGGGAACAGACCCGGCGTGCTGGAGGCCAAGTACGGTAGCCCAGGGGTACCCACCTCTGCTTGGTGGCTGGAAATTCTCAGTGCATGTCACTCTTTTCTGTAAAGTTGGATGGCTCACTGGTGGGAGGTGGGGAGGCAGTGATGGGAGGAGAGTGACCCAACCGTGACCCAAACCTGGTGCCTGACTGGATGGGCTGAGGCCACATGCCATTAACCTGGCCGCTCCCCCCAGCAGGAGCCCACTGGAGGGGTGCCTGTGCTGAGCGGAGCCCCAGTCAGCATCTATAGCCCAGCAAGGAGGGCAAGGCTGAATTCAGGGGTTCAGCTGCGACATGGGCAAGGCCAGATCGTGGTCCAAGTCAGACTGGATGTCATTCACTCTTGCAACTCAGCAGATGTTAGAGCTGCTGTCTTTTGCCCTGCCCCCACTATAATCTGTCAGTGAAACTTTAAGCTCGAGGGCCTGCTCTGTACAAAGCTTTCTGCCAGCCATTTCTGTTCTCAGAAGGGCGTCGTAAAAAAAATAATCATGGGTGGCGTGAGCTGAACCTCTGTTATGTGCCAGGCTCTGTGTGAGATGCTTTACAGCCCTTTCCTTGTTTGATCCATGTGAGTGTGGTAGGCAGGATAATGGCCCCCAAAGATGTCCACGTCCTAATCCCCAGAACCTATAAATGTTACCTTATCTGACAAAAGGGACTTTGCAGGTGTGGTTAAATTTAACTATCCTGAGATGGGGAGATTAGCCTGGATTATCTGGATGGGCCCAGTATAATCACAAGGGGCCTTATTAGAGAGAGGCAAGAGGCTCAGAGTCAGAAAGAAGACATGAAGATGGAAACAGGTTAGAGAGGAGAGAAGATGCTACATGGCTAGCTTTGAAGGTGTAGGAAGGGGCCACGAGCCAAGGAATGTAGGTGGCCTCTAGAAGCTGGAAAAGCAAGGAAATGGTGTCCGGGTGGACATTCTTGCTGATCTGTCTTCTTTGGGTAAAATGGATCTCTGACTTGCCCTCAGAGTGCCACGCCTCTGCCACAGCCATGAGACCACTTCTCAGGTCCTAGAGGGCGCTCCCCTTGGCTTAAACCGGTGAAGACCCCCCCCATCCTTGGCCACATTTGAGCCTCTGGGTCAATGCTGGGGCCTGTGGGTGGCAGAGGGGTGAGAAGGGGAGAAGGTCCCGCTTCCTTCTTCAAGCTACTGGAAGAGATGCTCTCTTCCACTGAATGATGAAGGGTGAAGGTAGGAGGCTCTGCCACTCCTGGGCCACTGAAAACCACAAGGGGAGGGTTCGTCAGCGGTCCAGGTGGGTTGAATGTCTCCGAACTGTATCCTACCATCATGGTTTGCAGAGAGGGGCCCTAGAGTGGAGTGAGGGCATGGCTGGGAGGCCTGGCAGAAGAGCTATTTGTATAAGAACATATTGTATCACGGGAAAGATGATGACGGGCTAGGGCAGAGTTTCCTCTTAGGCTTTCAAGCAGTGGCTCTTCCATGGAAGATAGGCCCCTGTCTTGTGCCTAAGTATCCAATAAACATTTGTTAAATGAATGAATGAATGGATGAATGCTGAATGAGAGCAGAAGGCAGCTAGGAGCACAGCAGAGCAAGTGTGTCACCCTATAATAGCTGGTAACTGATCTCAGGAGGAAAGACGTGGGGTCCCTGACAGAGAAGGGGCTCTGATTTTGTGGGAGTGGGGACTGAGCTGAGAGGGGGCAACCATGCCTAACTGGGTGAGTGGATGAAGGATAGTTGCCTCTGAACAGAAACCACGGGGTGCAGCTGGGGCAGGCTCACCCTAGGCCATCCAGGAGTAGCCAGAGGGAATTCTAGAAATTTCAAGAAATCTAGGATTCAAGCCAGAATTCTGGAAATTTCACTGAGTGGGCCAGAGCTGGTGATTATTCTTGGTCCTGTTCTTGGGGGCCTTTTCTCATTCACACTCCGGCACGGTGAAGAAAAAAATTGATGATTTGACAAACCTTCTGCAGTCTGAGGTATGTCTCTTTTCATGTTCAACTCACTCTGATTGCAGACCCCCATCTTCCCGTGTCTCTTCTCTAGCACGTGCTGCGACCCTCTTTCTCTCTCTGCATCCCATAATACATCCAGACATCACCTGATGTCAATTGTCTATGGCGTCTGGAAAATAATTAGGAAATCTTTTTGGCCACAGTCTCATTACCATCACTCACCAAATGGTCCTCATGTGGATCTTGTTCCAGAATATTCTCAGTAAAATGGTTTGAAACAGCCAAACTGGAAGCAGCAGCCCCATGTCCATCAGCAGGGGAGTGGATAGATAAACCAGGGTATATTCATGCATGGAGGAAAATGAACAGTTACTTGGAGCAACACAGATGAATCTCACAAGCACAATATTGAGCAAAAGAAGTCACGTTGAAGATTCCAGACTGTATAAGTCCATTTATGAATATATTTCAAAGATAGGCAAAAGGAAAGTGTGATGTTAGGAATTAGGATGAATAGAGTGGAGGGAAGGGATAGGGCTGGAGGAGGAATGAAGGAGGCTTCTTGGGTGCTGGGAAGGCTCTATGTTTTGACCTGAGTCACAGTTCAGTAACACCTGCTTTGTGGTAATTCATTGGGCTGGATATTCATGGACTGTGTGCTTTTCTGCATGTGTGTTTTTTTATTTTTATAATAAAAAAGCTTGGAGTCCATAATGCCGTTACCCAGGAAAAAGGAAAATTTACATAGCCCGTGTTGCCTAGTTGGAGACCCACTTTGCTATCTCATGCTACACATGATTTCAAGGGTTGTGCTTGGCTCTGGTGGTTCCAAATCACAGTAGACCTGGTCTCCTTGGCTCATGTTTTAAAAAAATCATCCACTTCATATAGATGCACAGCTTTCCGAGGGCACACCTGTGGTTGAAGGTGTGGAGTGCAGGTGAGCAGTGCAGCCTCTGCTTCCCTCCTCACCCACACACCCCTCCTAAACACCAGGCTCCTTGCTTGGCAGCTGACTTTAGCCACGCCCCCTCAATCCATCAGAGATGGGGTCAAGGTTTTAACCCCCTTTCTCCTAAGTGAGCTCTTGCTCCCTATGTAAATTTACCCGCATCTTCCCTAGAGAATATCAGGTTCCTCTTCCCTGAGCTTTAGTTGTGGGGGACAGCCTTTTCCAACCCTTCTCCATAACAGTGGTGTCTACTTGCTTTACGGATACAAAACTGAAACATCAGTGATGGGTCCCTCATGAACAAAAAGGTCTGCTCCCTGGGGATTTTCAGTCTCCTCTGCTAGAAACAAAGAAGCTGATAACTCTTAAGGATTAACCTTAAGAAGGGGAGGGAATTTAGAGGGGAGGAGGGAGGGGGGCGGGAGAGGAGGAGGAAAGAAGGGGACAGGAAGGGGTAGGGGGAAGGGCAGGAGGCAAGGGAAGGGCACAGGGAGAGGAAGGGAGGGGGAAAGGAAGAAAAGAGGTTAAATTAAATTGATATGTTGAAGTCCCAAACCCCAATGTGATGGTATCTGGAAGTGGAGCCTTTGGGAGGTGATTAGGTATAGATGAGGTCATGAGGGTGGGCCCCATGATGGGATTAGTGCCTTTATAGGAGATGAAGGGACCAGACCTCTCTATCCCTGCTGTCTGTGTACCAAGAGGAGAATGGTTACCAAGAACTGGACCATGCTGCCATCCTGATCTCACGCTTCCAGCCTCCAGAACCATGAGAAATCAATGTTTGTTGTTTAAACCACCCAGTCTGTGGTAACTTGTTATAGCAGCTTGAACTGACTAAAATACTTGCCAAATTAAAGATGCTGGACACTGGTCCACAAGAGACCTCCCAGCTCCATGAAATATCAAACGGCAAAAATCTCCCAGAGATCTCCATCTCAACACCAGCACCCAGCTTCACTCATCGACCAGCAAGCTACAGTGCTGGACACCCTATGCCAAAACAACTAGCAAGACAGGAAACACAACCACACCCATTAGCAGAGAGGCTGCCTAAATCATATAAGTCCACAGACACCCCAAAACACAACCCCAGACGTGGACCTGCCCACCAGAAAGACAAGAATCCGGCCTCATCCACCAGAACACAGGCACTATTCCCCTCCACCAGGAAGCCTACACAACCCACTGAACCAACTTTAGCCACTGGGGACAGACACCAAAACAACAGGAACAACGAACCTGCAGCCTGCAAAAAGGAGACCCCAAACACAGTAAGATAAGCAAAATGAGAAGACAGATAAACACACAGCAGATGAAGGAGCACGATAAAAACCCACCAGACCTAACAAATGAAGAGGAAATAGGCAGTCTACCTGAAGAAGAATTCAGAATAATGATAGTAAAGATGATCCAAATCTTGGAAATAGAATAGATAAAATGCAAGAAACATTTAACAAGGACCTAGAAGAACTACAGATGAAACAAGCAACGATGAACAACACAATAAATGAAACTTAAAATACTCTAGATGGGATCAATAGCAGAATAACTGAGGCAGAAGAATCGATAAGTGACCTGGAAGATAAAATAGTGGAAATAACTACTGCAGAGCAGAAGAAAGAAAAAGAATGAAAAGAACTGAGGACTGTCTCAGAGACCTCTGGGACAACATTAAATGCACCAACATTCGATTACAGGGGTTCCAGAAGAAGAAGAGAAAAAGAAAGGGATTCAGAAAATATTTGAAGAGATTATAGTTGAAAACTTCCCTAATATGGGAAAGGAAATAGTTAATCAAGTCCAGGAAGCACAGAGAGTCCCATACAGGATAAATCCAAGGAGAAATACGCCAAGACACATATTAATCAAACTGTCAAAAAGTAAATACAAAGAAAACATATTAAAAGCAACAAGGGAAAAACAACAAATACACACAAGGGAATCCCCATAAGGTTAACAGCTGATCTTTCAGCAGAAACTCTGCAAGCCAGAAGAGACTGGCAGGACATATTAAAGTGATGAAGGAGAAAAACCTGCAACCAAGATTACTCTACCCAGCAAGGATCTCATTCAGATTTGATGGAGAAATTAAAACCTTTACAGACAAGCAAAAGCTGAGAGAGTTCAGCACCACCAAACCAGCTTTACAACAACTGCTAAAGGAACTTCTCTAGGCAAGAAACACAAGAGAAGGAAAAGACCAACAATAACGAACCCAAAACAATTAAGAAATGGGAATAGGAACACACATATCGATAATTACCTTAACTGTAAATGGACTAGATGCTCCCACCAAAGGACACAGATTGGCTGAATGGATACAAAAACAAGACCCATATATATGCTGTCCACAAGAGACCCACTTCAGATCTAGAGACACATACAGACTGAACATAAGAGGATGGAAAAGGATATTCCATGCAAATGGAAACCAAAAGAAAGCTGGAGTAGCAATTCTCATATCAGACAAAATAGACTTTAAAATAAAGACTATTAGAAGAGACAAAGAAGGGCACTACATAATGATCAAGGGATCGATCCAAGAAGAAGATATAAAAATTGTAAATATTTATGCACCCAACATAGGAGCACCTCAATACATAAGGCAAATACTAACAGCCATAAAAGTGGAAATCGACAGTAACACATTCATAGTAGGGGACTTTAACACCCCACTTTCACCCATGGACAGATCATCCAAAATGAAAATAAAAAAGGAAACACAAGCTTTAAATGATACATTACACAAGATGGACTTAATTGATATTTATAGGACATTCCATCCAAAAACAACAGAATACACATTTTCCTCAAGTGCCCATGGAACATTCTCCAAGATAGATCATATCTTGGGTCACAAATCAAGCCTTGGTAAATTTAAGAAAATTGAAATTGTATCAAGTATCTTTTCCGACCACAACGCTATGAGACTAGATATCAATTACAGGAAAAGATCTTTAAAAAATACAAACACATGGAGGCTAAACAATGCACTACTTGATAATGAAGTGATCACTGAAGAAATCAAAGGGGAAATAAAAAAATACCTAGAAACAAATGACAATGGAGACACGATGACCCTAAACCTATGGGATGCAGCAAAAGCAGTTCTAAGAGGGAAGTTTATAGCAATACAATCTTACCTTAAGAAACAGGAAACATCGCGAATAAACAACC